>NC_143053.1:52583125-52952500 GCF_052426305.1 Pelodiscus sinensis
TAATTCACTTGTCTCTGCTATCAGCCAATACCATATGTTTCAGAGAATTTGCAGCCATGTCCCCTTGATCTGGTAAAGTGGCTTATAGAGAATAAAAGTTTTTAATATACCTTCTATATATCATTCATTATTTTATATGCCTTTGCCATGTCTATTCTTATTTGTTTTCTTGGTATACAACCCTGGTCTTTGCAATCTCTTTTCATCTAAGAGTTTTAGTGAAGCACGAAGATTTTAAATTCAGAAGGGAAGCAGGAAATTGGTATACAAAACATAAAACATAAAATGAATGCTATGTACATGACATCTATTTGATCAGAAAACAGGTGAGCCTAGAGAAATATTTACATAGTATTTATAATTCAGTAATTGAAAACATACTATTTTATATAACAAGCTTTTTAACATTTCAGTGTATAGTAAATGTGAATGCAGAAGTGTATTTAGAACTTTACAATTGACTTAATTTCTTCATAATTGCTGCATATTTGTATAGACAAAGATAGTGGAAGAGCTTGTAGTGAATACAAAGCAGTAACATGGTGGATTTTACTGATGTCGTTAGCTAGGAGAACATATTTATTCAAACATCAAATTATTATTCCCTATTATTGAGTTTAGTTATTACTAATAAAAAGGTATGAAGAGCTTAAAAGGAAAGCAATTAAGATTTTCTAATCTAACATTAATATTTATTTTATTTGTTCTTACCATTCAAAATTTTATGTTCACTTATGTCAAAATGGGTTTATTTCATGCCTCAACTAGCATTGATACATCACCAATCTGTGTCCACTGATGTCAGTGGAAGGAAAAGACAAGTTTTTATCTATGACCCTTTACAGAGAAATAAACAAGCACTTATATAATATAAACAGCTTATCAGCATCTTTCACTTTCATCTAACATGACAGTTCTGTTTTAAATTCTCTGATATACCCCATGGTCCAGCAGGTAAAACACCAAGAAAATTAAGACTAGAGATGGAATGTTCGAGGAAAACTTTCCAAATCATTGCACTCAGACTCAGGCTATGTCTACACTGCAATGAGCTATCAGAAAAAAGTATGTAAATTACATTCTGCAATTTGCATACCTTTTTCCGATAGTTTTTTTGAAAGAGGCTTTTACAAACTTTGACCATCTACACTGGGCCAAATTTCGGAAAAGCCTCCTCTTTCGGAACAGCCCTTCTTCCTCATGAGAGGAGGAAGACAAGGCTTCTGAAAGAGTGCATCTGCTCTTTTGCAAAAAAAAAAAAAAAAAAAAAAGCTGAAGAGCAGACACGTTCCCTGGACATGGTGGAGTTTTTCTGGGATACCTCTGGTATCCCAGAAAACCCCCGGTGTGTAGACATGACCTCTGAGATATAGTCGTATCACTTGGCTCTCTGAATGTTGTTGATATGTTCTGAAAGAACAGAAAATATGAGTGGACTATAATCTTATTTGCCATATCTGTTTCTACATTGAAACAGGAAAGTCCTGGTTAACAGCCTGCTAATACAGGGCTGAAGACTTAAGGCCTGGTTCCGACCTGACTGAAGACAATGGTAACATTCCCATTAACTTCAAAAGCATCAAGATAAAGGGCAGTATCAATGAGGGCTGAAAATCTGCTTCTGAAAAAAGACCATCATTTTGCACCATCATCCAAAGATGCTGGGAAAAAAAATCTTCCTTTTGATTGTTTAATTTTTTGCAAGCTTTAGTGAAAAGCCTTAATCCAAATTTAAGAAATTTACTCATGTGCATAAATGTTTGCAGGTCTGTCCCAGTGTACAATGCTGAGCACACAGACTCCATAAATAGCAATGAAAGAATAACCTTATGATGTCCTCTACTTCATTCCTTTACCATACCATCAAGTTCATGAGACAGCTCTGTGGCTGACAGCTCTGTCAGTTCATGTCTGACAGCTCTGGCTGCCCGTGGTGGATGGAAGGTCTGAGGTACTCCCACCACCTGAAACAGCTCAGAGCTGTGATGAGCCCTACCACACATGGTGGCTTGGAGTTCCATGCCCCCGGCCACCAATGGGGCTGAACCAGAAAAATGTCATGCAGGTTTATGGAGGTCATGAAATCCATTACTTCTGTGACCTCCATTACATAATTGTATCCTTCACTATCATCAGTAGGATCCTGGAATAAGATCCACATATTTGGAGAGGGGGAAGCCCTTCCCTGACCTCCCCTACCCCAGCCCCCAGCCTGGCACATTGGCCTGTCTTATTCTACCCAGTGATAATGTAGCAGGGAGTGTTTCAAGTGAAAAGGGGGCTACAGTGGCAAAGATCTCGGGAGACGTTCACGCAGTATCTACTAGCATTCTTCTTGTCTTTTCTCAGTGTTATTAGCCCTTTAATAAACGCCAGACTTACCACACAACAGTATTTTAAAATGAGGAAGACTGAGATGGATGAATACAAACCATGCTGAATACATTGTGCAGTGCACTCATGGCATTCCTTTATTCATTACAAAGTACACAGAGCCAGTTCTCTGAATAATTTGTATCTTTCTTGATTGTTATTAGTATTTTAAAACCTTTAAAATCAACTCTGTTCTATTGTTAGCTCTTTACATTTTGATCATTTGTTAATGTTTTCATTAGCTATGTTAATGGGGGCTCTGAGAAAGGATTTAAGTGTAAAACGTCACCATTAAGTGGAAGAATATTGTTTAATCAGAGTCTCTATTGAGCAAAATATTAAAATTCAAACACTTTGAGTTAACGGCTCTCTCTTCTTCCTTCATCAGGCTTCTTTCTGAAGCATAACTGGCCTAATATCTCTGAGCAGGTTGTAGCTTTGTTTCTTTCTTTCTTAAGTTTTGCAAGGCACTAACATGAATTACTTTCTAGCAGACATCAATAAACTGACTGTTCCCTTCACAAATGCTTTGTCTTTTGCTTCATTTATAAACAATTAATAGTGTGTGGCTGCACATGTCATGCTTTTAAAAAAAGACCATTTTTGATAGCATGTAATAAATAATACTTGAAACAAAACAGGGAGAAGATGAGAGAGATTGAAAAAGATATTCAGTTTGGAGACTTGACAAATAGAATTGGGCAAATACTGCAAAAAAGTATTAAAAAACATTTGCTCAAATTAAATGCACAAATTAGCTTTGACAGCATCTACAATCCCTTTTATTCACTTTTAGGAAAGTTTTATATAAGTGAAATATGTTCACAGAAAGAAAGCATATTAACGTCAGTAGTCACAGCAGAAATGTGTATGAAGCCATCTTGGAAAAGTTACCATGGGTCCAGATAACTTTGTTGGAGTTTCCTTCATCCTGCTTTAATGAAGGAAAAGTATGGTTGTTTGCCAGCATGGTAGAATTAGGATACACTTATTATTATTGTGGGGTATCCACAACTTTATTAATTATACTTTGCTTGCCCTGGGTCTTATGTATCAAGCATTTAGTTGGTTACAGTTTGGTATTCATAGT
Organism: Pelodiscus sinensis; assembly: GCF_052426305.1. Lineage (NCBI taxonomy): Eukaryota > Metazoa > Chordata > Testudines > Trionychidae > Pelodiscus > Pelodiscus sinensis. The sequence goes on from NC_143053.1 coordinate 52,586,589, forward strand.
TTGTACCATGAACTAACCAATAACACAGGGAAGACCCTTATTGGTCTACTGCACACTCATTCAGTTGTGACACTTTTGCCCTCTCTTCTCCTACCCCACATAAGGGGGGCTGGAATGACAAAGACCACAAGGCTGTGAGGGGTAACCTCAGATTATAAAGATGGGGGAGTCACTTACCTCTAGAATCTGACCATATTTAGTCTTTATCCATACTGCATACCATCCAATGGGAGTGCCAGCCATTAGCATGAACACATGCATCATTTGGTACCCATCTCCTTCCTGACCCAATCCCTAATGTCAATGAATTAAATATTAGTCCCAGGGTCTGAACTATGATCTCCATCAACCTTAAAGAGTTCGGGCCATTGTATAAGGTATCATAATGTGCTATCACTGCCCTGCCACAACTCAAGCTTAACCTGGTTGCCTCATGGATCATATTCTGACAAAGCAGGCTAGCTCAGTGGCCCCTGCCCAATTTATCTTGTGAGTACATGTGATGAAATGGATGGAGGGTGAGGCCAAAATGGTGTAATCAGCTCCATATCCCTCTGCATTGTAATCCTCAAGGCTGTGTCTACACTGACCACTTATTCCGGAAAATAAGCCGCTTTTCCGGAATAACTTGCCAGCTGTCTATACTGGCCCCTTGAATTTCCGGAAAAGCACTGACGATCTACTGTAAAATCATCAGTGCTTTTCCAGAAAAACTATGCTGCTCCCATTCGGGCAAAAGTCCTTTTCCGAAAAACTGTTCCAGAAAAGGGCCAGTGTAGACAGCACAGATTTCTTTTCCGTAAAAAAGCCCCGATCGTGAAAATGATGATCGGGGCTTTTTTGCAGAAAAGCGCGTCTACATTGGCACGGACGCTTTTCCGGAAAAAGTGCTTTTCCGGAAAAGCATCCTGCCAATGTAGACGCGTTTTTTCCGGAAATACTTATAATGGAAAACTGTTCCATTTTAAGCATTTCTGGAAAAGGGTGCCAGTGCAGACGTAGCCTAAGGGTATGTCTACACTTGCTCCCTATCTCGAGATAGGGATGCAAATGTAGTGTACTGAAATTGCTAATGAAGCACGGGATTTAAATATCCCACATTTAATTAGCATAATCGCATCCGGCCAGCATTTTGAAATCGCATTATTCCTCATTGTATGAGGAATAACAATTATTTAGAGAGAAAGGTTTTCTCTCAAGAGTAATGCTGCTACATGGAGTGTTTTATTTCCCAATAAAGGAATTTAAAAATGGCGGCCGGACGTGATTATGCTAATTAAGCACGGGATATTTAAATACCGTGCTTCATTAGCAATTTCAGTACACTACATTTGCATCCCTATCTTGAGATAGGGAGCAAGTGTAGACATACCCTTAGAGTATGTCTACACTACAACACTATTTCAAAATAACTAATGCTATTAGGTAGATGCACCCTAAATGGAATTCCATGCAGTGCCAAAGATCATTTTCACCATAGGTGAATAATCAGGACATCAAGTTGCTTTGGCTCAGATATCAACAAGTACTGGGGCAGTCCATACCCCATATGCAATGCCTCCCAGGGCAAACAACTTCAGCCTTGCAGCTGAGCTGTGATCCACCTGCTGATGGGATCCACCTGCTTTAATCCAACATCAGTAAGCAGCATTAATGAACACAGGGGTCAATTCATGAACCCATTTGCCATATTATCAAAGGCATGGCTTCATCCTTAAATCTCAGTTGCAATCTCTTGTGGCCTCACCAATGTCATAAGACTCTGCCATGGGCATAGGCCAGAGCCTTAGTCCCACCGTAACATGGGTTAAAACTCTGTCATGTTGCAGTGTGGATGCAAGTCAAGCCACAGAGCTGAGCCCAAACATCTGCACAGCGCAATATAAATGTGCTAGCATGGCTGTGACACCAAGTTCAGAAATTGTAAACTCAGGTTTACAATGCAGTGTGGACACTCGGGCAGGGGCTTGGAAACACTGAGACAGCAAGCCTAGATCCCACAGACCTGGGCTTCATGTGGAGCATAGATGTACAGTTTAGTTCAAATAGGCAAGTGAGGGCACAGAGCAGCTGATAAGTTGGTCCCAACCCTCTGTGGAAGAAAACAAGCCTTCTCTCTGTGTTGTGTTTAAGCAACAAGTAGCCAGAGGCAGTTTTATTACGAGCTGCAGCAAGGGAAAAACTGGTTTGGACAGGGGGGGAGTCCCCCCCTCCCGAGGCAGATCTTCGAATACAAGCAATTATGAAGCAATTTATATACTGTCTATTAAATATAATAACAATAAAAATTAGTCTCCTTCCCATTACAAACACCAATGGCTAACAGTTATTTAGTTCCACCCAGATGCTCCTTATCTCAAAGTACCTGCCAGAGTCAGCATTCTATCCTTATCTCCGTATGGAGGCGAAAGGCAAAGGCAGCGTCTAATTACAGATCTCGCGTTGTCAGGCCACAGACTTAGCCTGACTCTTGCTCTCTTGTTAACAAGACCAAGATGGCTGCTCACAAATTCCCTTATTCCCTTTTCCTGCCTCCACACCTCTTTATCCAGGCAATAGCTAAACAGAGAACTGAAGAAAAAGGTTGAGGAGTAGTCCTCCCTGCCACATATCAGTTTTGACTTTTTCTCATTCCTCTGCTGTTCAGTTAAAGATCATCCCTCCACAAAAGGTAGTAAGAGGGTATTTGAAATGGTGGCATATCTGGACAGAAAAGGTAGTAATTTAGCCAGTATAGGCTATCCTTTTTGTTTTGTGTGTTCACCTCTAGACTGCAGATCTGATATAGATTGTGACCCATTTTGTGTATTGACCTGGAAATCACCTGTACTAGGCATGTGATAGAGAAGAGGTTTGGGGACATCATGTTATGTAGTGTCCTTGCATATATTAGTGCATTTCTAGACCATGATCATTAGTAACTTCACTATCTTGACATCTGTTGATTAAACTGATTTCTATGTTTTTTCCCATCGATCCACAGATGACATGAATACACTTGAAGGTTTTTATTTCTACATTGAACCTTTTCTGGATTTAATGTTGGACAGGAGCACCATGGCTGCTTTTACTTCAGTGTTTTGCATATTAGGAGTAAAGACTAATTTGGAGGGATCAGTCAAACCAACAGCTGGCTTATGGTGTCATAATGCAGCAGTGAAAATAAAGGTGGGGTTTCATTAGCAATGATATAAGGAGTAATAAATCATTGTTTGCTGACCACTGATTTAGCACTGAACAGCATTAATCTGAGGTCTGGGTTAATGGATGCAACTGTTGTATTCTGATGAGGGTTTGCTGTAGTTGTGTGGGCTGGAGTGATTATAGATTTGTGTAGATTTTCTTTCCAGATGAAGGTTGTTGTCTCTTCCTGTCAGTCTTTGGAAGGTGGAGGGATACTGGTGATGTGGCTGTGACTGACTGTGGTATATTAATGTGCCATATTTCAAGTAAACAGTGTAGCTGCACAACTCACTCTGCTGCTTGAGTTGAGAGGAAGGTAATGAGGGGCACCAATAGAGGGCTCTGGTTAATTTAGAGACTACTATCCTGCTAGCTGAACGATACTGATTTCCCTGAACAGCTGGAAACACTCTGATACTGGTAGGAGGAAATGACGCCTGAGAGGGATTCTTCACATTTTAAACCTGGCTCCCCCTGTTGGCAGAAACAGCAGATAGCTTAATATGTGCAAGGGGTATACGTGCCTTGTTTCAGCCCGTTCCATGTACTTTCCATTCTGGAGCTGAACCAAAATGGTTTAGGGGTTTTGTGCATTTGTAAGAAAGAGAATAACATCAAACACAGTGAAAGCAAATAAAACTGCCTCTCTGAGCTTTCATCTGCACACCCCATACAAAGTATATCTGGCAAACTATGAGCAGCCTCTAAGAATTTGGTATTTTTCCAGTATGTGTGAACTGCCCAGATATACGATTTTTTTTAAAGATGAAAATATGGCTTAAACATTTGAGGAGAAAAGTAAAATGATGTTTTATGTACAATGGCCATCTCAAGAATAACTTGTGTAAGGGCTTTAGGGATTGATCCTGTTAGGCATGGAATACTTCCTCTCAATTTGCTGAACACCCTCTACACCCATTGTATTTCGTGGAGCTTGGAGTAACCATAATCTCACAGAATCAGACCGAAGGAGTCATATAGAGTAGATTGTAAATCACTTATTCTGAACTCACGGGTCACTTGCTGCCATATCAGCACATGGCTGTGACCTATGTGGCATTCTTAGGGCATTCTCAGGGCTATACAGGCAATGTGTGTGTGTGTGTGTGTGTGTGTGTGTGTCTTTGCTTCTGTTATGCCAACATATTCTCCAGCAATAGTAGCCAGAGATTTTGATGAATTTGGGTTAGGGCAGAGGTTCTCAACTGATTTACCTCTGTGGACCACACATGCAGCTCCTTATGTGGGCCATGCAATATATATTGCATGAAATATACTTTATATATACAGTGGTAAATAGGTTGAGAATCTCTATCGTAAATCAACATCTTCAAAACCTCCATCTACAGTTGCTGGGGAGAGCATTGCCATATTAGGTGGGAAGAGAGAGGTCTTGGTTTTAGGCAAGGCCAGGTCTTTGCCCTTTTATGTAATGTCTTTGTGCTTGAGAAGTCTTTACTGGTTTTTGTGTCCCCAGTTGCTTCCACCTGGATCTAGACATGCCCTGAAGCTAATGAAGTGATGCAAAGTTTTGTGTGTCTACATTACAGAACACCCCTGTGACTCATTTTAATGAACACAGAACTGTTTGGCTTGGTTGCTCTGCACCTTAGGCTGGGCCCATCATCTTCCCTGATATTGAATGACTTAGAAATTGAATGCCTTTATTTATGGAAAAGTGGTAGTAGAACTGGCCAAACCTTTCAGCTTTTTTTTACATGTCCTGATTGTGTGCCAATACTCAGAAACAGTGACTCAAACTCCCATTCCCCTCCCGTCCCTACCATTTTAGCATATCAGCCTTACTAATTTTTCCTTCAGTTTTACTCTGGATAGGATCATTGCAATATCTGCTGTCTGTGATAATTGCAGAATTATAATTAATGCACATTGACACTGTGAATTTGTCAATAAGATGTGCTGTTATTGCTTAGTCCATGATTATATATCATGACACTATATGAGATGTTGAAATAATCTGCAAACATTATAATCTATTGTCAATATCCACAATTATTGATAACTGGGAGTCATTCAGAAACTCATAAGCAACCAATTACTCCAGAGTGGTGTCATATGACAGTGAGTTACTTGCCTTAAAGAAACCCATTTGATAGAAATCAGGGATACTCCATTTTGCAAAAATGAAGTAGGATGTTTCAAAGTTATGTACATGGTGTCTTTATAAACTATGTATTATTGAGATCAGTGCTGATGGAGAGAGCTAATATATATAAAGGGTCATTAGTGTTGTATATTGAAGTAATATTAATAAATAACTGCCTAGCCAGAAACTGATACAAATGACTGTTTCAACAGAGGAGGATAAAGCAAAATGGCAGAATTTAGTAATTTTCTGGAGGAGGAAATAAGGTATGAGTCACCTATACAAAAAAAGTCCTCAGCATGGATACCAGAGGTGGGTCAAGTGGCTAAGAAATGGAACTCAAAGAGAGGAGGCACACAAATCGGGAGGGAACTGTAAGAGAAGGAGTAGGGACACCTCTGAAGTTAGGATGTGAGAGTATGTCTAGACTGCAATGCTATTTCGGGATACCAGACGTATCCTGTTTTTTAAATGTGCCCGCTATTTCCCAAAATAGCGGGCATGCTATTCTGGTGTCCCTGTAACCCTCATTCCATGAGGGTTAAGGGATTTGTCTAAACAGCACCAAATTTCAAAATAAGCTCTTTTGACCTAGACTCGGAATAAGCTATGCAATTTGTGAAGTGTAAATTGCGTAGCTTATTCCAACAGAAGGGTGCTGTTTAGATGCACCCAAGATTTCTTCTCCAATGTCACCTTATCAGAAAAAGAACCTTTCTGCTTACCAGTTAAGTATGGGCTTGAGAAGTCTTTGCTTAAGCTTACTTTGTGGTGTGAAGTACTTGAATTTCATTGAGGATCCATTTGCAACTTGTATTACTGACTGCCTGGAGGTCTCATAATATTATGTAACTAACAATATACTGAATAAGGAAATAAACTATTGCACACTGTGGTACAGATAAACATGCAAGCATGGCATAGTACAGCTAACCTGTGTCTCAGCACAGAATCAAAGCCTATATTTAATGTCCTCTCATAAAACTCATATCTGAGGAATGAACAAACTACTACTATGGGCATCTGCAATTAGCGTGCATTTTTTAATCCCTATAATTTCACCAAACTCAGTGTTACTGGTAACTAAAATGGTCCACACAACGTCAACTTTGAAAGTAAAGGAATCTTTCTGGAAACATCTGCAGACTCAGAAGATATGTAATCACTAGAGCTACATCTATACGACATGCTTCTTGCGCAAGAGCACGATGTGCTTTTGTGCAAGAGAGTGTTCACACTGCATGGACGCTCTTGCAGAAGAAAGCTCACATAATGGCCATCAAAGCACCTCTGCTTTTGCCCATAGGGGTTTCTTACGTCCACACTTGCCTTCTTGCGCAATAGGGCTAGGTCTACACTGCAAGCTTTTTGCGCAAGAACTGTTCTGAGCAAGAGTTCTTGCTCAAAAGGTCTCACACAAGAGTGCATCCACACTGCCATGTGCTTTTGTGCAAGAGATGTGCTTTTGTGCAAGAGCATCCATGGCAGTGTAGATGCTCTCTTGTGCAAGAAAGCTCTGATGGCCATTTTAGCCATAGGGGTTTCTTGCTCAAGAAACCCATTATCCATTCATACTGCCTTCTTGCACAAGAGCTCTTGCTCAAGAGGGCTTATTCCTCATGGGAAGAAGAATAACTCTTGCGCAAGAAGCCCTCTTTTCCGATGCTTTATACTGTAAATTTACTTGAGGAAAAATGTGGGTACAGTGTAGACGCTCTGCAAGTTTTTGCACAAGAACAGCCATTCTTGTGCAAAAAGCATGCAGTGCTGATGTAGCCTAAATGTTAGGAAGTTTTCCAATGGCAATATTTGCCGAATATCAATAGATGAAGGGGCTACCCCCAATTTCATGTTATCAGGGTGTACATTTTTGTCTTTTGTTATTGGTTCCCTCACTTATTGAGTGTTTACATTCTGACTGTACTACAATTAATGTGAGGTTTGTATAGTTTCACACCTAAATATATCTTTCAATTGGCACATATTATGAAGAAATGGGGAAAGCATTAAATGTCAGCAATTACAACATTACCACAATGGGATAGCTAAGATTTTGTAGTAAATTCTTATTTTCGATACTGGGAAATAATGCAATATCACTTATGCCACAGCATGATAGCAATTTGTAAATTGTGACTTATTATTGAAGACAACTGTAAATGCAAAATATAATGCATTTCTTCTTTGCAGAGTTAGAAAGGGCTAGAATTAATGTGGTGGCAATTGTTGACCCTTCGAATTCATGTCCTTGTAATTCTTGTGAGAACTGATTGTCATTGTCTCCAGGGGAGACTCTGTAACCCAGTAACTTATCCAGGGATCTAAACAAGAGGTAACTATACTGTATAGAAAAAGATATCTCAACAATTTTACAGAAGCTGTATAAGTTGAACTGATTTGGATCAAAACATATCTATACATTGATGAGGGTTCCAGGAAACTGGCTAATAAAGAGCCTTGAAAGGGTTTTTCTGTACTCTCTCTGCTTGTGACAAACTCTAAAGCAGTTAGTATTTTCCACCAATATTCCCAGAGTGATCAAATTAGGTACCCAATAAAACCACAGTGAATTATAAGAACAGCTAATAGTGAAGAATTGATAGCAATAGTGAGCCTTAAATTTACAATAAAGCAAAGAATCTATCTTCAAAAGAAATTATGCAGGTAATAATAACCAAAAAAAAAAAATCATTGTCGAGGGATTTGTTAAAGCCAGATCAGGAGACTCATCTTATAGTGAATTTATTTTGAACCCTCTGTAACAGACATTGCAAATTTTTACATTCTAATGAGTGAAGTAAAAACATGTATTTCAAAGAAAACAGCACTCATAAATTACATTTATGACACATGAGGTTGCTGACTGCTGTGCAGGGAGCACAGAGTAATGGTGCTAATATGCACTCTAGCTTGATTTTCTCAGTTCCCAACATGCTCTAATTCCATACTACAAATCTTTAAATGGCAGTTATATTTTAATTAATGTGATTATGTGCTGCCATTAGCAAACCCTCCCCCAGCACATTGCTCCTGCCAAACCCATGAATGCCAGTAAACCATTAACATAAAAGGGCTGTTTGCTTATTAAATTCATCTACACAAATAGGCAAGGGTTGCAATTGTTGATTTGCCATTGAAAGAACAGAAGTTGAAGTAGTTGCACAGTTGCTGGCAGTTGCAATTATCTTGTGTAATTAAGTCTAATTTATAAGCCCCCCTCAAATAAGAAAGTAACAATTTTTGTTAATTAACAAGAACATTTGTAAAGCTCGTTAACTCCATCATTCACCATCTGCCCAGATAGAGGGGCGCATGTGGTTATTGGTGGAACATGTTGCATATGTGTATTTGTGCAATAATCTGTTTGGAAGGTCTAATGATTGAGATGGGAGATAGAAATGGATGTTATATTACAGTGAAAAGAAGATCTACTGTTTTCATTTATCTTTACAGCAATGTAAGTGCTTTGTCATTATCTTGCACATACGGTTTCATTATTCTGATACAGCACCCTGTTACATTGCCTCATACCATCATCCCTACAAGCCTGCAGGGTACAAGAGCACTTATCTTTCCTGATGACTGTTGAATCATTTAAAACAAGTTATTAGTGAAACAATTAAAATGATATTGGTTCACAATTGTATTTATAGCTGGCAGGCATAATGAAACATTCTGAATAGCAGTTGGGGGTTCTCTGAAAGGATAGAAAATGCTGTTAATCAGAGACAAGAGAAACCTCTAAAGAAAAACTAAATTGCAAGAACACATTAATTGTATTGGAACATTTCATTTAATTGAGAACAAAGGGAAGGTAAAAATCATATTATCAATGTTTCATGAACATGAAGGAATAGGAAAATTACTATGTCATTTGTCACATATCTTCTGTTGGAAATGAAAATTAAAAAGGCAATATTTAATGTTAACAGGAGCAGGCCAAATACATCATGTTATTACACATTTTTGTTTTTCACTGGGATTGCAAAAAATGAAGGGAATAAGGGTTTTTTTCTTTGAAAAAGTGAGTGAATAAGCAATAAGTGGAGCTACGCTTTGCTAGTCATCCATGTAAGGGAGAAGAAGATCTGTGCGGTCCTGTCCATTCACTGAAGTCTTAAGAAATTACCACTATAAAATCAGATATGAACAATGTGTAAATGACACCGCACATGCTATCATTTCCCTTTTTCTTATTTTTTAGGGAGAAGGTGATGGTTAATGTAGTGGAATTTTAATGCTTATGAAAAGGAGGTGCTAATAGTTCTGGTTGATAACAGGCATATTTTGCCTGATCCAATGACCACTGAAGAGAATAGAGAGAACTCAGACTGGGCCTGATTCTCATTGATAATAAGGGCCTTAAAGTGGTTATAAATATATGTAATTTACACACACTTTAAGGCTCTTTATCCTGCCAAAGTGATGTAAAGGGATTTATTATAAATGAGAATCAGGCTCATTGACTTCAATGACCATTGGATAAATGTATCTTAATTCAATCCCCCATCAGCAGAGCCCATCTAGTCCTGGGCCTGGAGAATTGTCAAGTGTATCAAATCATATGGCGTTTTTATGACAGTCAACTGGGAACGTACTGAGATCACCATATTTATTTTGCATGTAACTTTCTCCAAACTAGAATCTATGTAGATGAAAGTGTGAGTGCTTTAAAATGCTAGATCAAAATTTGAGTTCAGTACTATTTCTACATGGCATGTTTTATAACACATTTATAAAATAAATGTTTATAGCAGGAGTTAAAGCAGTGATAGGCAAATATCAGCTTCTGGGCTGGATTTGGTTTGCTAGGGTTAACCCCTGGGAGGCCACCACCAGTGTATTCACCTGCACTTCTGCAGATATGGGCACTTGCACTCCTGTTGATCGCGGATTGTAGTTTCTGACTAATAAGAGCTAATAAACTGCAAGTTTTAAGGAACGTCACAATCTCTGTAAGTGCGAGGTCAGCTTCAGTATGAGAGTATGATTCTTGAATCATAGAAAACAGTTGGTTCAGAAGAAATAAAAAGAGACAGAACTAGATAAGTATTTTTTATAGTTTTCTTCACATTTAAAAGCTCTCAAATTAAATGTAATCATGTTATTGAGAACATTTTTATCAGCTTTGGCCTATCCTGAGTTCACTCATATGTGAATAATCATGTCTGTATGGCTAAAATATCCAAAAAAATATTCTCTGTAATCTTTTCCATCTATGTGCAGAATAAATGTTTATGTGCACTAAGGCATGTATGAATGTGCACCACCAGTAGAAACAAAAATCCTAGCTGTGGGTGCTCTGTTAATCAGCTAAGTGATATTTCAGTGTTCCTGAGTGGCTGCACAACAATGGTCCCCAAATCCATGCAAACAAACAAAAATCATGGAAAAGTAAAGAAAGAGCATAAGCACAATCTAGACTTGGGTTTAACAAAAATGTTCATGGAAATACTATTTATCTTAATCTATGCAACGGGAGGGTGGGTCTGTTTTCAGAAAAACAAATTTTGAATTTGAAGATTGCTTATTTCACTTTCAAAAATGTTAGGCAAACTGCCAAAAATTTCCTATAACAAATGAAAGTGATTGGAGATAACAATTCACTAATATTTGGGCTGGAAGTAAAATTTTTTTGCATAGATCTAGTCAGGTGCCTACCTTTCATTTTAGCCATCATTTTTCATTTTAACTCCATTTTTAGTAAATGTCTGTGAAATTTCCAGTTCAGCTTTCCCTTCTCTCCCACTCAAGTGTCTTGTAAAGGCAAAGTATAGGGGCCTGATTCCTCCCTGCAGACGACCTAGGGGAAAGGAAGTAAGTCATGCTAGTTCTGGGGCTGTTTTTAACCAATTCAGTCTTCAGCAAAGGGAAAAACAGCACTGCAAGCTGCTTTAATGTATGCCTAAGCATAGCCATGTTGGTAGCTGGGGATAGCCATTGCATAGAAATAGCCTGGTCACACTCTTCCCCTCCAACTTTGATGTGCCCAGAGATGTCTACTGAAGTGGTGGAAAGTTGGTTGGTTGTATCAGCTTTCCATCTTCCAAAAAGGCTACTTGAGTCAGGAATTTTTTTCTCCAGGGAAACCCTAGAATGGCTTTACAGCCATTTGTGCAGTTCTCCAGATGTCGGAGCAAGCTAACCTTCTGAACCTCTGAAAATACTCAAGAGTATTCCCCAGCAATCTCTGATACATAACAGAATACTGGGTCACAATTGTTCCCAATCCCACTGGCCCAAAACACTAGAAATCTAAGTTTACCCACGAAGAATCTCTTTCTTTTCAAAGGAGGAAGTTTGTAGTACTAACAGTCATCAGGTCATGCAACCTCAGATATAAATGTTTGTTGTTTACTTAGGAAAGGGAAAACTCTGATGTTTGAAGAGACCCTTTGAGAATTCTGTAACAATAGGCAAGTCCTTTAAACAATATAATGCTACAATATGTTCAAGAATCATATTTTAAAACAGAAATAATAAAAAAAGAATTATACTTTGATTGTTGTGCCCCACAATACTCACTTACTATAGCACCAATTTGGAGTATTTCTAAGGCAAATGTATAAAAAGACACTGTGTATGGTTACACTATAACAGCATTGCTCAAGACATTTTTAAATGTATCTGGCCCTGAAGTTTGACTAAGAGGAAGAAGGTTCTTATGTTCCAAAACCACTCTGGGTGTTTTATATTACCCTTCTTTAGAATACTGTGCCACAATCATTCAGTGTAATTGGAAAGAAATCTTGTACTTCAGTACTACTTGGCAGTGTTAAGAAGGTGCACCCCTACTCTCATCTATTGTCTCTGAAGGAACAAGGTTTGTGGGAGCCTAAGTCCTAGCATGCCAAAGCTGGACTTTGTTCAGTTGAAAAAAAGTTAACATTTAATAACCTATGATAATTGATAGGTTTAATACAGGAAGTTCTCCCAGCCACTGTTTTAACTCCAGTGACCTTATTCTCCCACACTTAAGGAACTTGGCTAGTCAGAGCCAACAGTTTTCTGAATTTTGGTTGGCAAGGATGTGAGCGCCTGACACTACATGAATCCTGGGGCAGGAGGCCAGCTATGATTGCATAGGCACAATCCCACTGATCAGTAAATATCATACTTTGTATGAGATGTGTGCTTTGTCAGAAAATTTCTCCTGATAAGTACATCTGATCACAAACACCTTCCTTTTTTCTCTGCCTGATACAATTCTGCAATGTGATGAGAGTGTTTTGTGTTGCTTATGCTTCAATTAGAAGTGCACCATCCCTGAGCTCAACAAAGCCATTGCTAACATCCTTGCTGAATCAAACCTCTTCTCCTGTAACTCCCATCCACTGACAGGTAAGTTCAGAAGATTAAAAGGCAGGTGCCTGTTTTCAGCAGTCAGAGCATTTCTTCAAAGCAACTCTTTCTGCATGTGGATCTGTTACACACGTGCCCTGCTAACCCTGTTTTAAAAGTGCATTTCTCAACCTTTGACAGGGATTTTGAGGACAACAGTCACCTCTGCTGTTTTGGAACTGGCATTGTTCAAGTGTCTTTTTGGAACTTGCAGTCCATAGAAAATATTTGGTCTTATTTGTTTAATTCACACAGTTTCTAAGTCAACCTGGCCATCATACTCTGTGTCCATTTGTACAATGATATGCACTATTTTAGATAGTAAATGCTATGCCCAAGATTTATTCATTTCTAATTATTCATTCTAGATATGGGGACATCATACTATTTAATTAACTATTAATATAACTCACACAGAAGTAGATAATCAGTCATAAACAAGATAATTAAGTATTTTCATTTCATTTCTTTGTATAGGACCAATGCTTTCACACACATCCACCTTGTTTTCTCTCTCTCTCTCTCTCTCTCTCTCTCTCACACACACACACACACACACACACACACACACACACGATATACAATATGCTCTGCCTGTGTGTAAACCCTGTGTGGATGTTGATGATTTGATTTACTTACCATATCAAAAGCAATAATTTTCCTAAGGCAATATTAGAATAGTTTTTAATGATAACAGACTGTGTAGTGATGATTTTTTTATATATAAATTTAATGATTTTTACCGTAGGCCTTGCTATTTGAAAACCTATATGAAATCAAATGAATGCCAGCAAATACCCCCTACTATAGGTGAATGTGGATTTTAAAGGGATAGTGTCTTAATTTCACAGATTGCATCTACTGAATATAGTGATGACAAGTTTAAGAAAGAATAACATTGCAGGATTAATGCCTTAAATTAACAATCCACAACCTTGTAGGCTCAATTGCAGTTTATCTTGTTAAAGATAGTCAAGTTAGTATTCAGTGATCCTTCTTACATTTTCCAGGGTCTCTTGGCCTTATTAATTCAAATCTTACTTCCAATGTATGCATGTAGCCAAGATAATTATTAGAAGGAGAGATCAAAGCAAGCATATTATAGTCCTATTCCATTTTCTGCTGATGTGAGTGATCTGCCTCTTCTTTGATGTTGTATGCTTCTACAGTGAAAGTACAGAGGATAAAAATACTACACCATGTAATCTGGCATTTATCCCATGAGAGCAGAATTCCAAATTGTGACACATGTCAAGAAGTTAAAAAAAAAACTTGAAAGAGCCCTATGCTTTATAAAGCGACATACTCTGCATTTAAACACCATCAAACATCATTTTCCATTACAAATTTAGTCCCCAATATAAAATTCAAAGAATTTCTGTAACTTTAGTCAAAGAAAATGACAGCAATACTTTATAAAATAGCTACCATATTTACTACTAGTTACACTAAGACTACAGCTTAGCTTTATTCAAACCAAATTTTTTAAAATCAAAGAGGGGTTAGAAAACACAAAAATAATGCCTTTGTACAAGCACAGATGCATCTCATATACAGCCTTCATTCAGTCATTGCCAGCTTGTTCTAGTTCAAATTGGTGCTTTGAACCCTGCATCGGTTTCTGTAATAAGATGGCATGTCTGAGAAATGCTGAACCCCGAACCACTGCAGTGCAGAAGCAACAAGCCAATTGGACTACTTGTGTGAGTAAGGAGAGGCGGATTTGACTCTCAGCTATTGTATATTTAAAAATCCACTGCTCCACATTTGTTTGACAAAGGTCTGTCATATTTCTAGCATCTACTGAAAGCTGACCTATCCATATTTCTGCTACTGCAGTGTAACAGTTGATTATTTCAGATTATAAACAATACAGAAAATGTCTGCTGCTTTGGCATAACATTTGGAGGATGAAGACCTGTGATTTTAAGGTCTACAGTATTGTACCTAGATATGAATGAAGCAGTTCAGATAAAATAATAACTTTGCCAGGCCTTCACTCCAAATTATAACTGACTCCAAAGAGAACCCTTTTTGAGGTTTGAAAAGTGTGCTTAATTTTTTTCTTATTATGTTTGCATAGCTGTGCACTTCTGAATTCTAAAGGGACTAGAAGCAGAAATGATTTTTTTAAAAGTCTGTCCTGTTGTTCTTGTGTTTTCCTGGCCTTATTGGGAAAAATAAGTGGCAGAATTCTCTCCAGATGACCTATTTCAATAGGATTTCTAGTTTAGTTTTGGCAGACTCAGGAGGTTTGCATAATTTGGGAAAACTACAAACTACAAAAAAGCAGCTGAACTTCTGAGAACTTTTTCAAGCTGAACTCCAAACTGATTGAATTCACCTGTTATAGTAATATCTTACTTATCAGAAACTTGTGACCTTATCATTCAAGAGAATTAGGCCTCATATCTGTTGCATTCTAGCTTATCAGATATTTTCAGGCTCTGTCTATTCATAGTTCTTTACCTTGTGAATTTAGGAGGTTTAAGAATGTTTCTATGATGTTTTTTCCTTGGATTTTCTTGGTACTTTTGTTGTAGACTGAGGGCCATATCCTTAACCCTGAGGGGAAACCCAGGATTCCCCTGACACAGCTCTATCAGTAAAACGTGACTGCCATCAAATCTGTAACCTTGGGATGTTGTTCGACTCGACATTATATTTGGATACCTAAGTAGTCTGAGGGGCAAGAAACACCCACTTCCAATTTATGTTTGGCAAGGAGAGTGTGCACCTGATTCTTTCAGATTTTGATCTGGCCCTAGTGATTCACAGTTTTGTAACTTCTGAGTTTGATTACTACAGTCCTCTGTACCTGAGGATGTGACTACCTACTAGCTGATAATACAGATCACCAAAATCATTTCCACCTCATATGCGTCCCTCTGCACTGGTACCCCATTGAATGCAGAGACCAACTGTTATTCTGTTGAGCTAGTCAGGAATTTTCCATCTGAATAATTTTTCAGTGGACAATTCACTTTCTCCAAAATCAAAGTTTTCTGTAGTGAAATTTAAATTTTGCCAGAAAATTACAATTTCCTGTCAGAAAATCATTACCAGCTCTACAGTAGCCCCCTGTTCCACCTCAACCCACCTCACAGACTGTTCTAGTGCCAAACCTTATGGGATCCTAGCCCCTTGGCTGCTCAAAAGCCCTGGAAGTGTTGGATCCAAAGCTTCCAAGCTCATTGAGCTGCTCAGATTCCATACAATGAGAATTCCAATTTTCAGATAACTCTTCTGTCTTTCAAATCCTTGAATAGAAGTTAAGCCCCACGTAGTTGCCCAAGAGTTTGTGGCTGCTCCCCAACCTCTCACAGGGTGTATCTACGAATTGCAGTTATTTTGCAATAAAGGACATTAATTTGAAATTACAATGTGAGCATCTATGCAGCAAATTTGTTATTTCAAAATAATTTTGAAATAATGGATGGCTTATTTCAAATCTGTAAACCTCATTCCTCAAGGAATAATGCTTATTCTAAAACAGCTGTTTCAGAATAGCAGTAGTGTGGATGCTCCACTGTTTCTATTTAGAAATAGCTCCTCCCCAGAGCCATTCAAACTAATTACTCCCCAGTGCCTCCTGGGGCTCTAAACTGAGGTAGCATGTCCAAATTAGGGAAGCCTGCCTCAGACTAATTTTGAGGCTTCCCTGTAGTGTAGATGTGCTATTTCGAAATAAGCTATTTTGGAGTATTTCTTCCAGAATAGCTTATTTTAAAATAAATGTGTAGTGTAGATGTACCCACAGTGACTATCTCACATTAAAGCCATAAAAAAATATACTTGTGACTGCAAGAAAGATTTTTTTCATGGGGGCTGATCTAAGGCTATGGAAATCACAGTCAGGTAGGTGAAAAAAGAATGACCGCTATTTTTGCTACATTCAAAATTAAAGGTAAACCCCACCTGATTATCAATTTTTATCACAGCAATCCATTCATATACTTTTTTTCTCTCACCTTCTCCTTACCTCCCATTCTCCCGAACGGCAGGGGAGGGATAAAGAGAGAGCCAGAAAGAGAGAATTGATGTCATTTACTCTCGGGAGGTATTAGATACTACATTAATAGACTAGAAACTGAACAGATAAATATCACTTTGCAGATCAAATTCTGTGTGCAATGCCAGGGGAGTTACACCATTGATAATTTGAGTCACAAGCATTAAGGATTTGGTCATTTCACTCAGGCACTGCACAATATTGGGGAGGTGTAGATTGTGACAGACCCAGTGTGTGAAGAGCTCTTGGACTCATTGGCATGTAAGGGGAATACATCCACTTCTACACCTTTTTGGTAGCATGCCAGGACATCTCCCTGGCCAACCTTTCTATGAACCTTTGCGGTGACTTAGACCCTTGTACTGCATGGTGTAAATGGTCCCGGGGCTTCTCAGAGTGTACGGACTGCAACTGCATCCCGTCGTTGTGTAAGGCTCAAGGGGCTCTTGAACCGTCCTTGCTTTGAACACCTATGACACAGCCAAATTTAATATCACCCTAAATGATTTCTAAGAGCACACAGTTTGCAAGTGGTAGGTCAAGATTTAGAACTCCAGAGTTCTTGACTCCTAGTCCAATGCCAATTTCAATATGGCAGTGTTATAATGCATTTTTTCTTAAAGATTATGAAAAAATGTCTTATTCAGAGAAGGCTTCCCACTATGCAGCAATGCATGTGCTTCATCAACCCATAAATACCCCACAACATCCATTGCTGCATAGTAGGAGGCCTTCTCTGAAAAGCAGACAGAATTCAGAGAGAAAGGGTGAAGATATCCCTTCATTATCCCTGGTCTATTCTAGGGAGTTATTTTGAAATAATGCCCCTTATTTCAGAATAACAAGTGGAGCGACTACCAACTCCTGCTTTCCACGAGGAATAATGCTTATTTTGAAATACAGTAGCTTTCCAATAATCCAGAACCTATGGGACCTAGGTGGTGCCGGATTATCAAATATGCCATACTATCAGGGGGTACTATAAACTGGTTATATATATACTGTATATATTATATACGGTATATAAAGTGTTCTTAACCCTTTTTATTGTACCTACTGTATACAGTATACTGTAATGTTTTAGTTTTTTAAGCCTTTTTTACCCTTTTTGCTCAGGTTAGCTGCTGCCGCTGTTACCTTGTGACTCATTTTTTGCCAAAGCTCACTCACTAGGCTCTTGCCATTTTGATGCTGGACTATCAGGAGTGCCGGACTATTGGATGCCGGACTATTGGAGTTTTACTGTAGTTATTTTGAAATAGAGGTAATGTGGATGCTCCATTGCTACTATTTCAAAATAACTACTCCCCAGAGTCGTTCAAAGTAATTACTCCCCAGTGCTTCCTGGGGCTCTAAGTTGAGATAGCGCATCCACAGTAAGGGAGCCTGCCTCAGACTAATTTCGAGGCTTCCCTACAGTACATGGAGTCCCCGTTATAAGTTGCGCCAGTATGCAACCATTTTGCAATAAAGTCATTGATGCTCATAGGAACTGATATGTTATAAGTCCTCCCATTCTGCACTCTTGAGTTGTACACACACATACACCCATTCCAATTTATGCAAATGGAAGTCAACCACAGGAAAAAAATTCCCACTTTAAGTTGTTCCACGATAAGTCCAAGTTTTTGGGAACGTATCTTGGACTTATAGGGAGGACGGCCTGTATGGACACACAATTTCAAAATAGTTATTTCAGGAGTTATTATTTTGAAATAAGTTATTTCAAAATAATTTCCTAGTGTAGACATGCCCTTTTGGACATACCAGTGAATGTGTATAAGCAACGAGAAGTCCTGTGCACCTTATAGACTAACAGATTTATTGGAGCATAAGCTTTCCTGGGCAAAGATCCACTTCATCAGATACGAAGTGGGTCTTTGCCCATGAAAGCTTATGCTCCAATAAATCTGTTAGTCTGTAAGGTGGCACAGGACTTCTCGTTGTTTATGCAGATTCAGACTAACACAGCTACCCCTCTGATGCCAGTGAATGTGTGTCATTCAGAAATTAGGATGGGGAAAATTGCCATTTTTACCTGCAGGACTGACTGTGAAACCAGAGCTAGCACGTTTCTCAGCAGTGTATTCTCAAAACAGCACAAAGATGACTTCACCAGTCAAATAACTGGAGCTTTAAATGTGAGTAACTTGTATCCTGCTGAGAAGATTAAAGCTTGTGCAAAAATTCAACTATTTTGGAAGACTTTTATCTCGAAGATACCAGAGAGTAAGAATGGGCATATGGTTAGAGCACTGAACTGTTTTAGGTGATCTGGCTTCTGTTTCCAGTTCTGCCACACAATTTTTGTGTTACCTTGACAAATTACCTCATTATCCAGTGCTTCATTTCTCCACCCTTCCTTGCTGCAGAAGGATATATTTGTTAATGTTTACAAGCTGCTGACATACTATGACGATGGAGGAACCTTATAAATAGCTCTACAGAACTCCCTTAAAAGTTTTGTAAATTTGTTATACGGTTTTTGTTTTGTTTTTGTTAAATACTTAAACTAAATAGTACAATGAAGGGAAATCATTCCCAAAATTCAAGCCTTCTAAGGTAGTATCCAAGCATGCAATCACATTATATCTTATGCCACTTGTTTATTTGCAGGAAGCCAAATTCTGGCCTTATATTGAGGGATGCACAAACCCACCGACAGAAGTGGTAAAAGGGGCAATTGCCCTGAGGCCTAGTGATTCTAAAGAGCCTGGGGCTGCAGCTGTGTGCCTTTTACATCACTGTTGGAGCACTGTGAGGTGTACTCCCAGAAGCTGTAAGGGCTGGGAGTGGGGGCAGCATGCTGCAGTCCTGATGGTTCTGAGGGCTGAGGATGTGCTGAGGGCTGGCTGCTGTGGTCCCACCCTTTCTGACTCAGGTCCATTCCCTTCTGAGAGTGCAGAGCCTAGGTCACCCTCATTTTGCCCCGGTGGCCAGGGTGGCTGTCGGCTCCCCTAGGCATGCAGGTCCCAGTGAGGTGAAATGCCGTTGCATGCATTCCTCTCATGGCAGAAATTAGACAATAGCACTTACATTCTAGAGGATTTCACTTTATAAAACATGGGGTATTTATTACTGGTTACTATTACATATAAAGTACTAAACAGTTCAGGTATTCTGGGTCCTTGATCTGCATCCCATATCTGTAATTGAGAGCTACTACCATAGTGGGGTAGACAGAGGCACATTAGAACACACTTAACTATAAAAATATGTATTCCTTACTTTTTCTGAGTAACTCCTCTGATACCTACATAAATGGTGCATAAAGCTTTCATGAATCAGGCCTAAGGCTACACATTTAAGTAGTCCCCACTGTATTCACATATAAATAGTTGCACAGTATATTAAGAACTGCAATAATAGCAAAATAGCTATAAAATATTAGCATGATTTTTTTTCTTTTAGGGCTTCATGACTAACTTGACTACTGATTTTTAGGAAATAGCTAAAATGGCAGTTAAACATTATATATGCAGGGAGAATGATGGTCAGGTGAAGGCAGAGGGGACTATTGTATAGCTATTACTTCCGTTGACTATACTAAAAAAAGCTTCCAGGATAATGTTTGGGTCCTGGTTATACTGAATATATTCTACATCCAGTCCTCCTACTTATCAATTAATTCAACTTACTTCCTCATCAATTTTTCCCCTACCCCTAGTCCTGATGGTTTTATGACCTAGACCCAGGCGATACCCTTAGGCAGTCCATCTGATAATTGACACATTTTCTAACACAGTATAGTGATGCCCAAGTCAGTGCTTTCAGCCCGTGTCTTCAGCTTATTGGAATCTGCAGCAGGGACTCCTTTTATCCCTCATACATCAGAATACACTGACAGCTCTCCCAAGCAGGGACGAAGCGGATCTCTCCCTCAGGAAAATGTATGCAAACACCTCTGGAACATTGTACTCGTTGCTAGGCATCACGATGGTGACATCTTTATGATAAACATGGTATGCAGAAGAAGGTCTCATAAAAGAATAACAAATTATTACATCCAGAGGGCAATTTCGCAAGATTAACTGGTGTAATAAATTACCGCTGTAGTCAGAATACTGTGATACCTTTTAAGGTATTTCACAGCAGAGCCTAAATGAAACAGCCTATAAAAACACAGAATGTATAGCAGAAAATAATAACCCCACACTTCCATTTTTTTAAAACTAGTCATGATACCAGTGTGTAGTATTTGGCTTTTTGCATGGTAGATACAGCAAGTGCTTGCTGTAAAATAGGGTTATGCATGCAATTCATGCCAAGATGATTATAGTTAGCATTATTTTCTATACCGCTGCTGGACGTTCAGTACCATTGCAATCTACATAATATCTTTTTGAACAAAAGCCTGTAGCATTTTATTTCTAAAACTATTTTCATGCATAAAACATTACAAAGAAAATGCCAGAAGCCAAATATCTTCCATACTAATTATCAAATATTTTGATTCTTTTTCTCTGTGTATGCTTTACACATACACACACACACACACATATATGAAAAACAGTCACCTATTTCTCTCCATTTTTCTCCATGTTTTCTGAATATTAAAATTGTGTTCAGTTCCAGATTTTATCTTTTAAATATTAAAATCTGTTATTCTACAATAATAACTGATGCTTTTATTTTAACCCGTGTCTTGCATTTTAGTCTAGATAATTGGGAAAAAAAGCTCTCGAATGAGGGAATAGCCAATATGCTATTTTGTGCTATTTTTACACTAAGAGATCCATGAATGCTTGGATTTGCATTTCATGTGTAAATGAACAGGGCACATGTTTTTCTGTGGTTATTTCAGTCAGAATCCTAAGATTTCCCACAACCCATAAAAGACAGAGCCCACATCTGGAGTTCAAAGGCCAGGGCTGTATTACAATTTATCATAGAGTCTCATATGTTACTCTAACATAATACATTAACAGGATAACACAGTTCCACATTTGTAAGCTGTAACCCATTTGTACTGATTAGGAGGTCATATTCTTCCAGCTTCACCAATTTAGCATAAAATGCTTTCTTAACTAAAGTTGCGCAATCTTTTCACATATAAAGATACAGACATTAAACTGGGCACTCCCTAGTGGTTTTACACAAAAGTCCCTTTGAAAGTTGTTCTCCTGCCATCTGATGGCATGTGTTGCCTTTACTTCCCTTGTAAAAGGGTACAATGTGTTGAACCACAGTTTTCCATAACTCACTGACTCCCATGGGAACTACATAGGACAACTAGTACAACGACCCCATAGAACTATCCTTTCACAATGTTGTTCCTATGGAAGGAGGGGAAATTCGGAGTCATGAATCTCCACAGTAGCATGTTCCAATAGATTAGTTAGATACTTTTATAATAATTACATATAGCCTTGATCCATAGCTGAATGGATTGTTTTGTCACTTTGATACTTTGTTCACTATGGTAGTAGCCACAATCTGCTAGCTGCTTTTCAGACATTCTAGAAGGGTCACTCTATTTCCTTAGAGAAGCTAAATATCTAAGAACAAGCAGGAAGGTGTTAGGGAAGAGGAGCAACCCATATGCTTTTTGAATGTACATGCCAACCTGATGATCTTTATGGATGGAGTATTGAACTTGCAAATGAGCTAAAGAGTTTGCTTCGTGCATAGTGCAGTATGGAAGAATGCACAGAAATGATTGTCTGAAAAGCTGTCAAAAGGTTAGCTCTAGCTAAGTGCTCATGACCCCCATGACTATATTCTCCAACAGCATCATAAGAAATGTTAATTTGTGTTTTTACAGCACTGCACCCCTGTGAGATAGAGAAGTATTATCATCCATGTTTTGTCAATGGGAATCAAAGGTCTAAAGAGGATGACTGAGTTGCCAAAGAAGGTCAAAGAAGGATGACTGAGTTGCCAAAGAAGGAAGTCTGTGGCAGTGGTGGAAATTCAACCTGAGATCCAGGCCAATGTTTTGACCAGAAGACTAGAGCAATGGCTGAGCAGAGGGAATGGGATTCAGGCAAAGTGAGATGAAATAGACAGAGGAAAAACTATATAGCTCTTTCAAGGTGGTGACAAGACTTTTAAATTCAATGCTGTAGCAGAATGGGAGCTAGTGGAGGGATTTAAAGTCTGAAAAGACAAGACTAGAAATACAGGCAATTAAGGTGAAATTTTTAATGGACTAAATGCAGGCCATGTTGTTATTTAGAATGCCAGCTGAGGATGTTACAGTCAGCAAGGTGGGCTTCAGGGGTTTGAATGAATATTTAGCTGTGGAAATGGATGTGTCATCAGACAAGGAAAGAAAGGGCTTGGATTTGTAGGTCAAGACAGAGGAAGTTGCTGGATATCCTGTACTCCTTACCTTACGCTCATTCATGCTTAGAACAAGAGGAAGTACCTTATTGCTCATCCTATTTCCTAGCTTATAGCAACAGACAAAATGTGAGGCATCTATCTGAATACATGAATACTAGCAAACAAACAAAGAAACAAAAATAAAACAACACAACTCTGCAGCATTCAGATACTTATTAAAGCCAGTTGGGGATTTTTTGAAAAAATCAAAATTGTTCATAGGAAAGGGTAACACTAAGGGTATGTCTACACTAGCCCCGTACTTCGATCTAGGGAGGCTAATGAGGGTGACTGAAATTGCAAATGAAGTGCAGGATTTAAACATCCCGTGCTTCATTAGCATGTTCCTGGCCGGTCGCTATTTTAGAAATTGACTAGCCCGAAGTAACTGCCCGCGTCTACACGCGGCAGTGAAACGGGATTCCGAATTAAAGCCCTAAATTGAATTAGCTGTTATTCCTCCTGGAATGAGGTTTACCAGCTAATTCAATTTAAGGGCTTTAATTCAGAATCCCGTTTCACTGCCGCGTGTAGACGCGGGCAGTTACTTCGGGCTAGTCAATTTCTAAAATGGCGACCGGCTAGAAACATGCTAATGAAGCACGGGATATTTAAATCCCATGCTTCATTTGCAATTTCAGTCACCCTCATTAGCCTCCCTAGATTGAACTAGGGGCAAGTGTAGACATACCCTTGGAAAAATTTCCCATTTCAAAACATTGGAAAAACAAATGTTTGAAATTATCCAAACATCCCATTTTGACACTATCTAAACAAAAAGTTCCATTTTGGGGATCAAAATGATTTTTTGTTTCAAAATTTAACTTAATATATAGTAAAATAAAAAATAAAAAAGTCAAAATCTAAACAAAAGATTTTAAAATCATAAAAACAAAAAGTTTCAGTTAATGCAGTCTAAATATTTGTTTGTTTATTGTGGGGGATTTTTTGCTCCTCATTTTTTTTTCCAGATTTTTACTTGAAAAACATTTTTTTTAAAACACAAAAATTAATATGAGATGTGTCACTGGCTCACTGTTAGAATCCGTATGTGTGATCTCCAGGAAAAACAATATTCAGGGCTCCCCTCTCTATTCAGTTATTTCTTTTCATACAAAACAGTAAATCTACTAATAAGCAAAATATCCCTGTATTGAAAGGCTTACACACTCCAGAACCTTCTAATGCAATACTATCTTCACAGAAGAATGCCCACATATCAATGTGACCTAATGCGGAAATATTCAACACCAAAAATTCCACAGACCTTTGTGCTCTCATGACAAAATATCCTTACACCAAAAAAAGCCCAAGTGCCACTAACCCTTTTAATAGATATAGTAAGGATCCTATGATTTATAAAGAACTCTGTAATTTAAAAAGCAATTGGTGCTTGTCTGCAATTATGTTATCTATATGCTTAAGAAATTGATTGCGCAGTCATACTGATCATGAGACCTACTTTTAGGATAATGACAAAACAATATTTAGGATCTGTGGATTTTACTTATTCACAGCAGAAACTTGCTGCACAAGTAAGTTATTTATGCAAAGAGGAACATGGCAGCAGAAGGCAGCAAAATGTGTTTTGCATGTAAAACAAGTGTGTGCATAAGGCAAATGGACCTTTTTACTCAATATGTAGTACTTGGAACATAGATCTGAGGAGATATTTGCCTAAGATCTTTATCTCATAGATACAAAGGGGAGGAAATTCCTCACAATCAACAGCCATTCAAGGGAAAATTACTTCCAGGAAGAAAAAAAGTAACTCAACAGCAGATCTCTTATCAACTCCACAGGCAGTTTCTTGCACACAGAAGCTACTGTCATTGTGAAGCCAGCCAAGAGGTATGTGAGGAAACCGGTCACCAACATAATGTAGACGCTTCTAGGGGAAAGGAAAAACACATACTGGAGACGTTAATCTGTATCATGGAGTACTCAAATGAGCCCTGAAATTGAACACATCAAACAAGACAGAAGGATTCACAAACAATTTCACCTGAAACAGGAAATAACACTTTATCAGTGAGGATATTCAAAGTACACAGAGTCTGGTGTAGTGATTCATCAGCCACCCATGCAACTAAAGAGTTATTCAGCAAAATCTGAACTTATGAAATAAGTATGGAGTATTTTATTTCCTAAATTTGCTTAGAACAAGGACAACCTACAGCCTAGAAATCTTGAGATTGTACAGCAGAGAAGAGCGTTACATAGATGAGTGCAAGGTAAAAAATTAGCCCATAGAGCCTGAACTCAGTGAAAAGGTGAAGTGGTATGGAGTTTCATCAACATATTGATGACACCGCTGTCTAAAACATCTAATAAACTTCTGTGATGGCTTCAGAGAAATATTGAATGGTGGTTGGTGACTGGGGTACCCTAGGTGTTCAGCTACAGCCCAGAACTTCCTTCGTCTTTCACAAAGAAGAAGAGAAAACTCAGCAAAGAGCTACATCATCCTCTCCCACAAGATTGTGCAGGCAACTTTTCCTCACACATAAGTGATCAATTTAGCCCGAAGTCAGGTTAGTGTTATCTGAGATATAAATTTAAAGGCATTTTCTTGCCAGGAATACACTCTAACCATGCTGGACAATGCAAATTAATCAACAGCTCACAGCTTTGAATAGTGCCAGTCGTTTAAGTTTTGCAGATTCTATAATTCAGGAGGAGTCTTCTGCCACCAAAACTCCAGCCATCTCCCCTGTGAATTAACCTCTTGAAAATCACTTACTCTGTGTCATATTGATCTGCCAGGCTGATTGGGAGCAAAGGAGCACAATCCAGATGCCATTGTGTCAATCCAAAGACAGCCCACTTGGCAACCCCACTGATATCTGCTTGTGGACCCCCATTCCTCCAACCTCAACCTCTACTCTGCCCTAGCTCTGAGCCCCATTCTGTACATCAAATCTCAGATCCCTGGTTCAGAACCACTGTTCTATTGGAATCTTGCATGCGTTTTGTAGACTGAAGCATCTGTTCAATTAGATGAAGTACAATAGACTAAAAGCTCTTCAAGAAAGGAAATGTTCGTAATTGGAGCTCATAAAGTTCTGAGCACAATGCTGGCACTCATGAACAAATAAAATGCATAGTTTTTTTTAAAAAAGGAAGTTGATGTTTAATTGCCTCAGAACTAGACTTAGTAATTTTGAATGATCTTGACATCATGAGGATAGTCGTGGAGAAGAACATAAGGGTCACTTCTTGTTTGGGCACCCACAGGATTGCTAGCAAGGGATCAGAGTTTCTTTGTCCTCAAAAGAAAGTTTAATCTGTTTAAATTGCCACATGGAAAAACTCTGTTTCAAGCCAACTTTATATATACATTCAAACTAGGGTTGCCAGGTATCCAGATTTTTACTCTAATGCCCAGTGGAAAGGGAAGCATCCAGTCAGTTGGGCAGCAGGGCTAAAGCAGGCTCCCTGGTTCCTCATAACTGCCAGAACCAGCCAGCATCTTCAGCCCCTAGATGCAGGAAAATACAGGACTATGTAGCACTTTAAAGACTAACAAGATGGTTTATTAGATGATGAGCTTTCGTGGGCCAGACCCACTTCCTCAGATCAAATAGTGGAAGAAAGTAGTCACAACCATATATACCAAAGGATACAATTAAAAAAAATGAACAAATATGAAAAGGACAAATCACATTGCAGAACAGGAGGGGGATGCGGGGGGGGGGGGGGGGTTTGTCCACATATTCATTCTGCTGATACCATTATTGGACCTAACCAAGTGAGTTATAAGATCAAGAACACATATTCCTGCGCATCCAGAAATATAATCTATGCTATCATGTGCCGAAAGTGTCCGTCTGCTGTGTACATTGGACAAACATCTCAGACACTTCGCCAAAGGATTAATGCCCACAAAACAGATTTCAGACAAGATCACAAAGAAAAAACAGTTTCTTGCCATTTTAACCAGAAAGGACACTCTCTCAATGACTTAACCACCTGCATTCTGCTACAAAGACCTTTTACATCTGCACTTGAAAGGGAATCCTCTGAACTGTCATTCATGTTAAAATTCGACACTTTCCAACAAGGACTTAACAAACATTTGAACTATCTCACCCATTACCAAGACAGTTTCCCCAATTATCACCTCTAATACCATTAACTCACAAACATCCCACTCTCCCTACCTCTAATATCATCAATTCACAGACGCTTACCTTCCTTCCTTCCCCCCCCGCATCCCCCTCCTGTTCTGCAATGTGATTTGTCCTTTTCATATTTGTTCATTTTTTTTAATTGTATCCTTTGGTATATATGGCTGTGACTACTTTCTTCCACTATTTGATCTGAGGAAGTGGGTCTGGCCCACGAAAGCTCATCATCTAATAAACCATCTTGTTAGTCTTTAAAGTGCTACATTGTCCTGCATTTTGCTTCAACTACCCCAGACTAACACGGCTACATCTCTATCACTATTCTAGATGCAGGGGCAGCCATAAGGGCTCTGTGTAGGGCCTCCACTCCAATTTCTTGCTCTATATCTCCTCTCAGCTGAGAACTATAGGCAATAGGAGTTGCAGACATGGTGCCTGCAGGTACAGGCAGTGCACAGAGTACCCTGGCCCCTCCTCCTAGGAGCCAAAGGGGAAACATACATCACTTCAAGAAGTGACAGGGAGCCTTCCTTCGCTCCACTGTGCCATAGGCCAGGAGCTGCCTGAGGTAAGTGCTTCCTGGCCAGAGCCCACACCCTGAACCCCATCCTGCACCTGCACTCCCTGCCCCAGGTCAGAACCCTCTTCTGCCTCTTAACTCCTTAAACCCCTGCCCGAGCTCTGAGCATCCTTCTATAACACAAACCCTTCATCCCCAATCCTGACCAAGATCCCCCATCCCCTATGTACGCCAAACCTCTGCCAGCCCCGAGCTCTTTTCTGCACTCTGAATCCTCAGCAAATGCCTGGAGCCCCTTCCTGCATCACAAACCTGTCATCCCCATCCCCACCCAATCTCAGATTCTGCAATCCTAGCCAGAGTCCCCTCCCCTTCCTGTGCCTAGTCTTCTGCCCCAGCCTGTTGAAAGTAGTGAACAAGAGTGAGAGTGAGTGATGGAGGAAGGAGGATGGAGTGAGTAAGGGACAGGGCTTCAGAGAACAGGTGGGGAAGGGGACTGGGCAAGAGTGTTTGGTTTTATGTGTTTAGAGAGTTGGCAAACTAATTCAAAGATGAGTGTCAGATTTTCTTCATACATTCTTCATTTCTATAAAATCCTCCTATAACAAGAGTCCGTAGAATAGCCATGCACAATCGGTGACTTCCTCCTTTGAACAGCTCTACATGAAGATACAAATGCATAGACATATGGGATGTGTATACACTGAACCATTATTTTGCAATAACTAGCGTTATTTCAAAATAACAGTGCAATCATCTTCACAGCCATTCTGTTATTTTGAAATAATTTCAAAATAATGGACGGCTTATTCCGAAATCTGTAAACCTCATTCTATGAGGAATAATGCCTATTTTGAAATAGCTATTTTGAAATAAGGCATGGATAGATATTCCACTGATGCTATTTCAAAATAGCCCCTCATCAGGGCCTTTTCAGTTATTCCTCCACAGTGCCTTCTGGGGCTCTAAATCAAGATAGCACATTTACATTAGGGAAGCCTGACCTGGACTAATTTTGAGGCTTCCCTGTAGAATAGATGTGCTATTTCAAAATAAGGTATTTCTGAATAACTATTCCAGAATAGCCTGTTTTGAAATAAGCGTGCAGTGTAGATGTACACATAGAAACATTGTCAAAGTTCCTCTGATTTCCTGTTAGAGAGTGCTATAAAATACATTATCACAGGATATCACTGAACCCAAGAGCTTAACAGGTTGGGTATTTATAAGGGGACCATTCAGAGTTACATAGCAAACTATTTAAAAAATGAATAAATCTTGACAGGTCAGGCCAAAGAGTCTGTGAAGCCCAAGTTGGCATGTTGTGGTTAACTGCACCGCGTAGCCAGGCCGCTCCCAGGCAGGGCAGCAAGTGAGCTACTGGGTGGGTGGGCACCGGGCAGCACGGGGCCCTATGGCTGGGCCTGAATCCTGATGCTGCCATGCATAAGACACCTCTCACCGATGGGGGTTAGGATGAAACATTCTCTATGAGCAGGTTATTCCACAACTGCCTTCTGAGGATTTCTTGCATCTTCATCTGATGCATCAACTATTGACTACTTTCAGAGATATAACATTGGACTGGATTAACCTCTGGTCTGACTGGAAGTGCAAATTTCTACCGTGTATCAGCACTCAATGAGTCTCTACAACGCTAAAGTGGTGAATATTTTATGTCCTTACGACTGTAGGAATGCTTCTTCTGCGTGTGGGGAGGCATGCCTTATTAGGCTTGCATAGTCTAGATACACAAAAACCATCTGCCTTTTCCTTGGTAGCAAGAATCTGAAATACCTATTCTGAGGAGCCAGTTCATTCTAAGAAACCATTCTTATCTAGCATTTGTAACTTGTAGGACACAGCTTCTTTCACAAAGTCAAAAGTGAGAGCTTCTGTGTATGAGAACCCCTTTTTTTCTGCGTTTTGCTTGATGTCCAAGTGTACTTGCACAGCCCAGTGTCAGATTCTTGCAGCTAGCCACAATGGAGACAGAGGTTACACAAGTAGGTTTCGTCAGTGCTATTGGGAAAGAAACACATTCATTAACAACTTGAAGGATTAAAGCTGTAAAAAGTTCCATTTCAAGGATAAGAGTGTCAGTTTTCACAACACTGAACTCTGCAGGTGCACTAAAAGAGTCATGTGTCACTACTGTATTAAAATAGCCAAGCACTGGAGTTGCTTTCTTCAAGTCTCCAAAAGTAGTTTGGGTTCTATGCCCTTTGAAAACATTGCAGATGCAGGCAGAATTGACACAGCTGAACCAGTGTCACACAGTCTAGTAGTAGTTCAGTAGAGTGAGGCTATTCCTCAGGGAATTAATGTCCCAGGGTGTAAGTGCCATTATAGAAAACCATTTCATGAACAAAATGAGCTGAACTGCATTTATCCACACTCAGGACTAGAGCTAGGAGAATGGCACTACATGTCAATCACAAACATTTAACAAATCAGAAATTGAATTTCAATTTACCACATTCAGACACATATTCATGGGCCATGAATACCAGGCCTATTGCTAAAATTTGTTTCAGGCTTCAGTTACATTCATTTCAAACAGACTTGGAAGCAGTGTAGCAACTATCTTAGAATTTCCTCTGCAATATTTGAGGGAAGGAATAGGCAGCAAAGACAAGAGAAAATTGGAGAGAGACTGGGGAAAAGGAGAGGGGAGGGATGGAGGATAAGAATCAGGAAGACCAGAAAAGAAAAGAAAGGGGGGAAAAGAGGGATGATGAGTAAGAGGAGAGACAGGGCTAGAACTAGGAAGGTCCAAATTTCAAGAGTGCTATTTTTCTAAATATTGTTAGTGACCTGTGTTAGCATCATGTAGTAAGCATGGTGCTATTCCTAACATATATGTATTAGTGTATAGCCAATGCTTTCATTTTCTATGTCCTACAGAAAAAAAAAACTAGTATCTATCAATCCTATAGTATGATTCTGGGAATTACTCTGATGATTCAAATAATCAACAAATATCCAAAGATGTAAAGGCTCAATACATTTCATTATGGATGACTATTCAGAACCTCACATAATTATCAAAATCTTACATGAACAATTTTGAACCTACTCCTTCAGTACCAACCCTCTTGATAGGCACATCCTCCCAGTTTCATTCCTCCCTGTGATCCCCTATCACCTCACTGCTGTCATCTGCAGTATTATCTTCTTTTTCAAAGATTCTTGGATTGAGGAGTCAGGGATATATTCTCCTATTTTTCCTGCTCGACTTCCCTCCTTCTTTGCTACTGTCTTACACAAATATACAGCTCCTGGAATAGCTTTCTCCTACATTATTATCAGATCAGATCACAGCATATACATGAAATGATAATGGTTTGGATTGTTAACAGTTTTTAAAAATATACTAAAGTGACTTTCCTTCAGCTAAAAAGCACCATACAGACAGCATGAGACACTAGAGTTGGGGGGCATGATTAACTCACCACTTGTGTAAGTCATCTCCAATAGACTTCACTATGGGTACGTCTAGACTACAGGCTTTTGACAGATACTGTAGACAAAGCTTCTGTCGACAAAGAGCATCTAGACTACAGACAGTTCTGTCGACAAAGCAAGCCGCTTTGTCGACATGAGAGTGTAGACGCAAAGGACAGTGTGGATGTAATAACGCCTTCTGTCAACAGAACTCTGTTTACCGCCATCGACAAAACTGCCGAGTTCTTGAGTCCACTTTTGTCAACAAAACCCTGTAGTCTAGACACGCCATATGAGTTGAGTATACACATCTGTCAGATTCAGGAATTTACTTGAATATACATGTGATTTGTGTCAATGGGACAACTCCTAGAAGAATGACCATACTTGGTCAAATATATGGTCCACCTAGTCTGATATCCTGCCTTCAACAGAGACTAGGCGTCACATACTTCAGAAGGAGTAAACAGAGCGGGGCAGTGATCCATCTCCTTGCATCTAGTCTTAGCTTCTGGCAGTGAGAGGCTTAGGAACACCGAGAGCAGAGGGTTGCATTTCTGATCATCGTAGCTTATTGCCATTGATGGACCAGATTTTCAAAAGTGCTCATTTCCTTCATTTGGGACCAGCTTTTGGGAGCATTCAGTTACCATTTGGATACCAAAATGAAGTAGCCAGATTGTCAGTGGAAGCAGCCGGATGCTGAGCATGTCAAAACTTTGGCCTCTTCAATTAGGCTTATAAATGGGAAGTGTTGTGCACTGAGCTCTTCTGAAAAGCTGTCCGGTAAGCAATTTTTTACTATGACTCCTACTCTTTCTGGCATTATTTTTGATCATGTTGTCAGTGAACAGCACTGTTATCACTCTGCTCAGGCCAGAACATTTTCACATTTTCTACATTTTGATTAGAATACATTTGGCCTAATTAGAAATGTGAAATCAGGATGGGTGATGGCAACCCTAGAACCTCACTTCAAACAACGTTACAGGCATTTCAGTGAGAGGTCAAAGAAATAAACTACAACTCATTAGCCTGAGGCTATGAATGATCTACCAACCATACAGAAAATTGGCAGCCTTTCTGCCTTTCGTCCTCAAGGAGCCTGTGTATTAAACTAATTGTTAAATATAGCAAACAGACTGGCAGGGAACTTGGAGACTATTTTTTCATGTGTAAAATAAAGGGGTCAATATAGATACTACTACCCTTATATGTTTTCCAAATGATCAAGCATTTACATGCTTCATGAAAAATCTTTCATTTTTACACACATTTTTTGAGTTTTGAAAAAAAGGGTTGTGGAGTAAGCTACCTAATTGGAGTGTGTTGCCTGTCTGTCTGTCTGTCTTTCTGTCTCTCTCACTCACTTTCTCTCTAAAATGGAATAGAAATGTGATATAAAGCAGTTATTCCCAATATTTTTTGTTCCCTGGGGCTGGCAAACCCATTCTCAAACTTTTGGTGGACCGGCAACATTTTATTTGCATCTTTGCATATTCATTATGAAAATAATGAATATGCAAATATGCTAATAAAATGTTACTGGTTTGTCAAAATATGTACCCCAGCCTCAGGTCCCTCATACACTCTAACCCTGACTCCTGCATGACGCTCCTCCCTTATTATGTTATTCATCCCTGGCCACCAGAGCAGCCGCCTGCTGGCTACCCTTGGCCTCGGCCACCAGAGCAGGCCCCAACCCCGCTGCCATGCAGCTATGGCAGGTCCTGCCCCCCCAGTCTTCCCCCGTCACATGGTCATGGCAGATCTTGGCCCTCCCACTGGAGCAGGCCCTGACTGCCCATCACGCGGCTTCAGTCACCCTCCCAGTACCACAGCCGCTCTCCATATGGCCTCACCAGCTGGGCTGCATAGTGGCTGTTGAAGCTGGAATTGGGGCCATGGTGAAGCTTCCCCAGTAGGGACATCCTGTGGTCCCGGCTCCAGCAGCAGCACACTTTGCTGCCAGATGCCCCACTCACCCTGCTGCTGTGTGGGAAGGGGAAGTGGGTGGGTAGGGAATTCCCTTATGGGAAACCACAGCAGGTGGGACTAATTAAAAAGTGGGTGCCCCAAAGGGAAGGGTTCATGGCCCTCTGAGTCCCCCACAGCTACCAGCACTCCCACAGCACCCTCGGCTGCCACCAGACAGAGGCAAAAGACAGCACTGGCCTGGACTGGTGCAGAGATCCTGGACCTAATCAAGATCTGGAGGGAGGAGATCAACCTCCAGGATCTCCATACTGGGAGGAGGAATGCCAATGTATATGGCCAGATGGCTGCCAGCCTGGCAGAACAAGGATATATGTGCACCCTCAACCAGGTCTGCATGATAATAAAAGAACTCTGGCAGGTCCATGCTAAGGCCAGGGAGCAAAGTACACACTCTGGGGTGGCTCCTCACACATGTTGCTGCTATGAGCAGCTGAATGCCATCCTGGGAGAGGGGCTGGTCACCTCCCTTCTGTTGTCATCAAGTCCAGCTTGGACATGCCCGGCATCAGCCTCCATTAGAGCAAGTTTGTGGAGGAGAAAGAGGAGGAGGAGGAACAGGCCATCCAGGACATCATGCGCCAGCCAGGAGCTGCTCCTCACTCTGGTGCCAGTCCTTCCCTTCCAGGATGTCTCCCAGGCTGTGGACAATCCTGGTGAAGGCACTTTAGGTGAGTTCCAAAACTTTCCCTATATACACGTGGTGGGCTGCGAGGATGCTGGTTGGTATGCTTGGTGTCCTGGATGGCCTGCTTCTCCTCTTCCTCCGCCTCTTCCTCCTCCACAAACTTGCTCTAATGGAGGCTGATGCCGGGCAAGTCCCACTGGACTTGATGACAACAGAAGGGAGGTGACCGGCCCCTCTTCCAGGATGCTCCTTGCTCAGCCTTTGAGATCATGGAGTCATAAAACAGCCTGTGCACATTGGAGCACATTGAGCACCAATCTGGAGCACTTAGCCCCATAATGCTCTCACACAGGAACCCCTCTCTCTTTCTCACAAGGCTCCAGCAGAAGCCAGTCTTACTCCGGCCTCTTTGGTGGGACACCTCATGACAAGCCATCACTAAGAAGGCTGCAGTCATGGAAACACAGCAGTGTTGCACAAGGCAAAGGCTCATGCCCACACTTGGGCAGCATCTGCTCCTGTTCAAACATGGCAATGCAGAGGAGACCAATTCCCTGCATGGGAACTCACTACGGGGAGCAAAAGGAAGGGAAACCAGTAGAACTCTCCAACAAGTGGCCTTTGCTGCTCACATACCTGCCCCAACACCTCCAACCCTCTCCTCCAGTGGGCAGGGATAGAAGTTCTCTCTCTGTGGGACACCGCCAGTGCTGTACCCAGCATGTATGGGACATGGAAGGAAGCCAAGCCTAGCTGAGCTGCCCCTCCTGCCCACAGGCTCCTGGTCTGGCTGGCATCTTCCCATGCCTGCTTGTCCTTGGGACGTTGGGGTATCAAGGCTTCCCTGGGACATCCATTCCCCTGCAGGAAAGTGCCCGCTATCTAGGCAACAGATGACCTTACTTAAAGCTCATCACCATCATCTGAACTGAGCTCTTCAGTGTCAGCTCAAAGATTAGGGCTAGGCTTCATACACAGTGTCTCTGGGGATCAGGGGTGGCCCGAGGCGGGCTGCAGCAGCTGGCGCCCCAGACGGAATGTACAATCGGCACCCCCGCCTGCACGGCCATCAATGGCCGTGACGTCATCATTGGGCACCCCGGGTGCCCCATTGAAGATGGCACCCTAGGCGACTACCGAGTCAGCCTATGCTCACGGGCCGCCCCTGCTTGGGGTTACTGTCCTTGTCACTTTTCTTCATGCCAGCTGTGAGCGTGGCACGTCCACCACCTCCCATGCCATTTCCCCAACTCTGCAGGATTCACTGGAGAAAGCAAACTAGAGAAGACCTGCTGTGGGACCAGATGGTGTGGGAGGATAGTGGGTCTCATGCGGGTGTGCTGTCACCTGAGGGCAGGGACGAGCCAGAAGTGGCATTCCACAGAGTGCAGGGGATTGAGGACATTTGCTGTGTCAGGAGCACCAGGGCCTGGATGAAGGGGTCCTGTAGTTGGGGCTGGCTCTCATTGTCCTGAAGCAGCACATGGGCAGTGTGGATGAACTGTGCCATGAGGCACAGCATGAGGTCCGTGAGTTTGGCACTTCTTTGCAGCAGCTCCAGCTCCATGATGTCAGTGCTGTGGTGTCCACAAGAGCAACCAGAGCACACAGCATGAGTTTGGTGCCCTGCGAGGGTGTAGGCAGTGGAGGAATGGCATATGAGATGCAGCTGTAGAGAGGAGTCCCTTTAAGCACACGTCTCAGCCAGCCTCAGCAAGCAGGCACAGGAAGTGTCTGCCCTCCTGGTGCCCTTGCAGAGTGCTTCAAATCTGATACAGGCTCCAATCAATGTGGATGAGCTATTTTGAAATAATTCAGAGCTATTTTGATGATGCCTTCTAGTGTGGATGTGCTATTTCAAAATAGTTATTTCAGGAGTTATTATTTTGAAATAAGTTATTTCAAAATAATTTCCTACTGTCTCCTGGGATAACATGCCCTAATGGAAATTTAAATGGAGGAAGTAAGTTTTATTAAAGATTTTAAAGGCATTTAGAGTAAACTATCTATAATAAAAAAATGACAAGTCAGAGAATGTGACTTAAGCACCAGATCCTGCAAAGAGTTACACATGTGAGTATCATTACTCATGAGACTAGTTCCAGTAGATTTTATGGGGCTATTTACATGCTTAAAGTTGTCACTGTGCAAAATTTTTAGGATTAGCCATAATGGCTTTTTAAAGCACTGTTTAATGCTTTATTATTATTTTTATGTATATTATAATTAGAATTCATGAACTATTCCTGTTCCTGCCATTTTACTACAACAGAGGCTTATTACGAGGGGTGTTGGAACAATTTTTATTGTGAGGATGCTGAGATCCATTTAACCAAACTGTAAACTTTGTATCTAATAGAAACTACCTAAGCTAGGGGATGTGGCATCACTTCCAGCTCCTGTAGTTCCAGTACCCATGCTTCTTATTCAAGTTCTTCTTTCTTTGTATATTGATTTTTCTAAGCAATATCTAGTTGCCTAATAAATATCCCATCTTCTATATATGCCACCATAGCTGCACTTGTATGTATTATTCTATATGCATAACATTTTATATATACAAAACAGTAATCTGCACATTATGCCAATTTACTAAGTAAAAGTTAAAGAGGTGAAGTAGAGCCTTATATTTGGAACTGGATGACTGTTGGTGTTATTGAATAGTAAATTTGCTAAAAATGCATTTTGGGGGGCACTGAAACTGTTCATGAAGTTTGATCTAACACATATTCAAACCAAAAATTCAAAACAAAAATTTTGGCAATGTCAAAATAGTTTGTACTGAAAATGTAAAAATGATTCTTATGACATTTCAAACTGACATTTTTTCATGAAAATGTCACTTTGAAAGTACACTTAAGTTTTTTGTTTGACCTGAATTTTTTTTGTTCAGATTTTCATTTTAGTACCAAAAAAAAAAAAAAAGAGTCTGTTTTGGTTGGTTATCGAGAGAGGGCCAGAGCATCGTGTACGCCAACAGTTTTCACCACACCTGAATCTTCTGCACTTTAAATTCACCTTTCTGTCTCCCCATCTACTTCCCTGGCTATGTCAGGATTCTGCTAAAATTTCCAGTTCAGAATAATTGTACGAGATTCACAGAGCAATGGAACTATATCAGACCTTTCTTTTTATGCAATGGCATCGCATATGAAGCCTAAAAAATATAGACCTTTTAGCTGCCATTTCACTTGGCAGACTCTAATCTACTATGCTGGGTCATGATGATCCCTCCATCTCTAACACTGCTTTTTAAGAATTAACTACTCACCAAATAGCTGTTTTAGATTAGTTTTCTCAACTGTATTAGCATTTGGCATTGTTGAAAACTTTTATTTATTATTTGTATTATATTGGCACATAATGTATGTCTGTGTTGCTATCAGGACAGTATGTGAGGCATACCCAAGCTTGTTTTGATAAAGCTTGGTAAAAGTAGTAGTAGATTTGGTGGCATGAGTAGAAGCATAGGCTTCTCCTGTCAACTAATCCGTGTCTTGACTGCAGAGGCAAGTAGTCTAGACATACCCCTAAAGTCCCAGCCATGATTGTACTCAGGTGGCCAGCACATGTTACCGTCTTTGCCATGTCCACGATACTGCTATTTTAATCAAGCCAGCTCTATCAAAGGTAGCTCATGTATGCCGACAAGCCTCCCGATTGCCATGTAGACATACCCTTAAGAACCCATTTGAGATATGAATCTCATTGCAGTAGGTGAAGTACACAAGCATAGTGAGTGCCAGTCTGCTTTAAAGAGCTTACAATCTACATAGAAAGGACAGACCAGGAAGAACCAGAGACAAAGAGGTAAAGTGATTTGTTCAAGCTCACACTTTTGTGCCCAAATTTCTAACTTCTCTGGGTTCTTTTGAATCATTTCTTGTCTTCAGTGAAGTTTGCAATACTAACCTTAATATTCATTGCATTACACACTCTTTTTTTTTAGATGGTTATACACTTTCTAAAGAAATGATCCTCTTAGCTGAAATTTCCAAGCTTTTTTTCAGTCCAAATGACCTTTTTTAGAAAGTTTGGAAAAAGTCCACGTGGCTGGTTTTGATTTATTCAATCATAGGAAAGCTGGTGGGTTTTTTAAACAAACTTAAAAACACAAATTGGAAACAGTATCTAGCTGCTCTTATGGTTACAGCATAGATCATCAAGATTACAGGATTTAATACATTTGTGCTGTTTTGGTTCATATGTAGTGCTGGGTAGGGCTTAAATCACAGGAGCTGATTTCAGTATGTAGCCTTTATTCTTTTGGTAATCAATAATTCTGTGTTAAACCTGTGTCCCTAGTGAATAAGTCTGTCTCCTGAGCTGCTACAGTCTTAGAATCAGTAGTGTGAGAGTTACCCTAAGGGATTTCCTTAGGTCTGGAACCACTAGGAACACACAAAGAAAAAGTACACTGACCACAAACACAATAACAAGGAAGGAATTATGTCTATATGTTTCACTAAGTGGATAGTCAGTGTTTCAGTCACAAACATGTACATAAAATATGAGAGAACCCAGTCAATATTTAGCATTGAATTCATATTCATCCCACCAAAGATACCATAGAATCAGGCATTTTCTCCATAAATTCACAAGGGGATATGTCTCCTGAGTGTGGTTTCCCTCCCTTTCTCTATTTCTTATGACCACTCCTACCAGCTTCTGCATGATTATAACACAGGTTAGCTCTCATGAGTATGCCTACTATCTTACGCACATTCATGAGGTTTCCAACCATGTATTTCTTATAATTTCATGTACACCCCGGACACTTTAGGGTGCTCTGCTTTTCATGGATTGTCCTCTTATTCCCTTTTACTTTCATTTGCAATCTCATACCTAGACACCCTTGGTAACTTGTAACAACAGCAGAATTTCCCACAATGTTAGAATCATAGTGGGAAATAATCAAGTGTCTTGCAGTCTAGACAAATACGTTGTGGCCTATTTTCCTGAACATCACCTATAGGCACATTCTTTAGAATAACCTTGTAACTTTAATGGTACAGAATTATTCCTGGGTCACCTACTTATATCAGCTTTCCATGGGCGTTAGGCATGGCTAAGCTGAAATCTTCTTGCATTATAGCCTTACTTTGATTATGTACCTAACACACTTCAGTCATGAATGCTTGCCAATCTTATATTCCTTGATCCCATGCTTCTTAAACCTTTTCACCACACAATAATTTATTTAGACCTGATCAGAACAATAAATCCTTTATTAAATAACTAACTGAAAAAATTGGTTATAAGTGTACTTAATCCTAAACATGTGTTTAAGTTCTTTGCTTTATTGGGACAGAGTGATCAACTTCTTATAGGATTGAACCTTTGATGACTACTTTTCTCATCCTTTCCCTCTGGCCAGACAAAGGCTTGTCTGTGGTTGATACCAACAGGTGTAATGGAATGATTTTCTTTGATGGGAATGGTTGTTACTTTGGTATAAATCATGAATATGAACAATATGTAGAGGTGTGGTGGGTCCAAAAGAACTGTTTATGTTCATAACACACAAATCTTGGTCCTATCAAAATCAGTGGCAAAATCAGTAACTTCAGTAACAACTGAATTTGATGCTAAAGAAGTCTGCTGAAAGTGGGAAAGGAGGGAAGTATAGATTGCTCTCATGTTTCCATTTCCCTTAGTCACTCATGATTTAAGTTTATTTTTAATGTGTTTCCCATTGTATTTTGGTGAAAAAATTGCAGTTATATATTGCTGAATGGATTACATTCCATTGTGGTTTACCTTGTATAAACAGGGTCTGAAGGAATGCTTTCCTGACAGCTAGCTGGAAAGGGGATAGATCGGGGTGTTTTTCTGTAAATACAGTTTGTTATTGCTTTGCTTACATATTCAGCAAATGCAGCAGTGTCAAAGTGATCAACTTCAGCTGGTGTTGGGTACAAACTATGTTAATGCTGCAGGCAGGGGTAGTGAAATATAGTTAGCAATGTTGTAATTATTGCGGGATAAAGAGAAGCAGGACTATGCTTAACCTATCTCAAATGGGGAGAGCCACCCTCAGTTGAAAAACTTACTCAAGTCTGGGACTTGAATGTCAGAGCTCTGTGAAAATATGAAAGATGGGGACAAGTATTCCAACCTGAAGGTTGCACTCCCTCCCCAAGGGTACTCTCTAGATTAGTTCAACCTGTTTCTCCCCACTGTTCAAAGAAACCAGATAATAGGCTTCATTAGGAGCTGCTTTATTATGTAAAATGCTCATTCAGAGCTGAAATCAGTTGTGCCCTGTCTGCTAAGAGCTAAAAATGACTGAGAGTTGAAATCACTGGAGATGGGGCAGTGTTTCTGCCTAACCTGCAAAGAGCTGAAAATTACTAAAAGATTGATGTGCAGAGGTCACAGCAGAGAAGCTGATAGTAAGAGAAGGCAACTAACAGCCAGCTGGTGAACAAGTGGCTGGGGAGGTGAACAGGTATAACAAGTAACCAGTGGGGTGAGCAGCCAGAGTGGCTGGTAGAGAGGGGAGGCAATAGAGGTGAGCAGGTAGCCAGCAGGAGCGGCTGGCAAACGGTCAGCAGGGTGGCTGGCAGAGGGGGCAGCAAGTTAGTGCCCTGGAAATGGAATAAGTAGCATGCCTCTTTACCTCATTTGTGGCGGGGGAGGGAGGGTGCACTCTGCAGATGTACTTCTGAACTTTTGGTCTGCACAGACCAGGGATAGCAATTGTGAGTAGATGCAGGGAAAAGTTAGGCACCTGAAAGGGACTTTTGGGATGTTGGACTTAAGAACCTGAGGGGGAAAGCCCACTGCCCAACCTAGTTGGAGTGGGTTTTTACTCCTTGTTTATGTTTGTGAGCCCTGTTTCCAGTGTTTTCCCAAATTAACATTGAGTTATGTCGTTCCTTTTCTTAAAAGTTTCTGTTCTATGCTCAGACTCTGTGCTTGTGAGTGGGTAATATTTCCTCTTAGGATGCTCCCGGGATTGGTGCGTAAATTTACCAGGTTACTGGTTGGGGGTTTGAGCCAGTTCTGTGTTTATCAATGGAAAAGAACCCCAAGGGAGTGAAACCAGTCCTGGTTGCTGCTGGTTTCATCTGGAAGAAGGGTTACACTTGTGAATAATGTAATTCAAGTTGTGAATTACTTTCATTTAGCTCTTTCCAGGATGTGATGTGAACTGGATTATTCCTTAAAAGGTCACAATTACTTTTAACTACTCTTACAGTTTTCTTAATAAAGGCTTATTATTTTTTTCAGTATTATTCAGGCCCAAACTATAGTTGATAATGCAGTCATGCACTGGTATCCCCAATATTACAATATACTTCAGAGTTTTTCACAATTTACTGTATATGACCAGGTAACATTGTATCAGTAGTTATGAACAGAATATAGTTAAGATGCCATATGTAAAGCAGCTGGTTGACAAAAAAGTATAAACTCTGATGTGGCTTTACATTTTCAAAATTCAAATGCTTGTGACACAAGTTATTAAACTAAAACACAATTTAATACCACATGGGTCTCAAATCAATTTATATGTTAATTAGACTATTACCAGCACTTAACTAAACAGACAATCCATTCAATAATAAAAGGAATAGGAAAATATTTTTGAAGGGAACATAGAAAATGCGTCTAGCTTCCAAGTTGAATTTAATATTTCCTTTATACTATGGTAATATGGACAAATTCTGCATCTTTTTTTGTTTTACAGCGGGCCATGTGTCGGCCATGATTCAGTGAGGCAAAGTTGCTGAACTGGGACCACATAAAGGAAAAGAGAACATTCCTTTTTATGACGGTTAAATCCAAGTTTAGATTTCTAGGAGACCTTGTGTGGTAACATTTGGTAATACAATCTGGGTTTAGTCAGTTTAAAAGTCAAATAAAATGTAGGTTTCCATCTCTGTTCAAGGACATCAATAGTTTACTTCATGCTTTATGGTCATTGTAATTCTTCTGTCTTTCAGATATATCTAGGTTCCACTGTGCAGTATGGGAGAAAGCTTTGAGGCGGGCTGTGTAAGTCTGTTCACTAGTTTGCCAACTATGGGCTTTGGGATAAAATGTCCCTGTGTACAGAATGCCTACACAAGGTTGTAGAACCACTTACACCCCACATTAGAGGTGTAAAGTGTGGTTATAGTCTGTTACAGTTCTAAGTTGAGAGTTGTAATGTCTCAGTGATCTATATCTCAAGGCCCCTGTTTCTTTCTTCCACCACTTAAGCTATGTAACTCCATTGGATTCAGTGGAGTTTCCATTAGCTTTATTCCAGTGATACTCCCGTAGGGAATCAGTCACCAAATGTGTTCAGTTTGCAAATAGATTATTTTTCTTAATGCATGCCCTGAAAACTTAGCATGGGTTCTGCTAGTCAAGCTTCGTTCATTTCTTTCCATGTGTAATCACCAGTAATAGAGATTGTGCAAGCCATTTTTGTGCTCAAGGAAAATCTGTGGTCTTCAGTGGGGTTGGTGTAACTCACTGGAACTTCATAGAGAACTCTAGTGATGCAGAAGAAAGATTAGAACCAGCTCTGTCGGTTTCTTTCTCTTTTTAAGTGGCATCAATTCTGTAGAACTAATGAAAAAATAAACAGTAAAAACTTAATTTTGTCCCTAAAGTAGCATTCATAAGTGCAGAAAAGACCCATAGTAGTAATCTCAGACCCTTGGTCAACTAGTTTCGTCTTGCTACTACACTACAGGGTTAAAAATAGCAGTGTAAACATTTGGGCCTTGGCTGAAGCTTAGAATCTGAGACCACCTCACTGTGTTTCAAAGCCCTGACTACAAACTGAGCATGAATGTCTATACTGCTATTTTTAGTCCTGTAGTGCAAGCCTGGCTCTAAGGGTATGTCTAGACTACATGGCTCCATCGACGGAGCCATGTAGATGAGTTTATTAGACATAGGAAAATGAAGCGGCAAAATGAGGTTTACTGGAGTGGTCGACAAAGGCTTCCCTTCTCGACTGCGGTGCATCCAGACTGCCCCACTGTGCTGCCAAACAGCTGATGGGCACAGCTCGGCATCCAATTTGATGTAAATGAAGTGGCAATTATTTAAATTGCCGGTTCATTTTCCTGTGTCTAGTAAAATCATCTACATGGCTCCGTCGATGGAGCCATGTAGTCTAGACATACCCAGAGACTTGCAATATAGATATACACATAGACTGAATATACAAAAAAATCTGGACAAGAAGGTACCATTTTATTGTCACATTTCCGAATTTAAAGGCCATGTAAGTGGGATTTAATTATGCAGAAAGTACTTTTTCATGATGATGAACTGTACAGTGTATACTTACAAGAAGATAATATAAAATGCAGTGCCCGTTTTCTGATCTCAGTTCCCCAAGTGTAAATACAGACTATATGAGTCAGTTAACTGACAGTGTGACTGAAAACGGAATCAGGTCCCTTTTTTTATAAAACCTGACAGCTAAATTCACTGTAACCTCCCCAAAATTGTCTTAGTATCAATGCAAACAGCCGAGGAAAAAGTTTTAACCCTGATGCTATTAAGTAGTTTGCTTCTCATTTTATTCACTTCCTTCCCTCAGAGCCCAAGAACAGACAATTAACCAGATTTTGATAAACTGCTTGAAAAATTACCAGCTGCTTTTTTTCTCAGTCACTTAGACCTTTTATTTCTGACCTAGATTTAGCAAGCAAAGCACAGAAACTAAGCAAGATTTGTCACAGAGAAACTGAACCTGTGGCATGTTCATAGTGCAGACAACCCCAATATCTGCAGAAAGACTTTGAAAGCTGGTTCAAACTGTGCAACTCTTTCTCCAATTTTTTTTATTTTAAAACTATATGAGTGAATTTAATGATCATGAAAATGAAGAACTAATAGTGCTGATTTGAGCAAGATGAGCACTATGCAGGCTTCTTGCACATCTCTGCCCTTTTATCTCAGCCCTGATCTGGATCATTTCTGTTATTCCAGACCTGGGTATCTTGTCAATGGAGGCTGACATCATTTTTAATTTATGTGATTTTTGGTTGATGCATATAAGCCTAGAACCTCAGGCGAGGCACATTTTCCAAATTAAAAAAAATATAGTAGGTATCAATAAGCAACACTGTACTCTACCAGATGGATAGTGGCTTGTAATGGACATGAATGGAGGTGGAGATAAGATCACCAATCTCATTTTCACCTTTATAATCAGGATTTGCATTCTAGAGGTGAAAGCCAATGCATGAACCCACTTCACCTGACACATTTCCTTCCTTTCTTCTTGACAAGTCACATCAATTTTTAATGCCAGGTGATTCATCATATTATTTTACATACATATGAAACAAACAACATATTCATGTTATATAAACTACATAATGCAAATTCTCTTTTAGTGTAACATTAAGAATGAAATGTGGAGTCCACAAAACTATAAAATTAAAAATTAAGGTTTTAAAGTAACTTTAACTCTGACCATTTCCTTATAAAATATTAGGGCTTTCATTACATGATTGCTTAACAGCTGGTAAAGTGACATTCAGCATAATTTGGCAGACAATGATGAATATACTCTGAGGCTATTGCTAGGGTGCCATGTGAATTATAACTGAAATTCCTGGCTCTCAGGGGTATTAAATCTGTACCTCAATATAGCACTGACATATTATAAGGACCTGTAAGCCCACAGGTATGTATGAAAGGGTTAGAACAGAAGGCTAGAAGTTGGAGAGAGGGGGGAAATGGACAATTGCAGCAGGGTTACAGGAGCAACAAGAGGGATAAAAGTTGGAAAATCTACACAGTGTCTTAGATAAATGTACATACATGCAAGAAATATAGGGAATGAACTGGGAAATATAGGGAATGAAGTTATAAATAGTTTATAACTTAATTAGCATCACCGGGAATAGGGATGAATCT
The DNA here is from genome assembly GCF_052426305.1 of Pelodiscus sinensis. Lineage (NCBI taxonomy): Eukaryota > Metazoa > Chordata > Testudines > Trionychidae > Pelodiscus > Pelodiscus sinensis. Next base: position 52,631,160 of record NC_143053.1, read on the forward strand.
CATGATTGGAATATTGATGAGGAGGCTATATCTTGTTCAAGAGGACAGGCGGGGGAAAAAGGGAGGAGTTTTTACATTGTATATTCAGACTGTATACATTTGTTCTGAAATCCAGAGGCAGACCAGTTGAAAATCTCTAGGTGAAGATACAAGAAAAAAAAAACAGAAATTATGTCCTGGTATGGAGTCTAATATGGGCCACCAAATCAGAAGGAGGAGGAGGTAGATGAGACATTTCTAAACCAACAGAAATATCCAAAACATAAAACTTGGTTGTACTGGAAGACTGTACCCAGATATCAGTCTAATATGGCAAAACTCAAAATATCCACCAGTTCTTGGATTGCATTGGGAACAACTTCTTGTTTCAGAAAACAGAGGAGGTAAACGGGGGATAGACATTTTAAACTAGGGAAAAATTGGTTGATAATCTGAAGGTGGAAAGCAATTTGCTTGAAAGTGAGCATGAAATGATAGCTTTCCGTATGTTAAGGAAAGGAAGGAGTAAGAGCAACTGAGGGAGGACAAGAAACATCAAAAAAGCAGACCTTAACAAACTCAGTGAACTGGTAAGGAGGAAAATCTAAAGGAGAAGGGATTTCTGGAGATCTGACAGTTTTTCAGAGACAATATTAAAGACACAACAGCGAACTATCCCAATGCAAAGAAAAGATGGGAAGGCTAGTTAGAGGACTATATAGCTCCATCAGGAGTTTTGAAAACAAAAAGAATCCTACAAAAAGTAGAAACATAGATAAATTGCTAAGGATGTAGGTATCAGACTAGTTTAAGTAGTAGGGACAAAATTAGAAAGGCTAAGGCTCAACATAATTTAAATCCAGCAAGACACATAAAAGGCAATAAGGAGAGAGTCTATAAATACATCAGGAGCAAGAAAAAGACAAGAGAATAGGTCCTATGCTTAGCAGGAAAGGGGAATTCATAACAGATGACATCAAGAAAATTGAGTTGTTCGATGACTATTTTGTTTCAGCCTTTGCTAAAAAGTTTAATTGTGACTTCATACCTAAGACAAGCAATACTAACAACAAGGAACACAAAATCAAACTAGGGAAAGAGAAGGTTAAAGACTATTTAGATAATTTAGATGTATTCAAGTTATCAGGACCTGACAAAATTCACTGTAGGATATTTGAGGAAGGACCTATAGCAACCTCAGAACCATTAGCAATTATCTTTGAGAATTCATGGAGGATGGAAGAGGTTCCAGTGGACTGGAGAAGGGCAAACATAGGTACTATTTTTTTAAAAAAGGGAACTAAATGGACCATCAATGTGATGCAGTTGTGAAAAAGGCTTGTATTAATAGGCATTTCATAATTAAGATGTGAGATGTAATAGTTCTGCTCCACGGCTGGAGTACTGCGTCCATGTCTGGGCCCCTTGCTATAGGAAAGATATGGACAAAATGGAGAGTGTCCAGAGAAGAGCAACAAAATTAATAAGATTTAGAAAACCAGATCTATGAGAAAAGACTAAAAAACTGGGCATGTTTAGTCCTGTGAAAGAAGACAGTGGATTATGTCCACTGCAGAGGGCAAGAAGTAATTGGGTTAATTTGAAGGGAAATTTAGATTAGCTATTACAAAAATCTTTCTAATTATAAAGGTTATAAGGGCTGTGGACTCCCCATCATCATAGGTCTTTAAGAAAAGGCGGTAAAACAGCTGTGAAGGATGATATAGGTACACTTGGTCGTCAGTGCAAGGGACTAGTCTGTATGCCTCAAGAGGTCCCTTCCAACTCTATATTTCTATTTTTCTATGATTGCCATAGCCCACCTCAGTGGCACTCTGGAATGATATTGGGGCAGACTTCAAATCTGCCAGGCTTCCTTGGGACATGGGGTACCATAGCCTACCTGTCTTAAACCCAGAAACCAGTGTTTCAATGCTCTCAAGACCTCAACTGCTTATATTCCCTCTATATAAGCATAGAGTTCCATACTGCTGCAGGTGCACTGCATTTCTTCATTACTCTTCCATAGACATTATGGCCAGCAAACTTGGAATCTACGTATGGCAAAACAATTTCTAAACCACTAACATTATATATCTTTGTAAACCTACAAACATTCTGTGACACACTCTCCTAAATCTAGTTTCACCTCATTTGTGAGTCTGACGAATGGTCAATATTTCAGGTAAAATGAAAATCACCTGCCTTCTTACTCTCTTTCCCTCTTTCTCTAACCTGATCTCCTGGCATGTGGCAATTGAGACCCCACCCATTAACAGCGGTCATCCCCCTTAAATATAGTTTTAGCTATTTGGCCAGATGCCCACTCTGAGGACCCAAGCCCTTGCCCCGGCCGGGTTTCTGTGTGGTTCATTATTCTTATGGATGGGCCAGTAGTTGAGAGACAATCAGGATTAGTGGCTCTCGATAACTGTTTTATTAAAAGTCTTCTCTGACATGTCCCACAAGCTTTTGAGCAGGGCCATGACTAAAACAGATTGGCCTTGTTATGTGTTGTAAAACCAGACCAGGCTGGCTTTACAAAATATAACATAACTGTCAACTGTCACACAAGTTTGTCCAACAATATGGAGGTCACAATTCAATACAGATACATTCCCTTCTGTCATGTCAGTAGTCTAAAACTAATCTGGCTCTTAGTTCTTGGAAAGAACTAAGACTTTGACTTTTCCACATGGATGAAGTTCGGGGAGAGAATGTCTTTAAGTTACAATGGAAGCTGGGAGGTCACAAATAGTCCCAAGGTTATGCAATTAGACTATAGGAAAAGAAGGGTCTCAATTCTCCAGAGAAGGTGATAAATAGAGGAATTGTACGCTAAGGGTGTATCTACACAGAGCGAAATTTAGAAAAAACCTGCTATTCCGAAACATCCCTTACTCCTTGTGGAATGAGGTTTACAGGGACATCGGAATAGAGGACCTGAAATAGAGGGACTGGGAGATGGGTTGGAAATGGGGGGGACTATGGCCTATAATGGCAAGGAGAAAGGAGGGTCAGGGCACAACAGGGAGGCAAGATCAAATCAGTATCTTAGATGCCTATATACAAATGCGAGAAGTCTGGGTAATAAGCAGGAAGAACTGGAATTGCTAACAAATAAATACAACTATGATATCATTGGTATTACAGAAACCTGGTGGGATGGGACGCATGATTGGAATGTTGGTATGGAAGGGTACGGCTTGCTCAGGAAGGACAGACAGGGGAAAAAAGGGAGGAGGGGTTGCCTTGTATATTAAAAATGTACATACTTGGACTGAAGTGGAGATGAATGTAGGAGATAGCTGTGTAGAGAGTCTCTGGGTTAAGCTAAAAGTGGTAAAAAATGAGGGTGATGTCATGCTAGGAGTCTACTACAGGCCACCTAGCCAGGTGGAAGAGGTGGATGAGGCCTTTTTTAAACAATTAACAAAACTATCCAAAGCCCAAGATTTGGTGGTGATGGGGGACTTCAACTATCCAGACATATGTTGAGAAACTAACACAGCGGGGCACAGGCGATCCAATAAGTTTCTGGACTGCATTGGAGACAACTTTCTGTTTCAGAAGGTTGAAAAAGCTACTAGAGGAGAAGCTGTTCTGGATTTGATTTTAACAAATAGGGAGAAACTAGTTGAGAACTTGAAAGTGGAAGACAGTATGGGAGACAGTGATCATGAGATGATAGAGTTCATGATCTTAAGGAAAGGTAGAAGGGAGACCAGCACAACTGAGGTAATGGATTTCAGGAAGGCAGATTTTGATAAGCTCAGAGAACTTGTAGGTAAGGTCCCATGGGAAGCAAGACTGAAGGGAAAAACAACTGAGGAGAGTTGGAAGTATTTCAAAGGGACATTGTTAAGGGCCCAAAAGCAAACAATTCTGCTGTGTAGGAAAGATAGAAAATATGGCAAAAGACCAGCTTGTCTTAACAAGGAGATCTTGTATGATCTCAAAATAAAAAAGGAGTCCTATAAAAAATGGAAACTAGGACAAATAACAAAGGATGAATATAGGCAAGCAACACGGGAATGCAGGGGCAAGATTAGAAAGGCAAAGGCACAAAATGAGATCAAACTAGTTACAGGCATAAAGGGAAACAAGAAGACCTTTTATAAATACATTAGAAGCAAGAGGAAGACCAAGGACAGGGTAGGCCCACTGCTCAGTGAGGAGGGAGAAGCAGTAACAGGAAACTTGGAAATGGCGGAGATGCTCAATGACTTCTTTGTTTCGGTCTTCACCGAGAAGTCTGGAGGTGTGCCTAACGTAGTGTATACAAGCAGAGAGAGGGTAAGTTTAGAAGATAGGATACACAAAGAACAAGTTAAAAATCACTTAGGAAAGTTAGATGTCAGCAAGTCACCAGGTCCTGATGAAATGCATCCCAGGATACTCAAGGAGCTGATAGAGGAGGTATCTGAGCCTTTAGCTATGATCTTTGAAAAAAAATGGAAGACAGGGGAGATTCCAGAAGACTGGAAAAGGGCAAATATTGTGCCCATCTATAAAAAGGGGAATAAGAACAATCCAGGAAACTACAGACCGGTCAGTTTAACGTCTGTCCCAGGGAAGATACTGGAGCAGGTAATTAAGGAAATCATATGCAAACACTTGGAAGGTAATAAAGTGATAGGGAATAGCCAGCATGGGTTTGTGAAGAACAAGTCATGCCAAACTAATCTGATAGCTTTCTTTGATAGGATAACGAGCCTTGTGGATAAGGGAGAAGTGGTGGATGTCATATACCTAGACTTTAGTAAGGCATTTGACACGGTCTCGCATGATATTCTTATTGATAAACTAGGCAAATATAACTTAGATAGGGCCACGATAAGGTGGGTGCATAATTGGCTGGATAACCATAGTCAGAGAGTTGTTGTTAATGGTGCTAAATCCTGCTGGAAAGGGATAACAAGTGGAGTTCCGCAAGGGTCTGTTTTGTGACCCGTACTGTTCAATATCTTCATCAATGATGTAGATATTGGGATAGAGAGTACGCTTATTAAGTTTGCAGATGATACCAAACTGGGTGGGGTTGCAACTTCTTTGGAGGATAGGGACATAATTCAAAATGACCTTAGCAAGTTAGAGAAATGGTCAGAGGTAAACAGGATGAAGTTTAATAAAGAGAAATGCAAAGTGCTCCACTTAGGAAGGAACAATCAGTTCCATACATACAAGATGGGAAGCGACTGTCTAGGAAGGAGCATGGCGGAAAGGGATCTAGGGGTCATAGTGGACCACAAGTTGAATATGAGTCAACAGTGTGATGCTGTTGCAAAAAAAGCAAATATGATTCTAGATTGTATCAACAGGTGTGTTGTAAGCAAAACTCGTGAAGTCACTCTGCCGCTCTACTCTGCACTAGTTAGGCCTCAGCTGGAGTACTGTGTCTAGTTCTGGGTGCCACATTTCAAGAAAGATGTGGAGAAATTGAAAAGGGTACAGAGAAGAACGACAAGAATGATTAAAGGTCTAGAGAACATGACCTATGAAGCCAGGCTTCATGAACTGGGCTTGTTTAGTTTGGAAAAAAGAAGATTAATGGGGGACATGATAGCGGTTTTCAAATATCTAAAAGGGTGTTACAAGGAGGAAGGAGAAAATTTGTTCCTCTTGGTTTCTGAGGACAGGACAAGGAGTAATGGTCTTAAAGTGCAGCAAGGGAGGTTTAGATTGGACATTAGGAAAAAATTCCTAACTGTCAGGGTGGTCAAATATTGGAATAAATTGCCAAAGGAGGTGGTAGAATCTCCCTCTCTGGAGATTTTTAAGAACCGGTTAGATAGACATCTGTCAGGGATGGTGTAGACGGAGCTTGGTCCTGCCTTGAGGGCGGGGGGCTGGACTCGATGACCTCTCGAGGTCCCTTCCAGTCCTATGATTCTATGATTCTATGAAATAACGGGCTTGCAGTAAATATGTGGGCTAGCTATTTCAGGATACTCTGGTATCCTGAAATAGTGTTGCACTGTAGATGTAGCCTCAGAGTGTGCATATAGAGACCGCAAGCCAGTAGTCTATGCCCCAGTTCTGTTCTGACTCAGAAGGGCTAAAGCATATGGGGTCCAGAAAGATGGGCCCCTGCCCAACAGTGTGGGGCGTGTGCATCAAGAGATAAAGATCTGCTTGGCCTGTATGTGTATCTGAAAGCAGCCCTCTCTGTACTTTCTGAGCATCTTTACAGCCGCCATCAGTATTTCAAATATCTACCCGCTTTAAGCAAAATTCTAATCTACTTGTATTTCTTCTGGTTTGTGTATCTTCAGGTATGTCCCATACTCAGCACTGTGGTATCTATACTTGTTTCTGTTCTCTGGGTGGTTTCATGACACTACAATGTTTACATAAGAAACAGAAAAATATACAGCTTGATTTTTTGTAAGACACACTGAACCAGAAACAGTGAGGATAGCAAAACCATGTCTTTACTGGTAAACTGTGCAAACATGACATTGAAATCATAGAGGGAGTATGCAGAGTGCATGTAATACCAACATATCTTTTTCTTACAAAGTATGTTATATCACCAGAGGGACACTTGAAAATGAAACCTTTCAAGGTTTCCAGATATTTCAGTGGCATGCACATTTATAGCTAGCAATTAAACATAGAAATTATAGCTAGAATGCAATTGGAAGTGAAAATCTAAAAAATCTGCACTGATCTAAGAAGACAGGCTGATGCAAAGCATCATCTCCCAAAGGGCCTTCTGTCTACGTAGTTTTGAAACATACACTAAACCAGCTGCCAAACCTGGCTTTCAGATGGAGGCTACAAAAAAAAAGTGTTCTGCATTTTTAGTGCATGGCACTTTACAAGGGAAAGAGGTACTGTCTGGTTGCCATATAGTTAGGCAAAAGGGAGCCAGCTTGCAAAAGATTAGAATAATGAAACTGGAAAGGATTAGCCACATTATCCAAACATGAAGCAATAGGCTAGTCAAACTAATCCCCCAGGAATAGTTTAAGGAAACAAATGACATGATAGACAGAGTTTCGTCTCAGTGAGATAGCATTAGAGCATGTGGTTCTTGCACTGATGTTCTGTTTGCATATTTTCTAGAAGCATAGGCAAGCAGGGACTAAGTAAACTGACATGCCCATCTTACAATATTCAGTTTTATTTAAGATTCTGCACTTCTCTCATCTGACTTTTAAAAACAACAAACCATGAATATGCTGACTGATGTCAGTCGCACATTCATATACTAAGGAGCCCATGATTACAGGAACAGAAGGTAATGATCTACATTTATTACTGTGTCTGTTGTGAACCATTGGGTGGATTCATTAAAGAGAAATGAGAATTTTTTTCACTATTTAATTTTGAATGCTAAGAAATATTTATACTGCTACTTGCCAGAATTCTACTTTTAAAATGAAATATCAGCCCCAAATGTTTGTTTCTTTTCTAGGAAGTCATCACAGATGTGATGATGACCTGATTCAGTATTCATGTGGAGGTAATTTTCTCTCCATCAAGACAGTTTTTTTATTTATAAATAGCCATAAACAGCTATTTGTTTTAATTTAAAACAGAAATTTCCAGATATTCACAGAAGACTTGGTCCAATGTACGTGTCAGTCAGTGGAATTGGTTTTAGTTCTGGTCTTTGTCAATCTCTGGAATTTTACCCACATTAGGTCAGAGACTCCCTCTTGTCCCATTGATGCCAATGAACCATCTCCCAATGAATTCAAATCGGAGCAGGATCAGAGCCTGAGTTATAGTGAAAAAGGAAAAAATATCTCCACCCCTTATCCCTTTGGTGTTTACCGGCTCCTGTTTCTAATTTACAATATAACGCAGGGGTTCTCAAACAAGGGGTCATGACCCTTTGGGGGTTGCAAAACTACTACATGGGAGTCACAAGCTGTCAGCCATCACCTCCAGCATTTATAATGGTGTTAAAATATATAAAAACGTGTTTTTAATTTATAAGACAGGCTGCACTCATAGATTTGCTGTGTGAAAGGGGTCCCAATAAAAAGTTTGAGAACTCTGGTATATTGCATTTTCTCCTACATATAACTAATCCTCAAAGATACAGTGAGCTTTTTAGGAACACAGAAAAAGACATATCAGATCCCAGTTTGGAGTCCATCTAGTTCAGTACACTGTGTTTTACAATGATCAGTATCAGGTGGTTCAGGGGAAGATTCAAGAAAAATCATAACATACAATTATGAAATAATCTTCCCATAAAGAGAGTTTCTTCTTAATAGCCATCAGTTAGTTTCTTCCTAATAGCCATCAGTTAATTATTGGCTTATGTCCTGAAGCATGAGAGCACATAGACTTGTTAATTATTTTACTCTATTTAATGTAACTGACTATTCTCATTATCTATATAAATATCTCATCCTTGTTTTGAATTTTACTAATTTCTTGGCCTCAGTATCATCCAGTCACAATGAGTTCCCCAGGTTCATTATATGAACTGTATAAAACATGTTTTCTTCTTATTAGTTTCTTGATAAAAAGTACTTTTGTAAGCCTATGTGAGCAGCTAAATTTGGGAAGAGTTTATCAGCTTTTGAAGGAGTATAATCATCCATTTCCTACCAAGTGATATATTAGATCATTTATTTGTGGCAAGACAGACATTTCAATAGTGCTTATTGTTTCCCATAATGAAAGGTTTAAATCTTCTGTTAGGTTCCTCTAAAATTTAATTTTTGTTGATGGAGACAAGCCAGTTTGTGCAAGATTTTTTTTAATGTCAGGGCTTCAGAAATCCCAAACTATTAATTATTTTTTCCACTTTATAACTCTGTGTTGTAAAAAGAGGAAAAAATGTAAGGGGGTGGAAGAAATCTAGCACAATAGAAGCTTTCACACAGCTCGCCTTTAAAAACAATACATTACTTCCTTTAGCATGGTTATTTATTGAGCAGATATTTAGTCACTGAAAAGGAATTTTGTCATACAGTCTATATCACTTGTGAAAATTGTCTCTCACTGTATTTTTCCATTTGCATTTGGCAGAGGTGCTCAATGCAATTGACAAATCAATCTTCCTGGACAACTTAACCCCCAAAATGCCCTTTACTGCGGAAACCTAAGGTTCCCACAAGGAGTTTGTTGCAAGTCTAGATGATTGTTTTTTATGAATTCCATTTTACATCTTTTTTTAGCTTGTATATTTTAAAGGGAACTTTAATTACTAGTATAATATTAGTATTTAAATATAATATTAATTAATTAATATTGTAATCATATTTATATAGGACTTTATTTGCAGTCCTTGCTTAGATAATATTCCTAATGACTGGCTATCATACTTGTAGCCCCTTCTTTTTTTGCTTCTGTTAAGTTTTCCGGTCAAAGATAATATATGTTTTTTATTCTGGTGTGAAGTGCATTCTGGGGTCATTGGCATTGCCTTAAGCAAATAATTGACCAGGAAGATCAAAAGTGATTTATTATATTTGACTTTAAAAATGTTTCATACAAAGTAACAGCTAACAAGTCCCTAGTCTATCATGATAAAGCAAGCTTTCAGTCCACCATTTTATAATTATCCAGTGTCGTGAGCATTCTGTGGCACATTGTACCTCAATTCTGTGGCGAGGTCGACTCATTGTTCAGGTACACCAGGGCTAAATTCAGTACCAAGCTGAAAATGGCAGATAGTGTGTTATATAAAATAGTAGTAGAAATGTAGCCGTGTTAGTCCGGTGCAGCTGAAACAAAAAACAGGACTGTGTAGCGCTTTAAAGACTAACAAGATGGTTTAATAGCTTTTGTGGGCCAGACCCACTTCCTCAGATCAAATAGTGGAAGAAAATTGTCACAACCATATATACCGAAGGATACAATTAAAAAAAAGTGAACACATATGAAAAGGACAAATCAAATTTCAGAACAGAAGGGGGATGGAAGGAGGGGAAGGAGTGGAGGTAAATGTCTGTGAACTAATGATATTACAGGTGATCACTGGGGAAGCTATCTTTGTAATGGGTAAGATAATTAGCGTCTTTATTCAAATTTGTGGGTAAAGTGTCGAATTTAAGCATGAATGACAGTTCAGAGGATTCTCTTTGAAGTGAAGTCTTAAAAGGTCTTTGAAGCAGGATGCAGGTAATCAAGTTGTTGAGACAATGTCCTTTCTGGTTGAAATGGCAAGAAACTGTTTTTTCTTTGTGATCCCGTCTGATATCTGTTTTGTGGGCATTGATCCTTTGGCGAAGTGTCTTGTATATATAATTTAGGCAATCATGTGCTGAAAGTGTCCATCTGCTATGTACATTGGACAAACGTCTCAGACACTTTGCCAAAGGATCAATGCCCACAAAACAGATATCAGACAGGATCACAAAGAAAAAACAGTTTATTGCCATTTCAACCAGAAAGAACATTGTCTCAACGACTTGATTACCTGCATCCTGCTTCAAAGACCTTTTAAGACTTCACTTCAAAGAGAATCCTCTGAACTGTCATTCATGCTTAAATTCGACACTTTACACGCAAATTTGAATAAAGACGCTAATTATCTTACCCATTACAAAGATAGCTTCCCCAGTGATCACCTCTAATATCATTAGCTCACAGACATTTACCTCCGCTCCTTCCCCTCCTTCCATCCCCCTTCTGTTCTGAAATTTGATTTGTCCTCTTTATATGTGTTCACTTTTTAAAAATTGTATCCTTTGGTATATATGGTTGTGACAATTTTCTTCCACTATTTGATCTGAGGAAGTGAGTCTGGCCCACGAAAGCTCATCACCTAATAAACCATCTTGTTAGTCTTTAAAGTGCTACACAGTCCTGTTTTTTATGTTATATAAAGGCATTTACCCAAAAAAGGAAGTTTGGGCCATTAAGAAACTGCTCTGTATTTCAGTCCAGATTGTGCCTGATGTGTACATACATGCACAACCAGGAGAATATGCAAGATACCTTCTCCTTCTTATGTTGCCTTCAGAAGGGACACCATCTGAGACCATGCACAATTCAGAACACCAGAACAACTAGTTAGCAAACACAGCATATTAGTGACTCCAGCACGGATTCAGAAGAGATGAGGCCATTGTCTTCATGCCTACAGTGCTGGTCATTTCCAGAGGGAGAGTACATATTCCTGGACTTGAAGATACAGTCTCTCCAAAGAATCCCCATGGAGTGCTGCATCTTCCCGCTGTATCCAACTCAGGCCATGTCTCAAAGCTGGAGAAGGATGCTAACCCTTTCTTTTGCCTGCTGATAGGCTTGTAGTCTTGCCAACTCTCATGATTTTGGTGTATTTCTTAAAGCTCCAGTTTCTGGAATGAAGATATTTCCTAATCTTAGTTTGCATTGGAGTTAATATTCTCAGTCTCTTGATTCCAGAGAAAATCTTGAAAACATGGAGCAAACCAAAAAGCAGAGAATGCCAATTTTTTAATGTGAATCTCGTGATTTTATCATTTGCAATTGACAGTACTAGTGTTGGTAGAGGTGGGTGGGAAGGATATGGGGGAAGTGTGTTTGAAGAGGGGATGCCTGTGGGTAGAGAGGGCAGAGAATATTAAGCAAAGGGAATGGACACTAGGGAGTAGGAGTTCAGTAAGGTTTCAGACTGTGAGTTCCAGTTTCTTTTCTTGAGGGAGGATGGTGAGGGCTTCTGAACAATATTCTGATCAGAGAAGGGTTCCTGGCTCTTCCCACCACACTGAATTTGCCTCCACTAGGAAATCTTATGATGTTGGTGCTGCTGCCACACAAGGTTGGAGAGGAAAGGGATAGCAAAGGCATTTTGATACAAAAGCTAGAGAGGACTGAAAGCCTGACAAGGGTACTCTGTCTTATATTTATACCATCAAAGTTTGCGTGTCTGTAGATGTGGATGTGGATGACTGAGCCTGTGAACCTTTCAGCTTTCTGAGACGTTTCTGCTCGTCAGCTGTTAGAGTGTCCCACAGGCAGAAGCAGAGTTACTATGAGATTTATAGAATGAATTTGGCATCTCCCTTTGCCACAGGCTCAGATATGAATTGGAGACATTGTTGTGTCCCCCCAGCCTGAAGGTATGTGAAGGAGCAATGTCTCCTGCCCACTTAGAGGTTGTGCATATGGTGTTCAAATATGAATGTGAGGAGTTTGGTCACCTGACATGATGCTGACTATGAGTCATTGATCAGCATAAAGAAGAACGTTCCTTGTTTATGTTCCTGTCAACTATTCATGCTGACCAGTCAGTCAGAGTTAGCATCATACTCTCTGACTGGTCACAATCCGTTTTAAACACAATTCAATTTCAGGGTGCATCATGGCTCATGTTGTGCACAGAAAGCATTCATTGGTCAGGAAGAGCCAGGCATGGAGAAATAGGGATCTGTAACTCTTTCAAATCTTTGTGCTCCACCTAGGTGCTAAATGAAAAGTTGGAAATCAATATTCCAGTTATTTTGTCTAGGAGGAGGATTTCTGAGGCAGCTAAAAGATGCAACTGACTTCACAACCAGCCATGCATAGGGCCAGGTCATTAACATTTCCATTCTCAGTAGCATTTCTTGCATACTAGCACACTTTTCTGTTTATGAATTCATACATATAATTACAATAATTATCATTATGTCCTTGTCTCTACTGTTCTTTGTGCATTTTTTATTCCTTCTTCTCAGGCCAGACAAAGCCATAAATATAACTAGGCAGAAGGCAGAGAGCTGGGAAGGAATAATTTGGTCATTTTTACATTAGATATGAAAGACATGCAAGGGTCATGAGCTACCTTTAAATAATGTATTAATTCACCTCACTGACTGTACGAACAGACATCTTACAAGTATTTTGTATACTGTGCTAATGTAATATATTAAAACATGCATGAAGATGCACATGCCACTTCTGCTCAGAGAGCAGGTCTGGCTTTCTAAAAGGTAAATGGCTGGGGAATTTGTGGGGATATATCACCACTGATAGTGCTTCCCTGATGAATTATATCATTATAACCACATTCACTTATTTATGTCACAAGTCAGGTTAATACTAATCATTACAGAAAGTCTCCTGAAGGGCTCTAGTCTGTATTCTGATTCTGTCACTTACAAGCTATTTCAGACTCTCCTTAGACATCAGAGACTGCTTCACAGTTCTTGGAAAAAGTGATGATGTGTTTTAAAAGATTTGAAATCTTTTTTTCTTATGCAGTCTTTAATACATGATACAATTACTATCCTTTAGTATAGGCAATGTTGGCAATGATGCCTCTAGTTAAGGTTGCCTAAAACGTTTCTGCTATAAAATCGACTTTTCAATCACTTATGAATTTGTTAGATTTCAGCTGTTTGGAGTGAAATTTTCCATGCCAGATGTCTACCTCCTTTCCAATATATTTAGAAAGTTTCAACTGCAAAAGAAGATGTTGTCATATGCGGGGGAGGGGGGGAGGAATTTGTTATTTTGTCCACATTTGAAATTATTAATATCTTTCCACTGAGACTCTCTAATGCCTCCATGTTTTAGGTGAGGAACTTGACATTTTAAATGACAGATGCCCAAGGGTCAGGTTATACTTTTTTCTTTCTCTGTGAAAATCCATCTCAAATTGACCAAGTTACAGGCTTTTCAAAATCACAATTGGCACAGGCTCAGTCAAAGTTTGATACGGGCCAATTTAAGTTATCCAAAGGGTTCTGTCTGCTCTGTGCCATGCTTCATCCAAACACAGTTCCTACCTACTGACACTGCATGTGCCACCTCTCACAGAACAACAGAGCACACTGTATCCCAGACTCCATGGATAAAACATGCCCTGCAATTGCTCCTCTTTTTGCTGTGAATTGGTGTGTTGCCAGGCAGCAGCATTAAGAGCAAGGGACCGCCATCTCCTGGACTATGTATACTCTGCCTATTGCAGTAAACAGCCTGGAGATGAAGACAGCAGCTTATCTTGTTTCAATGCAGAAGGACAAGAAGCAGAGAAAGGACCAAATCTGGGGCAAGGGTGGGCAATAATTTTGGAGAGGGGCCACTTCACAAATTTCAGAAGTGGCCCTGGGCCTCGGGAGGAAGGGGCGGGGCTAAGAACTGCCCTTCCAGGAGCTTTGCTTCGCCTGGGGTCCCTGCCCCCTGACTTCTGACCAGTGGAAGGGACCTGGAAGTGCTGGGGGCTAGCCTTCTCCCAGTGTTGTCTGGGATGGAGGCTTAGAATTCACCTAACATGGCTGGCAGCTCCTGGCCCCGCTGCTAACCTGGCACTGCTGCTAACTTGGCAGGCATAAGACCTTTGACTAGAAGCAGTTGACAGGGCTTGTACCTCCTGGACAGTTCCCAGGCAGCCAGCCAATGGGACTGAGAGCTGCAAACCCTTTCAATTGCTTCTGTTTAAAGGGCTAGCACCTGCCAGTAGTGCTTGTGCCCTTTATACAGGAGCAGTTGAAAAGGTTCGTGTGTCTCTGGCTCCCAGGCAATGTGCTAGGGCAGGGGTCAGCAACCTTTCAGAGGTAGAGTGCCGAGATTTGACTTATTCGCCTCTATGTACGGGTCCGAGTGCCGGTGATACTTTCTAAAGTCAATAATAGTCCTACTTACAGCAACTTCATTAATAAATACATTAAGATGCAGATCTTACCTTTTAGTGCAGGGGCCGGTAACCTTTCAAAAGTGGCGTACTGAGATTTAACTTATTCACGGATCTGTGTGCCGGGGAGAAGGAAGGAGGAGGCTGGGTACAGCAACCTTATTTTCTGAACCAGCTGCAGCTAGTGAGAACAGTTTAATTTAAATTATGAAACAGATTAAGTGTTTTAACGTTCTCATGTTAGTTTATCAAACTTCATTTCAAATAAAGTAAAATATTATGTCCAACACAAAAGGTTTAAATATGTTCTTTATTTATGTCAGATGTAGGGAACCCTTTTTGGATTGGGAGTCACTGACCCACAGAAAAATCAGTTGGGGACCACACAAGTGAGAACCAAAAAAACTCCTCCAACCCCCCCAACCCTCACTGATGTGGCCCCAACTGATACACCTCACTCCTTTGGTGCCCCAACCTCACTGGGTGAGGAGAAAGAAATGGGGGGGAGAATGAGGGTCACGCTTCCCCTAGACCAGATTTACTTTTTGTGGGGTTCTGGAGTTAGTGGATTTTATGGACCTCCTTAGCCTCTGGGGTAGGACAAAAATGAAGGTTACAGTGTGTGAGACAGGGCTGCCAGCAAGTAGGATAGGGATGGGGTGCAGGATCTGGGAGGGAGATGGGGTGCAGAAGCAGGCTGGGAGTAAGGTGTCTGTCCAGGTGGAACAAGGGAGGGTGCAGTGTGTGGCCTAGAGAGAAGGTGCAGGAGCAACATGGAGGAAGGAGCAGTGTGGGGGTGTCTGGCCTGGAGAGAGGGCACAGGAACAAGGAAGGGGGTCAGAGCAAGCTGGGGTTGCCAGGTCTTGGGTGGGAGGGAAGAGAGGGGATTGGGGTGGAGGGGTCTGGGCATGAGGGGAGAACTTACCTGGCTTTGTGCTCCTTTGCAGCAATGGTTGCAGCCACGCTATCCCGGCTGCCCCGGAAGGAGGCCCTGCTGCCACAGCTGCACAGTCCAGGGCTGGACTTGGAGGCCAGAGGTGTCACTGCTACACAGTCTGGGACTGGCTCCAGAGGCCGGAGGACATGTGCTCTGGGGCCAGCCCTGGAGGCAAGCAGTGCTGCTGCCGCATGCCCACATGGTTTGGGGCTTGTGCTGGAGGTGTTGCTGCCATGCAGCCACATTTTCTGGGGCTGGCCCTAGAAGCGCCACGTGGCCATACAATCCAGGGCTGGCCCTGGAGGTGCCACTGCTACGGCCATGTGGTCCAGGGCTGGTCATGAAGGCCAGAGGTGCTGCTGCCGTAGCCACATGGCCCTGGACTGTGGCACCTCTAGCCTCCAGGGCTGGCCCAGACCACATGGCCACAGAGTCTCTAGCCTCTGGGGCCGGCCCAGACCACAAGGCCATGGCAGTGGCACCTCCACGGCCAGCCCCAGACTGAGTGGCTGTGGCAGTGGTGCCTCCGGTCCCTGCTGAGGCTCTACTGAAGAGCCTCAGCCCCAGCGCTGCCTTCTTCCACTGCAGCCTAACTTGCTGCAAGCACTCTCCAGCAGATGCTTGGGGGAGGAGGGCTGGGGCTTAGCTCCCTTCCCCTGGTGCTGAAAATCTGCTTGCATGGCACATGTGCCATAGATTGCTGACCTCTGTGCTAGGGAGAGGGCCTGTAACAGCCTTGCGGTGGATCAAAGCCCTAGGTGGCCAGCTCCAGCCCACTGAAAGGCTTTTGCCCACCCCTGATCTGGGGTATGGATAGTAACAGAGAGGAACAGGAGGTGATGGAGAAGATAGCAGTGAGGCAAATGGACAATAGCTCAGGGTGGAGGGAGATTAGCAGCAAATGGATACAGTCAGGCATCGAGAGACAGTGGCAGTGCAAGGTGACTGGCACAAGGACAGGTGATGCAGGTGTGAGGTGAATGAGGCAAGAGAAAGGATGGTTAGAGAAAGAATGTCCTCTTGGAGAATTAGATTCTATCCCAAGACATTTAAGCAAAGCTTTCCCAGTTGGCCACTGACTATGTTCCTCGTTTTCTATCCCCAACTTCAGACACCTGTTACCCACCTTTGTGTTCTTGGGGAACGAGCCACAGCACTTATGGAAAACACCCCCTCCCTCCCACCTCCTCTGCTTGAACCAAAGCCAGTACAAAAACAATGAAAAGGCAGGTAAAGACACACCTAACCCCCTGCAGACAAGATTGTTAGGATTAAGGAAACACCCCTAGCCTTATTTGCATTGAAGATGAGACAGGATGACAATTCTATTAGCATACGGAACGGAGGACAAAGATTCCAAAGCAAGAATCATACTGAACTCTGGGACTCAGAACTCAGAGAAAGCATTGCCTGTTGGGAAATCTCTGCTCCCAATACTAATGAACCCATGCATGTACATACCAGATCAATAATTATCAGACCAATTTTAGTAATAAAGCCTCTGTTGGTATCCAAAATACTGAGGCTGCCTAATTGCACTATGAGCTACCTCAAAGGAACACGACCCTTAATCTGGAATGATCAGTTACTATTGTCTAGCCTAACAAAACCACTTTACAATACTCCCTTCAACCATCCATTTACCCCTTAACAAATTGGGTGTTTTTTCTTGAACTATTGTTGTTTCTCTACAAAAAAAACCCTACCCATGCTCACATAAAGTGTTCTGATGCCTGGAGCTAAATTCTGCATCAGTTCTATTTGGACTTCAAATTCTCCTCACTGATCATGTGGGAAGCTCTGCTCTGCCTGTCTCCAACACACTGGACCCCTCTGCTACCATCACCATCTGGGAACCCTAATCAGTTCAAGCTTCATGGAGTGGTGAGAAACAGAGGCATCTCTCTCTATCACTCCCTTTCTCTCTGGCTATGTCTACACTGTAGCCTTTAGTGTAGAGACAATGCAAATGAAGCGCTCATTAGCATTTGTCATGCTGTCATTTGCATATTCTCTGCCGATGCTTTTTGCGGAAGAGGTTTTTGTACAAAAACAAGCAGTGAATACGGGCCATTTTGCACAAAAAAACCCTTTTGCGCAAGATCCCTTATGCCTCAAAAAAGGAAGAATAGAGGATCTTGCGCAAAAGGGATTTTTTTTGCGCAAAATGGCCCCTTCTATACTGTTTGGTTTTGTGCAAAAACCTCTTCCGCAAAAAACATCGGCAGAGAATATGCAAATGACAGTGCGACAAATCCTAATGAGCGCTTCATTTGCATTGTCTCTGCCGACAAAAGGTTGCAGTGTAGATGTCGCCTCTGAGTATAGCCTCCTGACCCTGTTTCATGTGATCAATTATGGTTTGCTAGCCCTAACATCTGTAATCAGATTTAAGTTAGATTTAATATTGCAACTGTTTTATTTGTTTGGCTCCCCCTATATGGTTACTACCTAGAAATAAATAACTTTCAAGCTGGTTGCTTTTTCTCTTTCTTTTTCTCTCCGCGCACCTCCCTCCCCACCCTGCCTCCAACAATAGGGGTGTTGTTTTGGCTTCCCCATTCACCCTGCAACAACGCTCCTTGTAGCTAAGTTAAAGATCCCTGTAGAGCCCAAAAATCCTATGCGGTTTTCTCATTAAGTGGATTACTAGCAAAATGATTGTGATTGGAAATGGGAATAAGGAGGTGCTTTATCTGGGAGTGTATGAGGATGTCAGATTAAAGTGCTGTAAATCCAGCTCACTGAGTCCAAGGCCCCATAAGGGTCATAGCCTGGCATTGCTGTGCAACCCAGCCTTCTGAGTCCAGGGACATTGTCAGCTTTGAGTAATGATTAACATGGTCTGGTAGTGGGTGTTCATCTGATTCCAGGATGGGAAGAATCAAGTCTTGGGGAACCTAGATCCTGCAGGATAGTTCAATTGGGAGGGAATTGGCATCAGGGAGAAATACAGCTCCATATGCCAGTACAAGTAACACAAGCAGAACACAGATAGAATTATCAACCTTCCTCTCCTTGTGAAGAGTAACCCTAATAAATGAGCTGCCACAAAGTAACGGGCAAACCTGGGAAAACACCTGCGCCTGATTTGTAGACATGTTAAGCTTTCAGAACTGCAACAGAAGTTGTTAGAGCTCTGCTTTGAACATGTAAAGTCCTATAAAACGGTTAAGCACTTTAAAAAACAGGCCTTAGGCATCTTACATTGGGCACCTAAATTAGTGGACTTTGGTTATTGCTGCCTTAATGTCTGTGGTTCTATCTCTGTCTGTAAAATGGGTATAATAATGCCAGTTATAGAATCATAGGACTGGAAGGGACCTCAAGAGGTCATCGAGTCCAGCCCCCCGCCCTCAAGGCAGGACCAAGCTCCGTCTACACCATCTCACAGGTATTTGTAAAGATAAATTAATTAATGTTTCTGATGCACTCAGATACCTGGGAATGAGTGTCATAGAAAAACTCATGAGGAAATTGTCAATTCTGTATTCAAGGCAGATTTTAAGTGGTAGGCAATAAATAAGGTTTCCAGGGCTAAACAGTCTATCCATCCTATACACTGAATGATCTGATTATCTGGTTCCCATGGAGAACTGAAGAGTCAAGCTAGTGTGAGTAAATGGGGCATCTCCAGTTGCATACCTTAGATATATTAAGCTGAGCAGCAGCTGTCAAGATGCCTGTTTCTCAAATAACCCCTGCCCTTCTGTGCTGGTTTTGTTCTCACTATCATATTTACCACCCATTTGGTGTGCCAGCCTGAAAGTACTGGGCCCAAAGTCCAGTGGAGATCTTTGGATCGCACAAATACTTCCTTTAATCAGCCACATTCTGAAGTCCAGATTCAGCAAAGAATATAATTAAGAAGATGCTTAATTTTAAGCACAAAAATAATCCCACATTCATTCACCAAAGCAAATGAAGTGTGTCCTTACATGCTTTCCTGAAATGGGGCTTCAGGGGACTGGTATGATGCAGGACTATGAGGGATGTAAAACATGGATGCCTTATTGTTACTTGCTAGTCTGGATAATGGTTCCCCCATTATCTCTTTTTTCCTATCATTTAGCTTCCCCATTAGGAACTTACACTGTTTGTTATACCTCATGACTGGCTAGAGTATTGTGTAAGCTATACCATATATTGAAATTGTCTGCAGAGGCAGGGTGACACCTGTAATACATGGACTCTCATTATAGCTAGAGGCACACCACAAAAACATGATTAATTTATTATACCTTAATCTGTTGTCAGTGAGGAGACAATGCTAGGCCAATATTGAGGCCAATATTACCTGGGCCAAAGACATAACCAAGTGTAATGGGACTAATCTGTAAATAGACATATTTTTCTATCTGTTTATATAGATGGTATATATAGAGAATATAGATGAACCATTAAAAGTTGTAGATATAAATGAATAAGGTACCTTTACATGGTGGATTAGTTTTGATGCTCTTGCAAAAATGTGTGTGTGTGGGGGGGGGGTGGGGGTGGTTAAGGAGGCAGAATGGGAAACTGTTATATTCATGTCATCTAAATGTATGAAAGTGGGTGAGAAGAGGAGAGCTGACAAAGGAGACTAAGAGAATAGTTAAAAAGGAGCAAGGTGAACAAGAGGGTAAATTTTAAAAACCATAAAAATAAAAAAAAATCAGCTTGCCTGGCAGCCAGGGGCTGGGATCATGCACGGCTATCAGGGGAATCCTGGCCCCACTGACGTCCATGGGAATTTTGCCGTTGATGTCTCTGGAGCCAGATTTTCACTCCATTGGCTCAATGTCAAGAAGCTGAGCCTTGAAGCATAGCTGGAGCTGGAGCAATTAGTTATCCTGCTGGCAGTTATCAAATCCAGTCTCTGCCCATGGCCACGGTGGAA
Organism: Pelodiscus sinensis; assembly: GCF_052426305.1. Lineage (NCBI taxonomy): Eukaryota > Metazoa > Chordata > Testudines > Trionychidae > Pelodiscus > Pelodiscus sinensis. The sequence continues at coordinate 52,651,470 of NC_143053.1, forward strand.
TGCATTAATCATATCTCAAGTCTTGTCTAGAGTGAGGAAATTAAAGGAACTAAAATAAGAATCAGTATAAGGCTGGCATGAGTCAGACCAGGAACTGGCAATAATCACTTCCATGGCAAAATAAATTGCTATGGTTAGAGATGTAGCAGGTATATAAAACTACAGATACCAAGGACAGGAAGAACCCCAAGAAGGTAGGCAGCTGCCACCCCTCCTAACTACCCATGAAGGTAGGGCTGACTCTCCTTAAACACACTGCTTTTTCAGAAGTGCCATCTCCATGGATGCAGTAGTTCTGAAGAGCAGAGCAAAAGGTCTGGCGAGCTGACAGATAAGAGGGCTGGAATCTGCAGGTGTCATGAACACATCTCTGGCTATAAGTGTTGAAGAAAAATGTTACACATTACTGCAAAACCATTTTAGTGTCCTATTAAAAAAAGTCCTAAAAGAATTAGATATCCAGAGGGGGAGGGTTGGCAGCTTTCACGTTAAAGAGTCCATGACATATGAAGAGAGTTAACCAAAGTTTTATGCACTAAGCGTGAAATAGGAAATGCTGTGCTCACAGTCACTGGTTAAGATCCTCTTATCTCACTATAGAAAGAAACTGAAGTTTATGTGTTACTGCTGTTGGCAAGGCAGCCTACTTTGGTTATCAGAAACGAGGAGGAAAGTCTAGTTAGAGAGATTTTTTTTCTTTTGGCTCCTATGCAACAACTGTAGCTGATTAATCCAAGTCAACAGAAAACTCAGCCAGTAGCATTTGGGTAAATGTGAAGTTTTCTTCCTTGTGTGTGTGTCTCACTATCCTGTTATTTAAAGTTCTGGTATTGCAGAGATGTGGAATATTGATACTTCTTGCTTTTTATTGTGGTTGTACATCACAGAGCTCTGTGACAGTGGCTGCTCTAAAGCTAAGTATGCTATTTTGCAGGAATAAAAACATTTTACATCAATCTAGTATTTGGAAGGACTGATAGCACTTTAATTATGGTAGCAAACTTCATCCTTCGTAAACAATTTAATCAGGGTTGACTCACTTAAAATTAGGGCAGGTTAAAGAGCAAATGGATCATAATTTCAAAATGTCCTTTGTTTTAAGCTTCTTGGAAACCTCTGATAAACCTGCTCTTTCTGCCCTGTGGCAAGGTCATGACAAAACTTGTTTCTCTCTCTTCCAGAAAGCTTGTTTCAAACTTATTTTTATCTTTGCTTTAAGCTTGTAATCCTCCTTTCCCTTCTCATCTTGAATCAGATGTAAGTCCTCAGATACAGTGGAATCAAACTTTAAATGTTTGAGCGCCCCTCTGCAATCCTTTACAAAGGTGTTGCCTTTACAATTAAAGTCAGGCAAGTGAGAAAGCAGAAAATCAGGTTTAACTCCAGATTTTGGACTTTTAACAAGCGATTGAATGATACAAACCTTTTCCAATAATCCTCTAAATACAAACCCTAAAACTTTTTCTGCTGTTCCTTATTGCAGACTTCAGTAAATTCAAATAGGGAAACAAATAAGGGGTTGTTTAGTCCTACAGAGGCCAAAATGGCCATTGCTAATTTAGGAAGCTTTTTGCCCTCTTGGTTCAAAGTGCTACTACTGTGCTTTATTTTTACAATGGAAAAGAGCAAATGTTAAACTGAAGAGGGAAGAGTGGCTTTTAATATGATTTAATACACCTGGGATCTGGAGCCAGATGTAAGAGTTCTAACAGTGAGAGCAATAAAAGGGGAATGAAATGGTTAGCTTTAATGGCAAATGTGTGTGCCAAGAACTGCATTTAAAGATGTTCAGGTTGTGACACAGACCTGCAAACAAAAGAACCAAAGGAGCCAAGGCAGCCATAATGCTGATACTTTGAGATCAATCCTGCATGACTCTAAGAGATCCATGTTGTTGCTGAGCACATTAATTCCTATTAAAGTCAATGGTAGTTGAGGGCATTCAGCACTTTGCACGCTCAAGCCCTCTCAAGTTGATGAACTGCTGGCAAAAGATCACATGGGATCCCTGAGAATGATGGTTTGGGGCATTTGAAGGGAATGGAAATTACGCAAAGTTCGAGCTCTCAGTTGTGAGTGCCATATGGGGGAAAACGATAAAACAAAGTGTGATGAAAGACAGAAGGTCAGCTGGTATTTGGAATTTACAGGGCGTTGCTGGTTTGTGTCGCAGCATTAACATCTCTAAGTGTAATGTCTTAACTTTCTTTCCTTCCTTATGAAAGAAACAGAACAATTTTTAAGGTCTTTATAGAAGGCTTGATTGTCATAAGCTCTGTGCAGCTGTACAAAGGAGTAATAGGGTATCAGGTACCCCCTTACTCTCTTGTACCTTACATTGCAACAAGGGAGGAGAATTAGGCTCCAGAGAGCCACCCCTGGTAGGTGGATAAGAGGGATTAGCATAAAGCAGGGACTGGGTAGAGTGCTAAATCCACATCCAGTATAGATACACAGATGCACCAAGTGATATATGGAGCAACTACTTGGTGCCATTTGCTTGATGTAGATTAAAAGGTAACAGTCTAAGTCCATAGGTAGCAAGGTTTATAAAAGGTTATATTATTCACTGAATTAACACAATAGTAAGCACTATTAACTTTAGTTTCCAGTTACCCATAGATGAGTGTTCTAGATAGTTGAGAAAAGATGCCAAAGCATTTATCTGAGAGAAATTTTGCAGGTTTTTTGAGAGGAGAATAATATCTATATCCCAAAAGAACACAATATACACATTGTGGTTTTGACTTTGGACATTGAGGATCACATTCTCTCTCTCTCTCTCTCTCTCTCTCTCTCTCACACACACACACACAATAATTGCACACATAATAACTTCACTTAGGTAGCTATTTGTATGTACAGTCACACAATCTAAGAGTAAATTTTGTGTTATAAGATTGCTTCCTTTTTGAAGTTTGCTCTGTACAGTTGGGTTCTGATAGCACAGTAATATTTTAAAAAAACTAAGAATAATCAATTATCTTGATATCTCTTGTAAATAAATAAAATATTAATATTAATAAATTTACTATTAGGATATGATATTTTATATACCTGCATTGGGAAAGTAAATAGTATTTTTCTCATCATTTTAAATTTTACCTTCACCAAATGCAATAATATTTAGTGGTTTCATGCTTCATAGGGCACTGAAGAAGTATATTAGTGGCCAGTAAAATAGATACTATTATTTTTCAGTGATATATTTCACTAAAAACTACAAAATATCTAGAACTCTAAGTGTGAGATTGTCAAGGCCAAAAAGTTTTCCTTTCATGGACTAACAAGAGACATTGTTCGCTTGATGTTTACACTGACTGTGTAGCTTTGTGAATTAGGATTTTCTGTTCTTTGATGATAAAAATCCACTTATATAAATCTCCCCACAACCACCATCCCTTTTGTTTTGTTTTGTTTTTTTTTTAAGTTGAAAATCAGCACCAAAGAGTGTTAGCAAAGAAAACACACTTGGGGAGAGTATTTTGACATAACTACTTTGTATTCAGTGGGTGTCCTCTCTGTAACATAAATATACTTTTAATTTCCAAACACAAAATAGTATATAAGAGAGTTCAGTCAAGGGCCACTTTAGTCTATGGGGTTAGGACATGTGCTCTGCATGTTCAAAATGCATATTAAATGTCATCCTGCAGCACAGCCACGTGGGTGATCTGAGATCAGAAACTGGCCTAACAAAGGGTCAGATTTTGCCAGCCTGCTCCATGAAAGCTCGATCAATAGTTCATTGAACTCGGTAGAAAGATTCCCATTGACTTCAGTGGGCTTTGGTCCAGGTCATAGTTATAGGATACAAGAAACTACATAATTACAATCCTTTCACTTTACAAAGCACTGAGACTGCTCCCTCATTGGGCCCTTATGGTACAAGACAACCTTGAGAGAATATAGTAGTAGATGTAGAATTTCTCCCAAGGCTGCCACTGAGGCAATGCAGCGCCAATGACTCCCAATGTGGGGCTGTGCTAAAAGGCATGAATTGAGCCTAATATTAGGATAATTGGATTATCCACATCAATTCAGAACTTCCATGGATGGATATATGAAACTGAGATTCAGGTGTTGGACTAAGAAGAACATAAGAACATCAGAACGGCCATACTGGGTCAGACCAAAGGACTATCTAGCCCAATATCCTGTCTTCCTACAGTGGACAATGCCCGATGCCCCAGAGGAATGAAGAGAACAGGTAATCATTGTGTGATCCCTCTCTATCATCCATTTCCAGCCTCTGACTAACGGAGACTAGGGACACCATTCCTACCCATAGTGGCTAATAGCCATTGATGGACCTAAATTCCATGAATGTATCTAGTTATTTTTTGAACCCTTTTAAAGTCCTGGTCTTCACAACATCCTCTGTCAAGGAGTTCCACAGGTTGATAGTGCACTGTGTGAAGAAAACCTTTCTGTAAGCTAACCTTAATTATGTCTCTCAATTTAACTTGATAATTTAAGCAGCAAAAATGTCTATGAGATGGCTTAATTAATATACCTCATAACACTGCATGTCTTTTTGATTTGTGTAAAAGCAATTTTGTTTGTGCTAGAAAAGAAGTAAAACAAGTTAATGCCTAATTACATGTATGCACATAGATACTAAAATTTTAATAAACCAACAGGCTAAACAGAATTTCAACTCAGCCTTGCAATCTTATGAAACAGAGTATTTACAAATTAGAATACAGAGTCTTTGATTATTATAGCCTTGAGAATGTAGAAATACTGGCTTGCCTACCAAAGGATTCCCATGTTTTTTCCATTTAATTCTAGAAGATGAGCATACACATCCTGAGTGTTTTAAATGGGAGGGCAGGTGGCTGCTTCTTGCTTCCAGTCTGGACACATTTGCCCAGCTTCTCTACTCACTTTGCTAACAACGTAATGATTATTCCTCAGCTACTGATGCTCACATCTTATCACAACTTTTCTATGTATCAGAGCTGGACTTGACTGGCCCAGACTTCTTGGAAAAGTCATTTGACCTTTTTCTCTCAGTCTCTCCATTTATAAAATGGGAATTATAATACATATCCCTCTAACCAAATTTGGTGACATTACATTAATTAATAAGCATATACAGTCTTGTGATGACCATCTTGCTGGTATTACTCATGTGTAGAAGCCACAGCAGCTAGACAATCATTGCCAATTCAGCAAGTGGTGTCATTTGCCTTTTTCACAGGACTCCTATCATTGCTGTGCATACTTTGAAACAACCAGTTACAACATGCAGAGACAGAGAGGTATAATTGAGAGATGTTGCATTGCCCTTATGTTGGTGACTGTGATGGAATGTACAGCCCACTCTAGACCAGAAAGAGTTAATGTGATTCAAAAGGGGTGATAAATAAACCCTAAGGCTACACCCACCCATGGATTAATTAAGCTTAATAGGCAAGCACTTATTAGAGATGGAGCCCAGCTGTGTAGGACTAGTATAAAACCAGGAAATGTGCAGCAGAAAGGGGCTAGCAGGGTAGAAACCTATAGCTATTCTCTAGGGTTAGAAGGAAAGGAGGAAACCTGGCAATAGAGCTGAAGGCCTGGGATCCTGGCCTTGAAGGAAAGGTTTATCTATAGGTGCTGGAACAAGGGATGCAGGGGGTGCTACAGTACCCCAGGCTTGAAGGGGTTTCCATTATATGGTGGGTTTGCAGTCTCTCAGCACCTCACTCCCACTATAAAATTGCTTTAGCACCCTTGGATTTACTCAGAAGGGAAGCCTGATAGAGGTGGAATAGGAAAATGTTCAGGGAAATGGCAGCAAGACTTGGGAAGACACAGTTCTTGGCTGCTTATTTGAGAGTCCCAGAGCTGGAACCCAGAGTAGTGGGCATCCTGGGATTTCCCTACCAGACATCTACACTGCAGGCTTTTTGTTCAAGAATGGCTGTTCTTGCGCAAAAACTTTCAGAGTGTCTACACTGCATGCATGTTCTTGCACAAGTAAATGTACAGTACAGCATCGGAAAACAGGGCTTCTTCTAGAAGAGTTATTCCTCTCCCCATGAGGAATAAGCCCTCTTGCTCAAGAGCTGTTCCACAAGAAGGCAGTGTAGACAAGTAACATGAATTTCTTGTGCAAGAAACCCCTATGGCTAAAATGGCCATCAGAGCTTTCTTGTGCAAGAGAGTGTCCACACTGCCATGGACACTCTTGCGCAAAAGCACATCTCTTGCACAAAAGCTCATGGCAGTGTGGACGCGCTCTTGTGGAAGACCTTTTGCACAAGAACTCTTCTGCAAAACAGTTCTTGCACAAGAAACCTGCAGTGTAGACATAGCCATAGGGTGTATCAACATGGTGACTAGCTCATTTCAGCTGTCTCAGGCTTGTATGGCTTGGGATCAGGGCTATAAAATTGCTGTGTTGCTGTCTTGGCTCTGGGATCCAGGATGGGGGACCAGGCTCTGGGATCCTTTTCCCCTGAAGTGTCCTAGAGCTTGGGCTCCATTCCAAGCCTGGGCATTAACTCTGGAATTTTGTAGCCCCACAGACCAGGAGCCTGAATCAGCAACCTTGGGCCAACCATGGGTCTTTTATTATAGCTTAGCCATATCCTTAGTGGCCTGGCTGGAGGACCAAGTTCTGAAGAGGAAATCTTCTATCTGACAAAGAAGCAGCACCACCACTCCTGAAGCAGGAGAAGGGCTTCAGTATGAATGAAAGACAGAAAGGGGCATCAGAACAGCCAGTGCTATTCCCCAGAGACAGCCACAAGGAGAAGGCCTAGCGATGAGCAGAGAACCCCATAATGGTGACTCATTTTTGACAGTCTTTCCCTTTTAATTTCGTGAGGTTTCGATATCTTATCCTGCATTTTCCTGTATCAAGCAGTGAACATAATGTAGCTAGTTCTCCCATTAGAAACACTTAGGCTGCATCTAGACTGGCATGATTTTGCGCAAAAGTGGCTGCTTTTGCGCAAAACCTTGCCTCCTGTCTACACTGGCCACGAGTATTTGCGCAAGAACACTGACTTCGTAATGTACAAAATCAGTAGTTCTTGCTCAAATACTCTGACGCTCCCGCTCAGGGATAAGCCCTCTCTTGCGCAAGTATTCTTGCGCAAGAGGGCCAGTGTAGACAGCAACATTAATTTCTTGCGCAAGAAAGCCCGATGGCTAAAATGGCCATCAAAGGTTTCTTGCGCAAGAGAGCATCTACACTGGCACAGATGCTTTTGCGCAAAAGCAAATCTTTTGCACAAAGGCACATGCCAGTATAGACACTCTCTTGTGCAAATACTTTTAATGGAAAATCTTTTCCGTTAAAAGTATTTGTGCAAAATCATGCAAGTCTAGACGCAGCCTTATTTCTTGGCCTCCTTATGCCCCACGGAACTGGGAGCAAAGAATAGATTCCCAATCACAGCAATTGTTACAGGAACAGATTAAATTGATATATCAAATCTGGTCATGTGAGAGGTAGGACTGCAAGACCTGCTTTTTATTAAGGGTAATGAACACTTCCTATGACAAAATTCTGTTTTCAGTTGTCTATAATGTTGCCAAAATGTAACTATTTTGACTGACGTTTTGCATGCTGGGTATTTGGCTAAAATATTCCAAACAATTCAACCTGAGGCAAACAGGTTTAATAATATTTGAGAACTGACTAGGAAAAATATGCTGAAACATTTTCCTTGAACAGCCCATCCTCCCTCAGGCTTTGTAGCTGGACTTTTAAATTTGGCTGGGGATAGGTGGGAGTGACCTTTGGGCCAGGGATATGCCTTTTGCCATCCCTATGAAAATCCACCTAAAATTAGCCAAGTTATGACTTTGAAAATATGCAACTTGCACAAGCTGAATAGAGACCTCTTCTATTTACTCAGCTAAAATCTCTGAAGACTGTGCTCACTTAGTATGCCTGAGCCTCTCACAGTTCCTACTGGTATCCAAATTGTGAATCTAGCATCCCACACAGCAAGGGAGTGGCTTCATTCCCTTGTAGTTGCTAAGTATGACAAAGCTATACCTGCACCAACCACACAGAGCAACTGAACATGCTCCATCACCTCACAGCTCCTACATCTGCCTGGACTGTATATGTATGATCCCTATAGATACTGGCCCCATTTCATCATCTCAGCACAATTCAACATGCTCCAGCCGAGGGCTAGGAGGACTCAGAAGGACTTCCCTAGTCATTGTTGCTCCCCTCTGACAGAGCCAGACACAGGATCTGGCCTGACTCCCTGCTGGCACCTGGGTAGCATAAAAAAGGAAGGCCAGACTGGAGGAAGGGAAAGGAGTAGACTGAGGCCAAAATTCTGGTGAGACTGGAAGTAAAAAATGGGAGATAACTTGTGCTTGCATGTTGGGAGAGCACTGGTAAAGAGACTGGGGACTGAGAGATGAGGGAACATACTGGGAAGCTGAGGAGAAAGTAGACTGGGACTGATTGGGTAGGGGTAGCTGAAAGTGGTTGGGCAAAAGACTGGGGCTTGGTGTGGAGAGAGGGGCAATGACTAGGAGCTGGTGTAGGAAAGGTTGGGACTCAGACATGGAATCAGTTGGGGGCTAGGACTGGTAGCAAAAGAGGAATTGCGATGAGAACGCTGAGGAGCAGAAAGTAGGACTAAGTAGGTGACAAGAATGGAACTCAGTGGAAGAGCCAGGATGGGCAAGAAATGGGCCTGGGATGGGGAGAAGTTGAAGGGGCTGGGACAAATGGCATCAAGCTTGGAGAAAATGGACAGACAACCTCTGCTCACTAGAAGAAAATTCCCCTCCAGAAATTTCTGAGTTTCACTATTCTCCTCTGCCAACAAATATCTGTGAAATCCAGTAGTAAAGTGTGTTTCTCAACCCCATCTAGAGTTGGTCCGCACACAGAATGCAAACATACTACTGCTGTCGGTTACTCCATTAGCTCAAGTGGCAAAGGTCACTGCAGTAGCTTTAAGGGTTCATGGCCTGCTAGTGACCCATGTGGGCATCAGATGACCACATAATGCAATTTCTATCCCTCCATTTGTTTTTAAAAACAAACATACAAATACACAAAAAGTTACATTAATATAACATTATTATTACAAATTCAAGTCCTCAGAATTTAGAAAATGCCAGAATTAACTTGCCTGTGTCATTTTAATCTGTTTTCTCTTGTGCGTATATATACAGTATTTTATTACATATATAAATACTACTTGTTCCACAGGTCCACTGCCTCATTCGGTGCTCAGGAGGTACCTGCTCTGGGGATGAATCAATGCTGTGTCAGAAAAGGGGCTAGTGCAGGGAATTCCAGGAAGAAAATAGAGGATCTCATGATTAAAGCAATTGAGTGCTGTCTTGAAGAATTCTATTCTTGTCTCTGTCACAGTGATGCTATGCAAGTTGCTTAAACCAAACTGTTCAGAGGTGGTCACGATTTGTGTGTTCCTCATTTTCTGGGAGCTGGATTTGAGATCCTTGGGCCTGCTTTGCAGAAGGTCTGAGAACTCACAACTGCATCTATAGTGAATGGGAGCTGTGCTTTAATATATAAAGGGCTATTCAATGCTAAGTGCTTTGGAAAATCAGGTCATAGGCAGTGTTCCTTCTAAGATTTTCCATCCATGAGTGAAGTGAGTTTTGTCTTGTGCACCAGTATTGAATTCATGTGCACTTGCTCAGATGTGTGCTACCGTGGCACCTGAGTTATTAATAAATATCTTATAAACCTCTCTCTTTCCCCCTCTGCTGCCAGGGCTATGTCTAGACTGCAGGCTTCTTTCGAAAGAGGCTCTTTCGAAAGCATCTTTCGAAAGAGCCTCTTTCGAAAGATCGTGTCTAGACTGCAGGCGGATCTTTCGAAAGAAAAATCCGCTTTTTCGAAAGAGAGCACCCAGCGAGTCTGGATGCTCTCTTTCGAAGACGGCCTCTTTACATTGAAGAACGCCTTCTTTCGAAAGAGGAACTTTCGAAAGAAGGCGTTCTTCCTCGTGAAATGAGGTTTACCGCCATCGAAAGAAAAGCCGCGTTCTTTCGAAATAATTTCGAAAGAACGCGGCTTGAGTCTGGACGCAGGGGAAGTTTTTTCGGGAAAATGCTACTTTTCCCGAAAAAAACCCTGAGTCTGGACACGGCCCATGTCTCCCACCTTTCCCTTGCCCCATCTGCTCCCCTAGTGCATGTTGCTGCCCCCTCACCACCCTCCTCTGCTGTCCTGGCTCCTGTTCTCACTCCCCTCAGCCTTCCTGGGACCTGCTCCTCTCCTCATTCTCTCTGACCCTTGCACCTGCCCTTCCTCCCTCTGCCCTCCCCTACTCTAGCTTCCCTCCCCATCCCCTCTCCTAACACCTCCCTCTACCCTTCACTGTCACTGTCAGGAAGCAGTAGCAAAGTGCACAGCTCATTTGTCCACTGTGCTCCCCAGCCAGAGTGAGGAATGCAGCAAATTATGCACCTTCCCCTCACTCCCTCATGAAGGGGACAGCCAGCAATGTCCCAATATGAATCTTGGGAGGGTGGGGGAGAGGGAGTTTAGGCGGGGAGGCTTGGAGCTAGAGCAGTCTTGTGCGGGGAGAGGGGGTAAGCCAGCCTCCTTCACCTGCCTGGTGATTCTACCTCTTTTCTGTATGGTTTTCTGAGAAGCAATCTCATTCTAGGCACATCTAATTTTCCTGGCGCAACCAAAACTTGGCCTTGCTTAATGTTATGATAAGAGGAAGTTGCATACCAAATTTGGTAGTCCTAGCTCTTACCATTTAGGAGGTATTTTTGAACAAACAGACAGGGAGACAAACTCTTTCAAATATATTGTAAATAATCCCTCAGGAACTTGGTGGTTTTCAATAAAATTCACCATACCTGATTTTTAAATCTCCCTGGCTGAAGTAGTATGGGATGAAAAATACCTCTCCCACTCACGAACTAGCAGTTACTAATGCAATTTGGTGACATGGTAAAATAATGTTTGTGGATCTACCCAGGCCATTTTGAATACAAATATCTGAGGAACAAATTAATGTTTCCCAACTGAGTGCACAAAGGGAGTCAGAGCAAGGCATGGGGTTTCAACGGTGACTCCAGTACCCAATCTCCTAGCTGCTGCTTCAGCCTGTTGGCTACTACTGCTCTGCACCACTGACAGAGGAGAGAGAAATTTGGTCTATTTGCTCACCTCGAGATCCTCCCTTTTCCCATACAGCGTACCAGCCCATGTGCACTACGACATAAAATGGAGGCTAAGCCTCTCTTTATGGCTGGATTACTAAGTGGCTCCCCTGCAGCACTACCATGCTATTTAAGAGATGTAGAGAGCCACATATGGCTCCTGTATATCATTAATTACATGCAATTATTGCTAGAAAATCCAAGGTGCAGTAGAAAGTCACAATGATAAGAGCTGACTGCTCCCAAAGTATAACCCCTCCCAATGACAGAGAGGCACCTAAATATAGCTCTCTGGGGACAAATACAAAGGCAAACTTGCTTTTAACTTCAACAGTATTTTTTTAAGGGGAAATGGACTTTTTGTCTTCAGAGCAAATTCTGTAACCTTCATTTAACCAGTAAAAAATGACTGAGGTGGGTTATATTATGCAGGTGAGCTTCTGACTGACATTTTTCCATCCCTGCTAGGACAAAGGTTACGCGCTCCCTTTTTGTGTTTCCTGCCATTTTCTTCCAGATAGCTGAACCATTTCTTCTGAGAGGTCTCTTTGGTCTGGGGCCCCTAAAAGCTCACAGCGTCTTCAGCTGGTTTATATATTTTTTTCCTACCAAAACCCATTCTCAGCTTCTTTAAAGGCGTCAGGTGCATAAGCTTATAAAATTGCAGCAGCAGCAACAGCCTTGAAGAGGATACAATAAGTACCATACATCTGCTACAATTTTCTTAAGTATTTACGGCATGCTGCCTTAAGCCTGTCAGTTTTTGTAAGGGCTACCTGTTACAATGCACCTAATTAGCTTACTGGCTATTTGGAGACAGCTCTACTGGTTTTTCTATCATCCAGTCTTTATTAAGTGAGCTGTTGCTGAGACGAATAGGTTCTTTATAATGATGAGGTCCTTTTTACGCTTATTAGTCCTTAAAGCAAGCCTCTTCTTATAGAACAAAGTTGCCTTTAAAAAAAAGAAAAAGACTTTCAGTAGGAAAAAGTAAAGCCGCTTTTTTGTGTTGAAGTATTTTATTAAAAGTTTTAGTGGCTGCACTAAAAGCAAGGTGCCTGTGCCTTTAATCATTTTCATCTTTAAAACAGAACCTTATATTTTCACATCTTCAGCTGTCCCAGAGGGCAGCTAGGCCATTTTTAACAACATTAATTTCTCTTTATGACAGGACTAGTGCTGCCCCAGGTCTTCAGAACTGCCTAAAATGTCTGGAAAAGTAGATAATGAAGAGGATATTAGAATTGTAAACAAGAACAATTTGGTAATAAAAACCATATATTTTCTCCATAGGACTTTGGGCTTAATACTGCAGCAGCAAAAGTGTCATGAGTCATAATTTGTTGATGGCCACTGAACATTAGTTACTGTAGGAACATGTGCATAAAGGGCAAGTACTATTGGCATTGCATTAAAGAAGATCTAAGATGGCTAATTCTAATTTAGTTGTTTTGATTCATCCTTTTTGTTTGCTTTTTATCACTCCATAACCCTGTAAAAAGATCTTCTAGAGCTGCTTAGCAAGCACTGCTTTCCATATCATGAAACACTGTACTGAAATCTCAGCAGATCAGCTTACCTGAGCAAACTTGAAGGTCCCTCCCACTCCATGGGTGAGGCAGCTACTAGGCTAACTTCCAATACATTTTAAAGCAATACAGATACCTGAATACAGGAGATATTGAAAAGCGGGTATCTTTTCTGATATTATAAAGTATTTTACTAGCTGCACATACTTGCCTCAGTCTACCCATATATCCTTTTTTTGCTGACAGGGTTTACGAGTGTAATATGATGGTATAAGAAATAGTAGATTTTTCCTGCAAGAAGCAAAGCACAGCAGAGAGGGAGGGAAATATAAAATGGTAAGCATTGTAGTCTGTGGATGTCATAAATAGGGCTATTGTGTCCTAAGGTGCACAGCAGTCAAGAAAGTTCATGCTATACTTAACCTTTTGCCCTCTGCTGATGTTTTGTTGCTCTGCATCACAGTGATGAAGTCTGAAAATATAATCCTTACAATATACAGTAATTTTCAATAGGGTTGTTTTTCTGTGTAGTTTGCATCTCTAGTTGTTCACCTACCCCAGCACCCATCTTTCACAAACTATTCAGATTTACTGGATACCAAATGATCAGACCTTATTACAATATTCAATTTTAGATAACTGGAAACATGTTTGATGTTATTGTCATCAAGTAACACCCTCAGTCACTTGACTTATTTGCTCTGGGTATGCATTATATTAATATTAATTGTTTTAAGAAAATTGATCCAATAAAAAGCATCGTATAATTTATTGACTAAAATAAATTTGCTGCCTTTTCTGAGATTCTTTTAAAGTATATGCATTTCATTCCCCAGTCTTTTCTCTGTCATTAAATAAAACATCACATTATTTCCCTGATTAATCAGCTCTGGAGCTGATAAGTAGTCTGTGTGTGCCTTTTTCCTTCATTGTTTTTAGTGGTGTGGGAGATGGGGGCATATCACTTTAAGGCTTGGTGGTGATGGTATCATTCCCAAGACAGAGCTCACTCAGCCTTGATACAAACTGAAAGGCTAAAATGAGCTCTCTTCTATTATTTAGGCGCCTGTCCAGAGGTTGGAAGAAATCCTACTTGTGCAGATTTAGCTAAAGAAAGCAGAGATAACCACCTTGCCTTCTGTGTCTAATAAGATGTGAAAGGGGAGAAATAATGAGTATTACACTGTATTTTTCATGTAAAAGGCTGAGAAACAATGCTCTCTGAGCACTGGCAGTGATTCCAGTCATTTTCAAATGAAAAGGGCTATTTGTTTCCAAATTACACCAGCCACTGGAATGCATACATATATGGCTCAGAAATCCTCATTTTGTGAAGTAAAATTACCTTTCAGTAATTTAGTCACTGCAGGCTTTCCCCTGCTGACTGGTCAGAAGCTATCAGATAGCTTGCAGCTGTAGGCTGAAACTGGACCATTTTTTTTTCAGGACAGGCAGTTAGTTAGTAGAGCCATCAGTGTGGCATCTGTCATCCCGCTAGGCCCAAATTGTTTTCTATGATGGATGTCACAGTCTGTATGATCAAAATAGGAGCCCTGCTGCTTTTAATTGCAAAATCGGAGTACTTGCACATTTGTTATTATGCTGAGGTTATTACCTCACACAAAATGAATTAACAGGTGAAAATAATTGATGAGAGGAGTCTTGGGATTTTTAGCTTCTTCAAAGAGACTTTGTAATTATGGCATAATGAATGTTCAGAGACATATCTGTGGGGGGCAGCATCAGACCACCAAAGATCTCTTTAGATTGATGATAAATTCACTGAATTCTACTGTAATACTGCTTAAATTTACTTAGCAATTAGTTTAATAGGTCTACATGATTCATGGTAACGTAGTGAGAATTTTAAAGTAAGTTTGTTCCATCTATCTGTAAATTAAGCCGCTTACCTCAGCTTTCTTCCCAAAGTGATGGAATATGTTAACTAATCAGACTTTCTGAAACAAGGATAATGTTGGGCAGGGATTTTGGTATCTGGAATATATTTTTATTTAAATGTGTTGCCACTATCATCTTAAACAATGTGAATTCCCCCTTTTCTGCAACAGCTCCATGAAAAGAATTTCACCAAATTATGTCCAGATACAGTATTGATTGTCCTTCAGCACATGGAGACTATGCAGTTGTCTTGCAAAGTAAATTGTTCAAGCATTTTGTAATCTGAATTAATTGTTCCTGGCTTTCTGACCACTATTCCATTCAGACTTGGTCATGTTTTAAATTCATTCAGCCCTTGGGTACAGTTAGACTGAAGCAGTCCAGTCCACCTTCTTTCTTCCTTCTGACATTCTCTAGTTGCATAGGGTGTCTATATTGTGATGAATTTGTTTTAGCTTACTTCGCAAATCCCATATTAAAAATGTGGGATTTGTACATGGAGAAACTGATTTGCACCTTACATTAAGTCAAACAAACCCATACACAGTTTTTAAATATCAGATTATACAAAGACCAAAAGGTAAAATTTACCTGATTAATTGCATCATTGGTAAATAACACACCATATAAAAATTGTGATACAAAGGCTCCATATAACATGCTAGCAAAGTTCACCCTTCTGTTGCATATTACATTATGAACATACAAGATCCATTCAAACATCTCACAGTTACTTATATATTTCAGCTCTTGCGAATTAAACTTATTTTGCTTACTACTGACAATCTGACGATTCAACAATAGCATTCATAGCAGATCTGCCTTAGAAAGATGAGAAAAATAAGTTATTAGTAATTAAAAATAAAATAAAATAAAATCTTTGGGACATGCCTATTATTCACATGAAGCTGTACCACTAATTTACAAGTATTTTACAACCCCTCTCCACAAAATGCATTATTTATTATCTTTCCAAATACACGGGATACAAAGATTATATCAGATTAGAATCAGATGGACATAAACACAATTTTCTTTCCTCAAAAGACCATGACACTTTTTGTGAGAATTCCATTTATTCTTCAGATAATGTATAAAAGTAGCTTTGAATGTTTTTTTTAAATAATATGTACATCACCCTACTGCGCTACAATGACATGTATCATTGGAATACGCAGCTGATGTTTGGTTAATTCCTTTAAAATTCCAAGTCCTTTCTCTCATGCATGCACCATTTAAACAAATATCTTTGTGGTTTCTCCTGTATTTCATCGTAGCTACTAGTTTTGTCTCTTTCTCACCCATTCTTCTGAGATGTTTGGTATTTAAAAGTATATACTATCAAAGGGTCTCTGGAACTAAAAAGAGAAAATACATAGCCAGAAAACATAATAAATGCAAGGCAAGTAGTGGATTGCCCCACATGTGAAGCGGACTGTGGTAACTCATATCAGGCTTCCTGTCACTTGCTGAGATATTTTTCATAAACCCTCACTCGCCTGCATTTATCTTCAGTATAAACCCCAAGATGAATACTCCAAAGACATTAACAATAGATAAATGCTTATTAAACAAAACAGTCTATTTAAGAATAAGTATAGTATCTACATTTGAGGCAGTAAGATGTTTATAAAATTGAATTTAAATTGTGTCTTTTTGGCTGGCTGCTATATACTATTCTGTGATAATGCCTCATCATTTGGTTATAATTTTAATAAACATGAAATGAAAGACCATTAAAAGTCCTAATTTAAATGCTATCACCTTTGGTGCCTATTTGATTCATAATGTCTAGGTGGATTCTTCTGGGTAACTTATATAAAACTGTGACTGAAAATGCAGAAAAACACCAGGTATGCTTGGCATGAGGTGGAAGAATGCTTTGGGTATATTTCATATTAATGGACATTGCAATAGTGTTATGAAAATCCTATTGTTAAAATCATTTCAGAATCCAGCTCATAACTTAAATCAAGTACAGTAGAATACACAATTGGAACCTCTGGGGGTTTCTGGAAAAAAAAAGTCTCCTGAAAAATAAAAAAAACCAAAGGAATTGTATATGCTTTATGATAGCTTTAAGACAAAGGACATACACAAAGTGTGCTACATAATTGATTGAAAAACAAATACCAGTTGCCTCCTGCTTCTGTAAGCACTATATAAGTGCAAATGACTATATGGTACCTGGTGACTACAAAGAAAGAGTAACAGATACACTATTGTTTTGTTTTTCCTCAATCCTTTTTTATAGCTACGTTTGATGTGTTGCATAACTATCATGGAATGTGAGGTGGACAGAATAAAAATAAGATAGCTGAATTATTCATAGGTCATTGTAAAATACTGGGGGAGACTATGGTCTGTGAATCACTGACATCAGCAGACAAATCCAAATTCTGCAATTACCATATAAAGTTGCAGAGGCTATGTATAATGAGCATGCAAATTAATCTTCTGCATGATGTAAGAACTTGAGCATTACGTATCATCTTAGTTTTGATATAGCTTTTCATTCAGTAATTAAACTGTGTCAGATTCTGGATCTGTTTTTCTTAGATGGCCCCAGTTCCTGAGCAATACCCCATAGGAGCCCCACACTCTGATGTATTACATTAATACATCATCAGAAGCAGTTGTCATTCCAATGATATATTAGTGTAATACATGAGAATGAGGCTCACTGATGATGTATTTAGTCCTCATATGATGGCAATGTCCAGGGAAGAAAGGGTCCAATAAGAGATTCATTATAATTACAGGATAGAATGAGCTTACACGCTGCAGGCTGCAAGAGGCATTTCTGGCATTTTCGTGCTGAATCTGCTTTCCTGCCATTGTTTTGGGTGCAATAAAATACCAGATTTATGATCCTAGTTTAAAATATTTCCAAAAATGGAAGTGCTCATCTTCAAGGCCTCTACCCTTTGCACATTTAAATCTTTTTAAATGCCCACTTTTTGCCATGCTTTTTATAGTTAATGATAGGCTGCCTATTGTTTCTTTTCCCCCTTTACTTTGTCCAGAGACCTGGCCTCCCTTGAATATTTGGAAAGAACCAAGCACAGTGTGGGTGCTACCTTAAGCAAATACTAAATATTAACAATAGTGAAATCCAAACAGATGCTCTGGGCCTGAAATATATTATTGCGCAGGTGGTCTGTCCTTTTGACTTTCAGAGCAACCTTTCCTCTAGTAAAGGGGAAACATGTTTGGTACCACTGGGACTCAGGGCACGTCTATACTTACTGCGCTGGAGATCGATCTTCTGGTGTTCCATTTAGTGGGTCTAATAAGGACCTGAAAAATCAAACGCTGAGGGCACCCACCCTCCAGTTGACACTGGTACTCTTTGATTCGTGAGGAGTAAGGGAAGTCAATGGGAACATTTGTCTACGTTGACCTCCTGCTGTGGAGACAGAGCCAAGCTTAGCTTAAGTTACGTCAACCTTAGCTACGTTATTTATGTAGCTAGAGTTGCATAACTTAAGCTAACTTTCAGTATAGATGTGACCTCCTGGCCTGAGCAGTGATAGTGCAGAAATAATTACCATCATTTTCCACTTCCTGATGAGTGTCTCAGCATGCTACCTGGAATCAGCTTTTCCTCCAGCATTGCCAAGAGAGATTTAAAGTAAAATATTTTATTTAGGGATGATTCGTCTATACTTTCTGCTAACAGAGCTTGTGAAACTTACTATAAATGTAGATGAATTAGAGACATACATTCAGTTCACTCTGTTTACCCCCTGCTGCTTTCTTTCTGAAAGAGTTTAAAAGAAAATAACACTTTATAGCATACGGCTATAAAAGGGTTTCTTATGCAATGGAAAAGCAGTTACTGCTCCCTTTCCTACAGCAGCTGATTTTGTTATCAATAAAACAGTAGTGTGCGTCATCCCAGATGAACAAAGTATGGAGATACTGGCTGGAAATCCAGGTGAGATGTCAGAGTTATGATGCCAGGCCACTAGGTGGTAAAACTTAGACACAGAATGAAGTGATCTGCTCAGTCACTGAAGGAGGAAAAAAAAATGTGTAGCAGTTTTATAGCTTCTCCCAGCCCATGTGTTCTACAGCAGCTATGTTTGTTTCCGAAAAGCTCCTTGTCCAGGACAGCTGGGGTTGGAGCAAAAGGGACACAATAGAATGAAGTATGATTCTACAGTAGAAGAATATCCTCATGAACTTTAGTGGCAAATGTCTAAATCCTCTAGCAAATGTAGCATCATGCCACTGAAGCACAGACAAATTCAGGGTAGCCAGTGCCATGCACAGACCCTTCTCATCACTGCTTGATTCAGTCCAAAATTCCATGATAACCTTTTTAGTAGATTCGTCTAGGTCATTTGTAGGAATGAGGCAAGGGAAAAATCAGGGCATGGCCATAACTATGATACTCCATTGGCATAAGATTCTACGTCAGGGATAAATAGTAGACCATAGGGAAGCACTTCTGCATAGAACCTGTGCAAGTGATGAAGCCTTGCTACTAGGTGTAGGGTTTGGGATTTCCCTCCCTGCTGACAGCCCATTTAGTTAGGCCTGGTACATAGATCAGAATGTGTCCCCATAAATACTTAAAATCACTGTGCTTGCACTTTTCAGCAGAAGATCTCAAAGCAGATGCCAAGGCCCAGATTTTGCATTGTCCTGCACAATTGTGCAAGTGAGGAGGAAGTCCAAGGAGGCCTTGGCCACACAGGAGCCAGACACAATCGCAATGGTAGTGCTCATGAGTGCAAAGAATAAGATAGATTAGTGCCCACAGTAATGCTAGTCTCTCAAAAGAGATGTGAAGGAACAGTGGCCTTGCCCTTTCTCCCCTCCTCCACAAAATCTGGCAGAAACTGGATAAAGCATACGATAGGGCACAATTGCTTTGCTTGCCAGGATCTCCCTAGAGCTCTTCAGAAGCATTATACCTATGGGACTCAACAAACCCCAGAAATCCTGTGGTGCTTCCCAATACAGGACTCTGCCTGAAAGGCACACTTTTAACTCCCAAAATTCATGTGTGTGTGTGATTATACCCCTGTTACAGATGGGTAAACTGAGGCATAAAGCGCTTACGTGACTTGATCACAATCACAAAGTCAGTAGCAGAGCCTGAAATAGGTGCTCATCAGCCTATGGATGTATTTTAGTCCTTATAGTAACATAAATTTAGATTAACACATCTACAGATTATTTTATAATTAATACAATGTTCTATTTAACATGTGCGTGCTTGTTTAAATCTGTGTTTCCTACCTAATTCCTGTGACTAGTACCCTGAGAATGCTTTAGCATACACTTTTTTCATTATAAGGGCTGATGCTGGAACCAGATAGAAAGAATGCATTAAATCTATTTTAATTTGTTCTTAGAGTTTCTTTCTCAAAAGCCTGATGAGTTCCCTATGTCATGTACATTTATTAAGATTGATCATGATTGCATATAAATGTCCAGTTTAGTAACTCATTATACCCAATGTCCTTGAGTTTTCCAAAATATTATCCTATTCAAGAAGCATTTGTGCCAGAATTGCTATTAAGTAAGCAGCCTAATTCTTATCTACATATGCTTCCAACACAAACATGAAATATTAGAATTAGTTGACTTATCCTTTCACTGGAGCGGGCAATAACCAGGATGCATGTATGGCTAAGCCAGTTTAAAGAAAAGTATATTTTAATGTCATCATCAAACAGCAGATGAAATCCGAATTATAATTAGTATTTAATGCTACAATACAGATGGCCAATTAGAGTTTTAATATTAAATTAAATGTGGTTTTCAAATTAGATCCAAATAGAACGTAGATTTGCACAGCTACTACATAAAGTTCTTGTTTCTGCCTCAAAGTTGTTTGCATACAAACAGATTTAATTAATTGTCTAGAGAATTAAATAGTCTTTATATAGGAAATGCACAGTGCCAATTAAATACAATTTTGATTACAATTTTGATTACACATTTCTGAATTATTACAACGTTTAAACTAAATTAGCAAACAATACTAACACTATCTAAGATAAAGTTTCCTTAAAGGAATGCTTTCTGTGATTATTTACTGGTAACTTGGCGCATGTAGAACCTAATCCTGATGAAATCTACATGGCCTTTTTTCAACAAAGAATACAAAAAAGAAGAAAGGTTAAGCGGGCAGTAGGGGGTGAGGGAAGAGGAATAAGAGGGTACAATGTCACCTCCATGCTGAGACAGCCATGAATCAATTATTCACGTAGCAATTGGTAATATTTCTAAAATGCTGCACAGTGGCAGGAAAATGTAAAAACCATTTTCCTGAAGACTTGGAAATTTTTTCCAAATAAAAACCATAAACAAAATGGAATGGCATGAAGGGGGATATACTGAAGAAATCAACAATAGTGGAAGGATACATTATTATGGAAAATAAATTCAGAAAGCTGGCAATGGAAAGAGAAAGAGTATACAGGATGAAAGGAGGGAAAGTGCTGAGCTCAGCTAGTTATGGTGAGATAGATGTGATTTAAAAAAACACATTACAATATCTAACAATACCAACATGTATTGATTTCAAATTTATTTCCTGTACCAACACCAGTAGAATAACACATAGAGGCAAAGGGGGTGGGGTGGGGGAGGGGAGGTAGAGAGCGAGATCTGCAAAATGCTTAACATTATAGTAAATGGAAGGAGAGAGTCACAAAAGAAAAATGAATTCTGACCATCACGCTAGCTCTCTCTGTACAGCAGTCATTACTGCAGGTAAGATTTCAGTTGCAGCATAATGTGGGCCTTACAGTGATCATATTTTCTTAATAGAGATAAAAATTGTATCAGCCAATAACATTGCATATGACAGAGTTAAAAATGTTAAATCCCGACCTTACCACAGAACTTTTACATTCACTGGTAGCTATTATTTAGCTTTAAGTACTTTAACTGCATCACATGGGATCTTCCCCCCACCCCTCCTTCTTCAAGCCAATGCAAAACCAAGTCTCACATATTAAATCCTTTTATGCAACTAGAAAATAATAATGAGCATCTAAAGGCTGGTGTCAGTTGAAGGGAAAGGGGATGCCATGTCGCATGTTTACTGTACTTAATGTGCAATGAGCTGATTGCGAAGTGAAAGGCCCACTTGCAGATATGTGGGCAAAATTTTAGCCAACGTAGTTACTGTCACATGAGAGTAGAGAGGCTTGATCTTCTGCCACAAGATTATAAATCATTCGTGTACGCTTTTAGTGGAAGTTACTTGTATCCTTCAGAGGGAGAATAGGGCCCCAGAACTTTTTGTTTTAACTTCTTATGCATCTGACTTTTACTCTAATTTTCTGTACTCTAAGGCGTTTATGAAAGTCTCCAGTTTGTCATGCATTCCAAGCCACAGGATGTGTCAGCTTAGTGATATTCATTAGTTTGTCTGGAAGGCACTTGGCTTCCAGAGTCCCAATTTTCTTTCCCTCTCTCATTTCAGATTTTCTCTTTTTTCTACTGAGGAAATGCTCCATTTTCATCCAATGGGGATTCACCACATCGCTTTTCTCCATCATTTCAGGCTGCCCATCCTCTTCTTTCTGAAGGTGACTGTTTCTTTTCCTTTCTTTACCCTTGGAATTATTTCCGCCTACCCTCACTCTGCCATTGGAAGCCTTCACCTTCACAGATATAAAAACCTAATTGCACACTGTGGCACAAATGAAATCCCCAAATTATCAACCTCAAAATTAGCATTAAAAATCATAAGACAACAAACAATAGGGCTTTTTATGTGATTTTTGTAATTGCATGAAACTAGTTACTTTGCGAATAATTGTTTGTGCCTCATTAGCATGCAAAATGGTTTTATAGTCTAACCCGCACACAAAAGAAACCATTTGTGATGAGAACTGTGCTTTGTTTAATGTTAGACACCATTGTATTTGCTTTCCTAATATAACAGTTCTAATTAGTACCTAGCACTCATCCTGAGTTTTTCAGCTTGAACACGCTGAAGGTGACAATTGAGTCACAATTCCATGGCACTCTTTGTCAGTACCTGTCAAAATATAGCTAAGTCTTCAGGAGTTGTGATCTAAATACTAAAAAAAAGTTAATAGTCCAGAAAGAATCTGTCTCTAGGTAATTTAAAAAAATAAAATAAAATAAAATTGCACATTAGCCTCTGGTTAAAAGCATAACATCATTAATGCTATGCCATTAGATGTGGTCTTGGCAGCTGTGTATTTGTCCTAATAACTTGTTTGCATTGTTTTTATCATCTCACTTCTAGCTATGCTCTTGATTCTTTAAATTTAAATGCCTCCCTGGAATAGCCTGAGTGAACTAGACACAACACTTGAAATCAATTAATTTTTACATGTAAACTTTTCCAGGATGACTACTTGCTTCTCTTTGAAGTGCAGGAATATTTTTTCAAGCTTATCACATGCTCCACAGATGGACTGATTCTGACTCCATTGCTATACTATTTTCTGACTCTAACGTAATTCCTCTGCACAGTAACTAGGATGTAGCATGAGGAGGGAAACATGAAGACTCCCGCTGAGGCACTGTCTCCAGCTCTGTGTCTGTGTACCAAGGAAGAGCCGGGCCAGTGAGACTGTGTCAGTATTGCTTCCTTATTATCACAGTGGAAGCTGATAATTTTATATGCTTTCTTTTCAATAACTAAATATGTATAAAGAACTTCAGCAGTTGTGGCTTGGCCTGAGTTTTGGCTCATAGACACCAGACTTTAATTTTTTTTCTAGCTATGCTTAGGTCCATTAGGATGTGGGATCATTTTGGGCTTAATTCAGCCTTCAGAGTTCCAAATGGGGCTCTCAACTAGCCTACTATGTTTCCTAGGAATGTACACTTTTGACACGGCAACCTTGGGTCTGATTCTAGGCTGCCTTGCATTGTGGTGTAGTGCATAAAGTATGACTCCTGAATTCTTGTCTCAGAACTGCTGCTGGCTTTCTGCCTTATCTTGGGCAGCCACTGAAGGTACATCTACACTGTAATAAAAGTCCAGTGGCAAGGCTATGACTGGCTCAAGTCAACTGATTCAGGCTCACAGGACTAAACATTGCAGAGTATATGATGTTCAGGTTTGGATTCAGACTCCAGCCCAAGTCCAAATGCCCACTCTGCAGTTAAACATTACCTTAGCCTGAGCCCTGCAAGGCCACATCATTTGACACAAGCCAGCTATGGTTGTCTAATTATAATGCGTCCAAACCCACAGTGATCAAAAGTCCATTGCAGTCAGTGGTAACATACCATGGTCTTCAGAGAGCACTGTATCAGGTCTTTCATTTCTCTGTGCCCCAGTATCTCATCTGCACAATGGAGAATGCTTATTTACTTTTTGTGAAGAATTTTGATCTATTGGTCAGTTATACCAATGACCCGGAGCACAGATCTCTGGGATAGGGAAAGAGAGTTGCACTCATGCTAAAAGTGGTTTAGTTTTCATATTACAGATTAAAGTTTCTGTCCCCGAAACATTTTTCCCTGAAGTGTTTCAGTTAAATGAAAGAACCATGTTGGAAGAGAAATCAGATTTGTCTATGTGATAAGGAAGGTGGTATCAAAAGGAAGAAGTGGAGTCCTTTTGTCACCTCTTAGGGAAGAAGGTTATTTCTCCTTGGAGGATGAATAATTACTGAAAGGGATGTTACTAACTGTGTAGCTAGAATCAAATTAATCTGAGTATACTTATATTATATAGAACCTGTGAATTTGGATGAGTACATGCATTTTTAGTACCCCATAAATGACAATTACTTTTTCCTACAGCCCTCCCTACTGAAGCCTGGCTTCAGTAGACCACTTAAGCACATGAGCAGTCCTATGGACTTCAGAAGTTAGACGACTCAGATGTTTGTTGGATTGGGACTACCACTTCTCATTCTTCACACAATTTGATTCATTATAACATTTTAATTATGTTGAAGTTGGGATGACATTATATCATAAAAAATATTGCAGCAAATTGAAACATGATGGATAATTACATATAAAGGTGCCTGGTTCAGTGCTAGCTTATTATATAATGTGTAGGTTAGGTACCCATGCAATATTTTTACCAAGACAAACACAATTCAGAGAGTGAAAGAAAATGCAAGGAAGGAGAGGAGATAAAGCAAAACAGACTTTGTTATTAAAAAAGCCCAGTAAACAACACTTAATTCTCTGAGCTAATGGGGCTTTGACTAGAGCAGGATGTTGTATGTCAGGAAATATGGGTTTTGTTCCTGCCACTGACTCTCTGAGTCCACCTGGACAAGTTGCTGAGCCTTGGTTTACCTGTATAGACAATTAGATTTGTAATGCAGAAAATACCTGCATAGGGGTATTGTGAGACTGAATTAATATTTATAGAAACTTTTGAAATTCTTGCATGAAAATTGCTACATAAGTGAATAAAGTATTAATAAATATGATTATATTAAAATGAAGTGTGATATATTTTATTAGACCACCATTCTACCAATGAATGACCCTCTGTACAAGGGATCAAACATCTAGCCTTCCACTGTAAACCATTCCAATAAAAACAGCAGAGTTTCTCATGAATATTGTAGCTAAATGGCATTCTTAAAGACTAAGAGTTCATTTCCAAAGAGCAAGCAATAATACTGAATCTTTTTCTACCAGACAGAATTTTAGCATGTCTTTTATGTTTAATGTTATCAATAACAATATTTAAAGCTTAAAACATACATTTAATCCAACCTAATTTGTATCTCACTGTCATACATCAAGGGCAGCATTTCAGCTTTAATCTAAACTGGAGTGAATAAACAAGATTCCATTGTTCACAATTTCTCTTTTGAAAATAAAGCTACATGGAGTCCTTCAGCCAATTTAGAGCTTGTGCAATATCCTTTCCACAAACTCGCTTTCTGAAATCAAGCAAGGCTGTAATAGGATGACTCTCTTTCTCTAAGAGTGAGGTTGTGGAACTTATTCTAAACTACAGTGGTGTGTTATTCAGTGCCCACTTTCCTACCTGGGAGCAAGGACCAAGGTGCTTCCACGGAGGGTGGGGTCAGGCAGTCCCTATGCCTTAATAATGATGTCTTTTCTCTTGGTCTTTGGACTAGCATTTTTTATAACATTCTCATAGGCAGTATATAGGGTCTCATGTCTCTTGTGCCAGCAGCTAACATTGTAACTTGCAAAGAGTAAGACAAGATTTCTGACTGAGCCTTCAATTCACTTGCTGCCTGATGCACCTAAAGATTACTTCTCTAAATTATCTGTGGCATACATTACATATGCAACATGTTACAGCCTGTAACTTACAAAGGGACAAATCTTGATCACTTTGCTCATGTTAGTAGTTCCCTTTATATCAGTGGGCTTAATTCATGCCTGTTCAGTTACATAGACTTTTCAACCCACTTCTATCTTTTCTTCACCTACAGATCTATAACAAGTTCCTTGGTTAGACATACTGCATATTTTTTGTGCCTTGCATACTTTTTTCCCCCAGAGGAATTGTAGTATGCTATGCCTTAATTATGGTGTTCTTTAGGATTCCCCAGCATTGTGGGTTTTAACAATTCTTTCCAACATACTTTACTCCACCCCCACAAAAAATGGTCTTCCTGAAATCTAATACTATTATATTGCAAAGTTCTAGGAATTTACCGTTAAATGTAACTAGCTCATAATCACTTCTTCAAGCTTCCCTATTGTTCATCCATTTTAATATGGTTTCTTTGTGTTGCTGAGAAGCAGTTCTTCTACATATATATTTTTTTAAGGCTGCACATTTAATTGTGTTGGAAAACACAACTGGAATCCATGGATGCAAAACCAAGTTAACGAATGAACAGGATTGAAAGGATAAGGGGTCCTTACCCACTTGAAAAAAAAATGAAAGAAAAGATGTGCTTTTCTTAATTTTAAAGTATTTGATGACCATGCGAAACAAACACATTATGTAATAAAAGTACGTGTTTGTATGAGTGAAATTATCCTGGGGGACTGCTGCCCAGTGAAAGATGCTCATAGTTTAAAGCTGTGGATATTCCCTATTCACTCTCTACACAGCAGAAAGGATCTTTTGCATCTGTCCACAATAGGCCTCAATTTAGCAAATCACTTAAGTATGTTCTTAACTTTAAGAGAGAATTTTAAGCATTTGTTCTCTTGATTCATGTTTAGGTAGATTTAGCTTCCCCTCTACATGATGCAACATAGGGTGGAATAGTGCCTGTGATAAAGTCTCATGTGCTCTGACTAGAGGTTGGGCATGTCATGATTTCTCCTCTCTAACTATTGAATAATTCTCCTGTGGGGATCTCAAATATTGTGGCTATACCAGGTGGAGTGGATTTCATTTACAAGAACAACTTACCACTGGCAAGCTAACTTGTTAGGATGAACCTGCTGCTCATTATTGGGCACAGTATTATTTCCTCCTATTCCCAGTTCAATGCTTACCCAGAAGAGGGCTCCATAGAGTACAGGCATGTCCTGAGGTCGGAGACAACCTTGCCCAGCAGGGAGCCAGAAGCTGTGTTCTAGAAAGAGCAGCAGGTTGGGAGCTGGCCACAAGAGGGAATGCTGGGCAACAAGCAGCCTAGGAGCTTGAACTGGAAGCATGACAGTCAAGCAGGGACTCACCCTGTTGTTGACAGGGGGCCAGCAGGAGCCAGAGTAGGAAGATACAGAATAACAGCTGGCAGACAGGATGACCATGAGAAAGAAGTTATGTGATTATTACCTTTATGCCTGTGTACTGTACTTTGTCTTTACGGGCTCATTTAGGAATGAGTGGGTTAATCTTTGTTGTAATTGTTAAAAAACATTTGTGACAAGGGTCTTTGCACCATGTAGTTTCTGGCAGTCTTAATAAACGAATCCCCAGGTACTCACAGCATGTGAATGTGTGTGGAAACCTACTGAGGGTTCATGCCTAGTGGTTGGAACAACTCCAGTCCTTGCCTCTCAGCTGATGGTATTCAGGGCACTTTCAGACATCAGAGAGGACTAGGGTATAACAGCACTCACAGTACCACTTCAGAGTGGGGTCTATTGCATTTTAGTAGATGAAGAATAAGTGTGTCCCTCACACAGAGGGCCCCAGACATACTACCGTACTTACTATCAGAGGTAAATGGAAATAGAGGAAGGAACACATCAGGGTGAAAAATACCAATCTATTGGAGTCTGCTTCTGAAGCATAGGGAGGCAGGAGACCAAAGGTTAAGTCCCCTAGGAGTTTACCAGTATTAGTCTATTACACAGTCAAATTTTTGGAGTTTTATACAAAGTAACCTACACCACAAAAATAGTTCCTAGCAGGAATAATAATAATAATAAATAATGAAGAGTGAATAACCAAATACCTTTTATCTGTTACTTTTAATACATTTATTGTTAGAGAATTTGTTTTAAGATACTTTAACAGAAAATCTGTGGACTTAAGGCTGGTCTGCAATAGAAAGTTAGGTCAACCTAACTTCCTTGCTCAGGGCTGTGAAATACACCCCAATGTTTGTCAGCAGTAGGTTGACAAACAAATCCTCTCAAAGAGGTGGATTTACCACAATAATGGAAGAACCCATTCTGTT
This sequence comes from Pelodiscus sinensis, assembly GCF_052426305.1. NCBI lineage: Eukaryota > Metazoa > Chordata > Testudines > Trionychidae > Pelodiscus > Pelodiscus sinensis. Next base: position 52,679,581 of record NC_143053.1, read on the forward strand.
GCTGTAGTATGTGTCTATACTACAATGGCACAGCTGCAGTTGTGCTGCTGTAGCATTCTAGCATAGACATTCAACACAGAAAGTCTTTACTTTTACGAGGCCAGTTGTCCTTCCAGCAGCAGTCTAGACTTGTCTCTAGTCTTTCTAGTACAAAACAAGACTGCAAAAGACTTGAACCAAAAACTGCTGCTGAAACTACAGTCATAAGGGGGCAGGAAAACAGGGGAAGTTTAAAGGTCCTCTTTTCTGCTCCCCTTTTCTCTTTATCATCCCCACCTCCTGGGAATCCCAATACCTAATTTGCTTCCAGCTCTGCTCAATCACTCAACTTCATTCCCACATTTCCCTAAGAATTCCCAAACCACACATTCTTCTTTATACCACCTTGGCCTCTGTCTTGACACTGAAAGCTTTTTATCCTTCTTTCAACTGCTGACTCTACCAGAGATGTTTGGGTGAAAGCTATGAAGTGGCAAAGATCTTGCTATAGCTGACAATGGCCTCTTGCTGCTCCATTCCAACATGCACAGAAGACAAGCAGAGGAAGGCATCTTATAAGGCTAAGTCTACACTGGTGGGTTCCTGTGCAAGAATGGCTGTTTTTCTGCAGAGCGTCCACACTGCCCACCCGCTCTTGCGCAAGAAGACTTACAGTATGGCGTTGGAAGAAAGGGCTTTTTGCGCAAGAGCTATGCTATTTTCTAACAGGTGTAAGCCCTCTTGTGCACGAGCTCTTGAGGAAGAAGTCAGTATGGATTCGCGGCAGGGGTTTCTTGCACAGGAAAGCCCTCTGGCTAAAATGGCCATCAGAGCTTTCTTGCGCAAGAGAGCACATGGCAGTGTGGACGTGTTTTTGTGCAAGAGTTCTTGCGCAGGAATTCTTGCGTAAGATGTTCTTGTACAAGAACCCGCCAGTGTAGACATAGCCCTAGTGTCCGACTGACATGGAAGGTGGCCTCCTTTCTGTAGCTCGTATCCTTGTTACGCTCTGCTGCTTGAGGGATCGATGCCTCAGTAGCAGCTAGCAGATCAGAAACAGTTGAAGACAGAACTGCAGCCACCCAGAAGTTTGAAGAGGAGAGTAAATCCACTGGGGCAACTGGAGAAAAATGAGCCCCCTTTTCGCCTCACATAGTGGTTGCATTTATGGACCATTTATTACTTTAAAAGATACTTTCTTCTAGCTCTCCAGTGTGTTGGTTATACTAACTAAAGGCATGTCTGCACTACAAAATTATGACAGCCTATCTTAGGTGGCTGTGTTAGTTTGTTTCAGCAAATATAAGGAGTCCAATGTCACCTTAAAAACAAAACAAGTTTATTATGGAATAAGCTTTTGTGAGCTGCAACTCACTCATCAAGTGCATCAGAAGTTTATTTTGATCAATGTTTAATAAATTATGACTTTCACCTCAGTTTATGGCATAAACCCAAGTCCTCCTTTGAAATCTTCCCTTGCTATTAGGATTTTACTAATAATCAGATGCATCTGATGAAGTGAGTTGCAGCTCACAAAATACATGCCATAGTAAAATTGTTAGTCTTTCAGATGCCACCAGATGCCTTGTTTTATCTCCCACTACAGTTCTTAAATAACTTCTGTGTGTGCAAAATTGGCTCATTTTTCTGGTGGTGCCTGTCGTCTTCAGGAGCACATGTATTGATATGTGGGGAATTGTGGGAAAGCTTGTAAAAGCCTGTAACAGTTGACATAAGCAATGCAGTGTCTACTCTACTTGTACTGCGATGTCCACACCACTATTTTGTCAATGAAACTTACGTTGGCCATGTGTGGGTTTTTTTTCACATCCCTGACTGACCAAAGTTTTACCCACAAAAGTGCTAGTGTTAGCAAAGTCAAGACTCAGTTAGTGAATTCAAATTGGAAAATCTACTGAAGTAAGAAGCCCTTTCAATACGAGGTTTCTTTAAATCATCCAGTATTTTACCATAGAAATTTATTTAGGGAAATTTACTAGGAAAATTTACTAGGAAAATTTCATTAAAGATATTTCACACAAAAATGTCCCTCAAAAGTTCATCATTATCAATTGGAGCAGAGATATTATTTTCCCCAAATACATTTTATTTTAAAAGTGGCTGTAAAATACTGTGATTAATTGAGGATTCCTTTTTTTAATTTCTGATTTGCCTGACTGACACAACTAACCTGTGTTAATTTCCCCAGATGCCTGATGCAGCAGTGACCAAGAGCACAAAACGATGTATTATTTACTGTGGCATTCAACAGTCATTTTCATCCTACAGCAGAGTAACTGTTTAATGAGATCATATTAACATGCTGCCCAACAATTCTGACATGCAGAGTGTTGATCAAAATCTGATTAAATTCTCTTGGATTAAGCATATTTGCTCAAATTCATGTTTAGGTACTTTTTGACTCACCCCATGTAAAGGTGTTTTACCATGCACAACACATCTCTTATTACAAGTGGCTTTAAAAAACAAATAAAATAAAGTAATTTATGTAAAAAAGTAAGAAACACTCACCAAATACATCATTACACCCCTAACTATGTCTTGTTTTAGGCATTAACACAATTTAGCAATGTCATGTTTAAAATTTAATGGGCTTGAAAGATTTTTCGTTTTAAGCATTAGCTTAAGATTAATATATTTTATAGTTTTTCTTACATATTTTAGCCATTTAAGACTCAAAGTCTCAAGAAAATTGTGTACCAGATTGTCAGCTTTCACTTAATGTGGTAGCAGTTACTGAAATTTATTTTGATCAATGCTTAATAAATTATGATTTTCACCTCAGCCCCAGGAGTCCTCACATCATTCCCTTTAAATCTCCTCAGGCATTGAGCACTAAGAAATACCTGAATTTGCCATTAGGATTTTACTAATAAAACAGGAAATAGTTATTGTTTTACAAATCTAACTGGAAAAGCTTTATTAAATCAGAAAGTCTGATTTATATTATAAGTAAGACAAAATACAGAGAGTGGATATTTCCGTTATTACAAAATGTAAATTTCTATGTAGATAAGTCATTATCTTTTGGAACCTTCTATTGCCACTCCTATGTAAATAAGAAGCCTCAATCTGGGGCTAGCTTAATGTACCTCTTTCCAGCTCACCTGTGTACAGATCTGGAAGGTTCTGGTTTATGTCCCAGCTGCAGTAATATGTAGCATGTACAAACGTGCAGCCATCAGAATGGCAATAATCAGTTTATTTACCACTTGGAGCAGTAAAGCCATATCTTCCCCTCAAATATGAATTTGAGTGGAAGTTTCAAAGATACACACATACGTGTATATGTGTACATAATTTTAATTTGTGTGTGAAATGTAAAGGACTGGCTTGGATTGACAGCCCAGGTTTCCACTGAACTGTTCATAATAATACTCAGGGTTTTTTCCCCCTGAATTTTTACAGTTAATTTAAAAACCAACAATGTGTACCAATACATCTCAAATATTTATTTTGTCATTCATGTTCAGTGCGCTGCTTGATAATGTTTATGTTTTTAATGCCTCTCTATGCACATTACACTTTGGAGTAGGTATTTACACTTAGTTTTGCACTAGCTGCTGTATGATTAGCACTTGCAGAAATTGCTTTTAACCATCTGCAAAACCATGAAATAAATTAGAAATTTATTTATTTGTTCCTTCTTGCCCCTTCACTTCTGCCCCAGATCAACCCCAAGAACAGTTTTTCCATCATCAGAGTGACTTCGTTTATAGTTGTTCAGCTCCAAATTCAAATCCAGCCAAGTCAATACAATGGGAATGCTTTATTATGGCCTTTGGGGAACGTGTCTACATTACAAACACTAATGGCATAATTGGTTAACTTCCTGGTGGCCTTAGAAAGAATGATATTTGGTAGATTCAGATTCATGAACTGGATTCACCTTTCACCTCTGGGGAGCTATCCCCAGCACAGAGTAGTGGGTGGAAAATCTTGCGCTACCATCGCACCGATAATCCTGTAGAACTCTGTAGATGTTCTTGAAATGACTCTCTGACCAATTTTGCTCCTTTTTCACTTTGGTTGTATGAGGCAAAGGGAGAAGAAAACAGTCTCATATCCCCACTGAGTCTCCCTTAGAATGAGAGTATCCCCAAATGGTAGGTTCTGACCTGGCTTTCATAGAATCATAGAATCATAGAATACTAGGACTAGAAGGGACCTCGAAAGGTCATCGAGTCCAGTCCCCTGCCCTCATGGCAGGACCCAGTACTGTCTAGACCATTCCTGATAGACATTTATCTATCTGACTCTTAAATATCTCCAGAGATGGAGATTCCACAACCACCCTGGGCAATTTATTCCAATATTTAACCACCCTGACAGTTAGGAACTTTTTCCTAATGTCCAACCTAAACCTCCCTTGCTGCAGTTTAAGCCCATTGCTTCTTGTTCTACCCTCAGAGGCCAGGAAGAACAAGTTTTCTCCCTCCTCCTTGTGACACCCTTTTAGATACCTGAAAATCGCTATCATGTCCCCTCTCAATCTTCTCTTTTCCAAATTAAACAAGCCCAATTCTTTCAGTCTTCCTTCATAGGTCATGTTCTCTAGACCTTTAATCGTTCTTGTTGCTCTTCTCTGAGCCTTCTCCAATTTATCCACATCTTTCTTGAAATGTGATGCCCAGAACTGGACACAATACTCCAACTGAGGCCTAATCAGTGCAGAGGAGAGTGGAAGAATGACTTCTTGTGTCTTGCTCACAACACACCTATTAACGCATCCTAGAATCATGTTGGCTTTTTTTGCAACAGTGTCATACTGTTGACTCATATTTAGCTTGTGGTCCACTCTAACCCCTAGATCCCTTTCTGCCGTACTCCTTCCTAGACAGTAGCTTCCCATTCTGTATGTATGAAACTGATTGTTCCTTGCTAAATGGAGTACTTTACATTTGTCCTTATTAAACTTCATCGTGTTTACCTCAGACCATTTCTCCAATTTGTCCAGATCATTTTGAATTATGACCCTATCCTCCAAAGCAGTTGCAACCCCTCCCAACTTGGTATCATCTGCAAACTTAATAAGTGTACTCTCTATGCCGAAATCTAAATCATTGTTGAAGATATTAAACAGAACCGGTCCCAAAAACAGACCCCTGTGGAACCCCACTTGTTACTCATTTCCAGCAGGATTGTGAACCGTTAATAACTACTCTCTGGGAACATTTATCCAGCCGGTTATGCACCCATCTAAGTTGTATTTGCCTAGTTTATTGATAAGAATATCATGATAAGATATCCTTCAACTTTGCTTTGCTAGCTCCTGTGACACCTCCGCTCTCTATTGCCAAACCTGGCAATACAGGGTTGAGAATCTGGCCCAGTGCATTATAGTCAGATAAAGCTACCCGATTAACTTTGAAAAAAATATACGAAATAATAACAAAAAATACTGTTAAACTGTAGTTGAAGGATATAGTGAACTATTTTAGAAAAGAGAGGCATCTGTGAATTTCAGGAGTTTATTTTAACCAAAAGATGACATATTTAGCAAATAAACCACTAAGGACAAACAAATGTTTTAAGTGAGGTTTCCTTCCAGAATTCCACTGAGCCATCATAGTCATGACAATTATTTTGTGGTTATGCAAAATGTCTGACTCTTATGTGGGAAGACAGAGGGCCATCTGATTGAAAAATGCATAAAATAATCATCTTTTTCTCGTTTCTTTTGGTTTCACACACTATTTATACAGCAAATAGGGGAGAAGATGTTTCCTGTAGTATGTTTGTGTAAATTATGCTTGTTTGCATAGTGTAGTTTAGGAAAGAGAAGATATATTCAAAGTCTAATGACTAATGCACCATTGACAATTCCATATATAACTATAATAGGTCAGCTGAGATGCAGTAAATATCCCCAACAGTGCCTCTTTTTTATGAGGTGCCAGAATTTCTGTCACAGACCTCTTGACATAATCCAGTGGACTGTTGCAGCATTCCTCTCCATGGTGATATGAATCCATTCTATGCTCTGTTTCTTTAGATGGTTCTCAGCTCCCCCATTAATGCAATGATATTATTTACCACATTAGTCTGAGGAGTCTGAAGTCAAGCACAGACTCTAAATTTATTTTCTGCAGCTATGTTCTGATTAATTTCATTGATACTCAGCAGTTATATGGGATGTACTGCATTATGATATCCTACACAGTAATTCTTATACCAAGATTGTCTCATGCACGTATAAGGTCAGAATAAGGTTTATGGCAGTAACATATAAGATCAGAAGCTTTCTGATCTTTTTCTCACTGGAACACTTAATTTGTTTTTCATATTTAGTGGAGTCCATTACAAGGTAAAGAATTATAGTAACGTAAAAATCCTTATTACCTATCAACCGAACACCAGTCAAGTGAAGGCAGTGCAGGCTTATATCTACTTTTATGTTTTTAAGTAGACTCCCATGTGAAATGGACAGTTAACTGATCTAGGAATTTTAGGAATTCCACTACCCAGTTGTTGCAAGTGGGTTGCAAGTGGGCACTGCCATTAAGCTGCTTCTCCCCACCATACGTAGACATATATAATCTTCTTTACATGCACTAACTCTTTGTAGTAGTATACTTAATATTGGTACTAAGATTGAGTTCCAAGATTGAGACCCCAAACTCATATACATTTAACAGACATTAAATGAGCTTACATGTATTTTAATGACTTCTTTATAAGACTACCCTTCACATATTGTCTTGTTAAAATATGAGCCCACCAATCAGAGATCAAGTTTATATTCCCAGCTTTAGTAAGTAGTTTCACCCCTCCATGTTTTTCCTTAGCCAACAAGGAACTGAAGTCCATCCTCATAGAGATTTTGTAAATAGTAATTTGTCAATGTGAGTAAGGAATTTTGATATCCATGAAGGGAACATCTTGTAGCTTAACAGGAAATGGTAAAAACATTCTCCTTACATACTTGTTCACTTAAGAAATTATCTGTCAATGTCAACAGAATTAGAAAAAAAATATTACGGTACTTAAGTTCCTTAAAACAGCAGTTGATCTCTTTCATGTGTGTGCTTTTTCAATAGAATTTTGATCCCAAAGTTTTGTCATGGTATCTCAGGGCTTAGATAACGTTGCCACTCTCAACAATAGTGTGCAAAAGTCTCAAAAAATGAAGGGAGGTTGACTACTTTCATATTATAAATTATGTGAAAAATGGATGGTTTTCATAATGATACATATTATAGTGTGTTAACAGTATAAATTATATTGTACAATACTTTGTCTGCATGGAATTGCACTGGCTGAACCTGCTGTGCCTTTGTAGAGTCCTATTCAGCTGTCCTTTTTTACTCCATCCTTGGGCAAATTCCTTTCTGAAGCCAGTGTGACACATTCTTCACTGCTGAATGAGGATCCTCAAATGATAAACTCCTTGGAAGAAGATTTCCCTATTTGTCTTGCAGACTTTACCTACTGTACAATGCCATTTATATCAATAATGTTAATATAATCCAGTAACAATAATAATAATAATAAAAGTAGTAGTAATAATAGTAATAATAACAATAGTAATAATAGATAATAATACATTAAGCATCTAAATCAAGCAAACAGAACTCAAGAAAAATTGTTACTTATTTTCATTGTTACGTATCAAAATAAGGATTCTGATATAACATTATTACTCTTTTTCTCTATTATTATTGGCTTCTTAGAGGTACTGGACTTGTATACTAGAAAGTGAAAACATAATATATTTTCTTCAGAAAAGAATTATAAACTTGCCAGATTTATTAATGTTTGGCACATTTCCAATATAGAGCTTTATCTGAGCCTTAGGTCTAAATCTTGTATCAGTAAATCAGCTATAACTGTTACTTTTTTGAGAATAATCTAGGTTTTTCAAACTGTTAAGATCCACATAGTCTTTGTTTTCTCAAATATTCAAGTATTGTTGGGCTTCCAGTATTATACTTGTTAGCTTTGATAAACTATCTGTGCCAAAAAAGCAGCCATTTTTACATGTTAGAAAAAGGCTTTAAACAATTTGACTAAATGCCTTTACTGCTTTGGTTTTAATTAGCTGTTTTGCTTTTTCAGCTTTCTCAAAAGAGTTAGATAGCTTCAAACCACGTCAGTCTATAAAACAGCAGGTATCAGCATTAACTGCCTCTGAAAATATTAAATGTATTCAATTAACAGAATCCCCTGGAGAATGATACTTTTAATGTTCATTTGTCTTATGTAAGGTTTGCAACATGTTTCCTTTCTTCTATACTGTGCTTTTGGAGATTTTGTGACCCAATGATTTCTGAGATTTTCTAATGTCACAGTACATTCAATTAGTGCATTCTTCCTAATATAATTAATCACAACAAACTAGGCTGCACCATAGGTGTCATTTGAAAAGGCAAGCCCCTTCTCTTCAGGACCAAACCAAAATAGTCTAGCACCAAATAATAAGTGATTATCTGAGCAATGATAGTTTACAAAGCCAGTACCCATTTCTTCTGAAACAGTGTGTTTCTGATTCTAATTTTCAGTTGAAAAATATGTATGCACTATTCCACCCTTTTTCCTTAGCATATCAGAAATCCGCATGACGCATCTTGAGCAGCATTGCTATGGCAAAGGTGATACATAAATGAAAGGACATTCAGGTCACTGTCCAACACAAGAGGTGGTAGAAATGAAGATACCCTTGAAAAATCTCTCAGGGTATGTCTACACTACCCTCCTAGTTCGAACTAGGAGGGTAATGTAAGCATACCGCACTTGCAAATGAAGCCCGGGATTTGAATTTCCCGGGCTACATTTGCATAAGCTGGGCACCGCCATTTTTAAATCCCGGCTCGTTCGAACCCCGTGCCGCGTGGCTACACGTGGCATGGACTAGGTAGTTCGGATTAGGCTTCCTAGTCTGAACTACCGTTACTCCTCATTCCACGAGGAGTAACGGTAGTTCGGACTAGGAAGCCTCGTCCGAACTACCTAGTCTGTGCCGCGTGTAGCCGCATGGCACGGGGTTCAAACGAGCCGGGATTTTAAAATGGCGGCACCCAGCTTGTGCAAATGAAGCCCAGGAAATTCAAATCCTGGGCTTCATTTGCAAGTGCTGTATGCCTACATTACCCTCCTAGTTCGAACTAGGAGGGTAGTGTGGACATACCCTCAGTGTTCTGAGTGACCATTTTCCCTGAAAAAGAATGTGGCATATGAAACTTTATTTCTTCATGAAAACAGAAAAAGAGCCAGGTGAGAGACTGACCAATTTCTGTTACAGATTAGAGAAGCTAGCACTTATTCTTGATTTCGACTTGGGGCATAAAACCAAAATGTAAATTGTGTAGCATTGTTCACTGCTCAAATTCCAAGAACTCTCTGTGAGCCAAAGCCTATGGTGGACAGACATTTAAACTTTCATTGAAGTGGTCAAGTCAAAGGAGAATCAAGCACAACTTGGATATATACTGATCTCCTCGAGCTAGAAGGGACCTTGAGAGGTCATTGAGCTATTTCCCCTTCCTTACAGGAGAACCAAATACCATCCTGACAGATTTGCCCCAGATCCCTAAATGTCTCCCTTGAGGATTAAACTCACAACCCGACCTTTAAGCAAGCCAATGCTCAAACCACTGAGCTATCCCTGCCCCTTAAAGGTATATGCTAAGGGTCCTCCTGTCTGAAGACTGTGCAGCCTAAATCTTACCGTGTGTGTATGAATCTCAGAACTCTTGGAGAAAGTGTAATCTTCCCCCATAATACTCTAAACTTGCAAATCATTTTTTGTAAGCAGTGCCATATATAAGGAAAGAAAAAAATTGGGGCACTATATCTGCTGTCAGAATTCAAACCCAACACAGGGGTGAAGTGGGGGCAAATCCATTTGGATTGGAAGAGAATGATGCATAGACAAGATGTAAGAACCCCCAATGGATTAAGGAATGACTACTGGAAATAATGTTTCTAATTCAGAGGAAGCTAATCATATCTACCTTGGAAGATATCGTATGGCTTGTGAAAACTGCTTTAGTCCACAGAAGCAGAGCTGAAAGAGAGAGACAATCTCTCAAATTATCCCATCATCACTACATGGATTCTGTGGCATGATAGGAGAATGCAAAACTAGTTATGCTGTGAAGAAGAAATTGCAAGACAATGTGTAGAAACTGGAAGAAGCCGCAACAAAGTAGAATCAAGAATTTAAGCAGTGGCAGACTGAAAAAGAATCGCTTGAAAAAGAACTTGGAAGTCAAGAAAAAAAGCCTGATGGATTTATAAAAGGGAAGAATAAAAAAAAGCGTTTAAAACATGCAGCGACTCAGACTGCAAGTGATGATCTAGTGGCAAACAGACAAAGAACAAAATAAAACAGCTTTGCAAGAACTGTGAATGTGCAGTGGCATTACAACAGAAAAAAGGCAGATCTAGGAAGACAAATCGATCTTGCCTTCCATTCAGGGTCATGCAGAGACACCTGAAAAGGCAACAAGCAAGTTCTTTGTGGAAGAAAAAGTTTAATGAAACCACCTAAAATCCAGGAATACTGTAACCATGTGACAATGGTAAAGAATCACACAAAATGTCACTTTCCCCAAATAATGAAAGAGAAACAGTATTAAAATAAGGGAAATTCTACTATTTCAAAAGCTGCTTGGTCTCTCTTCTGTTTCATTATAGAATTTCTTCTTTGAAAATTCCCAGCCTCTGCGGGTTTAAAGAAATAGGGTACATACCTTCATGTTTCCCCCCTTTTTCCTGTTGTAAATATACTTGCAGACCTGATACCAGCTCTTACCAAGGTGTTAGGCCCCAGCTGAGCATTGACAGATTAATTGCTGGAAATCAGTCTGTTTCACCTCTGCATTAGTATTCTTGTGACTTGGTGAGTTTGCCTCTCATTGACACAGCAAGGATTAACACCACCCTTTGGGCAGAGAAGGCCGTGCCCTCTTGGCACTGCTGGGCGTGCTCCAGCAGAAGACCAGGTATAAAAGGGAGAAGCTCAGCTCACTGAGTGAGGGTAGATTGCCAAGGAGAGAGGATGCACATTGTAGGCTTCTAGACCAAGAACTACTGAAGCCCCAGACAGAGGCACTAAGACCCAGGTGGACACCAAAGCAACTGCAGATATTCAAGGAGTGTCAGAAGGCACAGGCCAAGAAGTCCAGAAGAATACGACCAGTTTGGGGTCTCTGACCTTCTTCAGGACCGTGTAAACCTGAGGTTGCACTCACAGTTGTGAGCAGCTTCAGACAGTGTGACAGATTTGTTTAACTTCTGGCCTTGAAGAATCACCTGGATTATCAAATCCCATGGAATTACACTCAGGCTACATCTAGACTGCAAGCCTCTTTCGAAAAAGAGCGTCCAGACTACAACCAGTACATTCAAAAAAGCAAGCCACTTTTTCAAAAGAGAGCACTTAGGCAGTCTGGATGATCTCTTTTGAAAAAGCACAGTTTGCATTACATAGCGCCTTTTTTCAAAAGAGCACTTTCAAAAAAAGGCATTATTTCTCATAAAACGAGGTTTTCCACGGTCGAAAAAACTGCCAAGTTCTTTTGATTTACTTTAGAAAGAACATGGCAGCAGTCTAGACGCAAGTAAAGATTTTTCAAAAAAAGGCCACTTTTTTCGAAAAATCCCTGTAGTCTAGACACACCCTCAGTGAGCCTCATTCTGATGTGTACTAAGGTTTCTTTATACTTCCAAAGCAGTGTTATGTTTTACCATTATTTTAAATGTAACAGCTTTCATCATTTCACTTCCTCATTTGTGCTACTCACATACTTATGAGGAAGTGAAATGATGAAAGCTGTTACATTTAAAATAATGGTAAAACAACAGTAATGGAATAGATCTATCTCCGATCTATATAGATATCTGTATATCAATAGTATTTCATCCTTGAACTTTAGGTTCACAAACAGATTTGCAAACAATGGTATCTTGCTAGCCAGCTCAGTTGCTCAGGATTATTCATCACCTCTGTCTATTCTTTTGGGTGGGAATGGGAATGAAGAAGGAAAACATTAAAAAAGGGTAATTAAGTAAATATTGCATCTTAACTACAGAGAATTTAAATTATTGCTTATCTGCAGCATACAAAAAAGCTGCTCATAATGTTATTAACACCACAAGCAAAATTAGAAAGAGACTCCCAGATCACACATAAGGAAAGGAAAAACACATTTGCAGACAAAATAGATTCTGACTTGTAATTGCACTCTTGCAGTCCCTTTGTAGTTTTCACTCTTGACCTATCATTCACACAACTGCTATCTGTAGGATACATAATTACTTAAATGCTTCATCAGTATTTGTATATATTGGCTGTGAAACATTTTGTGTATGTGAAAGTCTATAAGTTGTCTTTCACAATGTAGCCATCAAGTTTACCTTACAAAGAACATGAGCAAGACCTCATCTTATTGATCAGACTTAGGGGGAAAATCAAACACATGGAGGACTCAAAACCATTAAATGTTCAAAGTGTCTCAGATGGAATTTGTGTTGGGCAACACAAAACGATGTTCAAAACATTGCCAACTGAAAGCTGCAGGTTTTCTTGTATGTGTTCTTTGAAATCACCCTTCAGGGCAACAGTGAAAATTTCTAGTAGAATCTCAGAATGCTTATCTGTCTTCTGTCTCTCCAGGGACTTGACTTATCAACACTCTCTTCATTCTTCTTGTATTTTTTTCTGCTATTTATTTCAGTTGTATTGGGTACTAGATATTGGTGCAGGAAGAGAGAATTGATCATGCTTCCAGGAGTTTGATCACCTGAAATGACTCCCAATGCAGTCGATGCTGAGATTTCTGAAGCTAACCTCTTTGCTGTCACAGAGATTGAGTTGCAGGGACACAGCTGGCTCAGATGTGGCTGAGTAGGATCTGACTGGGTGCTCCTTAGTTTATTTATCTAGAAGGAACCAGCATGACTTTGCTGGTTCTGGTTGGACTGGATTTCAGCCCCTTTAGGGCTATGTCTAGACTGCAGGCTTCTATTGGAAGAAGCTTTTCTGGAAGAGATCTTCCAAAAAAAACTTCTTCTGAAAGAGAGCGTCCACACTACCAAAGTGAATCAAAAATGCGATCTCATATTTATGCTGTGATTTCTATGGATGGAATAGCCACCAGGGCACCTGTGCTTTTTCCTCTTTCCTCTTCTTTCAGAAGAACTCCCTCTTCCCCATCCACACACACCTTTTTCTGAAAGAGCTCTTTCAGAAAAAGTCTTCTTCCTTGTAGAAAGAGGTTTATCAATGTCGGAAAAATCACTTTTTCTTTCAATTTTTTTTGAACACGATTCCAGTGTGGACTTAAATGACTTTTTTTGGCAAAACTTTGTAGTGTAGACATAGCCTAGGTGTCGTACATAAGAATTTTATATCCTATTTTTATACTCTTTGGGTACGTCTAAACTACATGGCTCTGTCGACGGAGCCATGTAGATTTGTTGTTTTGGCAAAGTCAAATGAAGCCGCGATTTAAATGATCGCGGCTTCATTTAAATTTACATGGTTGCCGCGCTGAGCTGACAAACGGCTGATCAGCTGTTTGTCCGCTCAGCGCGCTAGTCTGGACGCTCCCCTGCCGACATCAAAGCCCTTTGTCGGCAGCCCCGGTAAACCTCATCCCATGAGGAATAATGGGGCTGCCGACAAAGGGCTTTGATGTCGGCAGGGGAGCGTCCAGACTAGCGCGCTAAGCGGACAAACAGCTGATCAGCTGTTTGTCGGCTCAGCATGGCAGCCATGTAAATTTAAATGAAGCCGCGATCATTTAAATCGCGGTTTCATTTGACTTCGCCTATGTGTCTAATCTACATGCCTCTGACGACAGAGGCATGTAGTCTAGACACAGCCTTTTACTCTTGGGAAGGGATTATTTATTTATTAATTATTGATGTACTGGCACTGTAGAAATGCCAAAGATTTTTTCTTTGCAGTAAGTTAGCTTTTCTCTTCAATGTTCTTTCTGAATCTGAGGCCTCCAATAAGCCACAGCACTAGTTAAATGCGAATTATCCACATAAATCTATGCATTAAGCTGGGAACAATGCATTTAATGAGGATTGTGAAAACAAAAATAGTTAATTTTCTCTAATTAAAGGAAAACATTCAGATGGAAATAAGGTTTTTTGGTTTTTTGTTTTTGTTTTTGTTTTTGGTTTGGGTTTTTTTGGTACTAGCAAACCAACTTTTGAAAAATCTTAAAATTCACTGAGTTATTATGTTTGAAACATTTTGTCACCACAGTCAAAACCACGTATAGCTAAAATTACTGGTCTTCAGAAACAACTCTTAAATTTAGGACTCTGCAGGGCCCTCAAACCATTCTTAATTGAAATGAATGAATACCTAAAATATGAAAAAAATATGAAATTGAATAGGGGGCAGGTAGTTTAAAAAGATGCTCTTAAAACACATCAACTAACATGAAGAATGGATCTGGTGCCTTCCATTACAAATATCAATTGTTTGGTATAAACTTCTAGGCCTTCTACCACAGAACACATGGAAGATATTGCCAAAGCTCTCTGTGTATTGCTGTCACACATGAAAAAATAAGACAGTGCTGTAGAAAATAAATCTAAAATAGTGCAGTGAACGAGAAATGGAGATTAACGTGACCTCCTTAAATCAAGCTCCTAATGCATTTCATATTTGTCTTTGTCATAACTCTTTACCTGCTGAAGTGTTTTAGGGTTATACATGAAATATAGCAACCTTTATTTCTATTTCTGATTTTAAATGACTGTAGTTTTGTGTGTGTTTGTTATATATTTGTATACTTGAATATATTTATATGTATTTTCACAAGATACTCACCTACATCAGGCTAAACTGGCTAACTTATCAACTACAGTGAAGACTGGCATTCAGGTACTATGTAGCTTTCATACTAGCAATGGTACTTCAGACATGACTTTTGCACTTGACAAATCCATAAGAAATGTCGTGAACGGATGTAAGACCAACATGTGGATTTTGTTGCTCTTACTATTTCTTTTGACTCAAGATGGTTTGTGGAGAGTCCTCCACCATTTTGCCTCAATAGATTTGTCAACATTATTAAATATTTTCATGAAAGAATACACATTTGTGTCCTCGACTAAGGCTGTATCTCAGCTCCCTTTATTGTCACCTAAACAAAGCTGTGTTCTTTTGCCAACATGATTTAGCTTCATGTTTACAGCTGTGCTAATAGATGCATTTAGAGCTATTGATTGTGGTATTTATATGCTGAAGGATATGGATGAATGTGTCTTCAATCTACATTGCCTCTGTGTGGAGACAAAAGTTATGAAGACAATTATTCTCAAATTACTGTTTCCTGAAGATTGTGCTTTATTTGCCCATACTCTCTGGGACATTCAGTTGATTGCTGACTGCTTTGCACATGCAGCAAAACATTTTAACTTTATGATCAGCCTAAAGAAAGAGGTCATGGTACAGCCTCAACTGGGGAACTACCGCAGCTACTCCTGTTATGTCCATCAAGAGTGTATCACTGAAGGGCATTGACAAATTTTGCTACCTAGGCAGTGTCATTTTATGATATGCAAGGATTGATGACGACATTATGAAATGCATTCATGCAGCCAGTGATGCTTTTGGAAAACTTCAGTGTTGTCTATGGAATGAATACAGTGTCAGACTGCAAACAAAAATTGATGTTTACTGTGCCATTGTCATCACTACAATCTTCCACATCTACAGTATGTGGACTACTTATCAATGCACATCAACTGCTTGGACCATTTTCACCTGTGGTGTCTACAGTTGATTTTGTTCTAAACAACACAAGGTCTTTGAGTGCTGTAACATCAGAGGCAATTAAGTGTTTAGTGTAGCTGAGATTCTGCAGGTAATTGGGCTGTAGAATTCTGAAGGCTGTATTTTACAAAGACTTGGAAACTGGAACTGGCCAAGAAAACATCACAAATACTAAATCCAACCTCCAATCTTGCAATATTTACCTCATCACTTGGGAGCTGTTAGCACATGACAAGATCTGGTGGAGCATCTCTGCCACCTTAGACAGAAAGATTTGGTGAGTTTGAAGATAGCGAGACATGTGAGGAGTAACACTAAAATCAGTGCATACCCATTTTTTTTTTTAAATCTCTATCTCTTGTGGCTGGGTCTGCAGGTCTGAAATTGGTCTTTGGCTTCATTTCAGGATCCACAAGAAGTGACTATAGCTCATCCATTGAAATCAACGAGAGATGCCATAATTTTCACAAGTTATTGATGACTGTATTGGCAAAACCTACAGTGATTAGGAAAGATCGTAAATTAGAAACAGAATTAGGTAATACTTTCAGATAGCCCATTAAATATTTCTCTAAATGCTTTGTGCACTACTCGTATAAGTAGACCCATGGACAATAGGGAGACCGCTTGCAAGAGAGAGGCAGACAGGATTTGGCTACAGTGTTTAGACAGATGTACCTGTCTCTGCCTTCCAGAAATATTGATTACAGTTGTTCTGTTTGCTTTTGGAATTTGGTTGTCCACTCAGGTCCACTTGTCATTAGAAGAGTTATACACCTTTAATGCTTTAAAAAAAAACAGCCTTTAATGGAGTACTAGTTGGTTCTGATTTAGCCCTCCAGCGGGATTTATGTCACCTGACTGCATGGATTCAGTTGCAAGAATAGAGACCTAGTTGTGTTTTATATGGATTTGGTATATGCTTTTGGAGACTTTTTCTGGTACCTTCATATGAATTAAAAATCTTTGCTCATTTGACCTTTGAATCATCATAAATATCGTATCTTCACCACCTGCATTGTGTGTTAAAAATTAGTGTAAATATCTGGCTCAAACCATAAAGAATAATTTGCAATAAAGATGAATTTTGGAAATGGGGTATATTTTTTAAATCCTTCTACTTGGGGCTACTCCAGGGAAATAGCCATCAGAGTCCCTGTCAAATGCGCGCGCTCTCTCACACACACACACACACACACACACACACACACACACACACACACACACACACACTTAAGGAGTTTCTCTGAGTTCAGACAGGTTATCTCACAAATCTGTGCAAAGCTCTGGTGAATAATTTATACCAGGCTTAGGGTGACAAGTTAAACACGCCCATTTTGTCTAAAATGCTATGAAGGCATCAAGATGGAGCCAAGCTGCAGGGTGAGTGGAGCTCGGCTGATGGGAATGTGAACATAGCAAGAAAAGGGGAAGCTGCTGTAAAGAAAATGAAATGTAATGAGATACTCTTTCATGCATAATTCATGGGTGAAAACATGACTGCATAAAAAGCCACAGATTTTAACAAGGCAAGGCTGCAATCATACACATTATCTTCCCAGAGGAACTTTATATAATATTGGTCAAAAAGAGACGATTCTGAATACCAGTACAAAATAAAGCTGACATGTTTTCAAATGCGGTAGAATGTACTTTAATATACAATGGGCTTAAAAAAAAGAATTTATATTTACACCTCCAAATGCTGCTTAGCAAAAATGTACTTTAAAACATTTACATGTATCTTTTAATGTAAAAAAAATAGCAGGAGACAATACTTCATGCCAATAAAATCTATATTTTGTTGAAGGTGTTAGGTTAAACTGTGTTTTGCAATCTTTTATAAGCATTTTCAGAAACAAAACTTTTGTTGGCAATGGCTTGGAGCATTCTTTTAAAAAAAGATAAAATGTTAGCTATTGTCACCATAAAATTTAATTTGGTTGCATTTGCAAAAGCAAATGCTGTAATTCAACATTCAAGCAGTTTAGTGGCTAGAACATGATGGTTTGAAATAGTGTTTAAGCCTGGGGTATTTAGCTGAAAGGATTAAAAATGGAATGTTGATTAAAGCTTGGGATGTCTTAAATGTGTCACCTCAAAATCCTAATGACAGTCTTAGTTAGAATAGGGATAGCTCATTTGACTGTTCACTTAGTAGGGGCATACGGTATACAGAAAAGGCAACAGTCATAGGGAGTCTCAAAAACACACAAGCTGAAGGAACCTATTAAGTTATTTGTTTAGTTTATACTGCACAATCTCAATATTTGTAAGGATAGCAAAACAGCCATATTGCATCCAGTTACAGTTTTGTAGCACTGACAGTTGGCTGAAGAATGCATTAAGGGTTCAAAATGATTGATGTTTCAAAGCGTTCACCTTCCATGGGATTTTTTTTTTACGCTATACAGTAAAAGAGGCAGAGAAACACTAGAGAGAGCAGCAGGTTGGGCTGGGGTAGCTGCTAAACATTCTGATCCATTTCAATCAAGTGATGTTATTAACCTCTATTCACAGGAACTCCCAATTCCTTCAAGTTTTCACAGCATAGAATGTAAATATGGATCTCTTTGAGATGGGCAATAATGTAATTGCTGATTGCAGAATTTTATAATTTCATAGTTTTCGTGGCAATTTAGGCAAAGGAGCCTATATCTTGCCTTCGTTCTGTAACACTATAAATATATCTCTAAATGTGCCCTTTCACAAAAGTCCTTCCTTCTTAAGTTGTATATTGTTTGCATTTTTAATTTTTCTTAATGTCGCCTCAATGGAAAACACAGCTTCTCTGCAGCCTTTGCAGGCACTGCTTAGCTTTTGAAGACCATGACAATGATTTGTCTTACAGTCTGCCTCAGTGAAATTTGATTATCTCTTGGTTTAATCCAGGGCTGACTTGTCACACTAGTTCATCCCCCATGTAGAAGACTTTTAGAACCTGAGCTCATCTTAGGCTTTGAATAGCTAATTTTTGTAATGGTTTTTCCCCTGGTTTTAATAATTCCAAGTTGTTATGCAGAGGAAGAAAGAAGGAGTCAGTATGAGAATCCTTCCATTTAAGACTATCTCGCAGCTGATTCTGCAGCATGTGAGGGAATTATTTTCATCTGCTCCCCTGTACCTTTTAGATGATGTGATATCATTCATATTCTCCCACTGGTTAAGTATTCTGCTGATTATTTAGCCTCAGTGAAAGATCCATTTCCAAGCACGGAAAGATTTGTTTGCTTATACACCTGTGCTCTGAGGGAAGTTCTCCTGTCATCCAAGCCAGCTGAATGACTTGCTGAATTCTTTAACATACATAAAAATGCAAAGTGTCTGCAATAGGAATCAAATAAAAACATTATTAAAATCCCCTCTGGGAGTCATGTGATACAGGCTACTGCAGTTCAGAGGAGGTGGCTGAGTTAAAGTCACACCATCAGGGTTTGTTTTCTATTTATTTATTTTTCTTTATGTTGAAAACACTCACTTGATTGTGTGATATATTTAATTGAGTGGCTAGGTGGCAGAGTGTGTTAGTTCACCATGCTTTCATCTTCGGTTATAAGCAATTTTTTTTTATTGTGAGGCACGTTCCTGCACATCACTCAAGCCATCTCCTCAATTATGCTGATTGGCAGTCTTTTTTGGAAATAAGGCCCTGGATTAGAACAGTGTGACTAATGCTAGTACGGTGTGATACACTACACAGAAGTAGAGAGGTGTGAGAAGGTTAACATAACACTTGTCTGAAAGCACAGCCTTTTTGCCAGTGTTGTTGCTTCATTAATACTTCAAGAAAGGAATTTAGTCCCATCATTGTATCTTTAAAGAAAAAAAGTGTATTGAATTGATTAAGGGATGTTATTCTATCAAAGGAGGAAACGTGTAAGAAATCTCATAAATTGAGAAGCAATGTGGCTGGCCTATCAAAAGGTGGGAGGCGGAAGGTTGGCAGCTGACTAAAGAGAACTGGGTTTCTTGCAAGTCAAATTGTCACAAAGGTCAGTAATCTATACTATTGCACTTTTTAAAAGTGAGAAGGAGGAAGTACATGTCTTAACTTAGGAAGAAAGTTTTTGTTTCTGGCAGTAAAAAAACAGAAATGAAGGAAAAGGTTCATTTCATTTTCCTGTCAAGTTGCACTAATGAAATTAATCAATAAAGGTACACGAGGCCATGAACCAGGGTATATTTAATTATGCTTAATGAGTTGTATGTACAAGATCATAGGTGAACTTCCATCAGTGTTAAGGATGAAGTACAAATAGGTACAAAATATAAATATCAAATAGCATTCCCTATGTATTAGTAAGAATTCAGACATTCGTATTCATCCACTCTCCTTGGCCTCCTACAAACTTTTCTCAGGTTCCTGGCTTCTTTTTCCTTCCTTGTTACTACTCATAGTCTTGCAATAATCTCCCACCCCCCGTAGCCTTCCTTTAGACATGCATGACCTACTGTACTGCCACCCATGGTTTCTTAAGTCTCTTTTACTTTTAATAATTCCATGTGAAGGAATAGGAATATCCTATCTGGCAGTATGTCTGTAACTTGATAGTGAGCAGCACTTGGCACTGCCCTATCAGTTTCTCAGCTTCTAGAAGATAATGGGATGATAAATAATAGCCAATGTCAATTTATCAAAATAAATCATGACAGACTAACCTAACTTCTTTCTTTGACAGGGTTATAAGCCTAGTGGGTAGGGGTGAGGGAGTAGTATATTGATCTTTAGCAAGGCTTTTGATGTAGTCATACATGACAATCTCAGAAGCAAATTATGGAAATGTAGTTCAGATAAAAGTACTATAAATTGAGTGCTCAACTGACTAGAAAACTATATCCAAAGGATAATTATCAAAGGTCTGTAGTCAAACTGGGAAGATGTATCAAGTAGGATTCCATAGTGGTCTGTTCTGGGTCCAGTACTATTCAATATTTTCATTAAAGGCTTGGATATTGTAGTGATGAGGAAGCTTAAAAAATCTACAGGTGACATGCTGGGAGGGGTTGCAAGCACTTTGCAGGACAGGATTAGAATTTAAAACAAACTTAATAAATTGGAGAATTTCAACATGATGAAATTCAATAAAGAAAGGTGCAACATACTAAACATAGCAAGGAAAAATCAAATGAGCAACTAGAAAATCATATTATGGTCATATTTATGCTTGAGAAAAGAAGACTAAAGAAGGGTACTTATTAACAATCTTCAAATATGTTAAGGGACGTGATAAAGAGTATGATGATCTATGGTTCTTCTTTTTCCACTGAAGATAGAACAAGAAGTATTCAGTTTAATCTGTCACAAGCGAGGTTAGATTAGATATTAGGAAAACTGTTCTAACAATAAAGGATAGCTAAACTCTGAAATAGATAACCAGGGAAGGTGGTGAAGTCCTCATCACTGGAGGTTTTTAAGAACTGGCTAGACAAACAGCTGTCAGGGATAGTCTAGTAATACTTGTCCTGCCTCAGTTTGGAAGAATGAACTAGATAACCTTTCAAGGTCCCTGACAGCCCTACTAATATATGATTCTATTTTAATCTTGTGCACTCTGAGCCTTCCCTTCTGAGAAGTTCTTAGAGTACGTTGACACAACAAGTAATAGCTGAGCTGCTTGGAAGCAGGGTGTACTGCAGACACAGCATTAAAAATAAGAACTGTAGCTTCTCATTTGAGATCATCCATATTCTTTACTTTTTGGGGGAAAGCTTTTTTATCACCAAGGATGTTTATTGTAGAAGACTGATCTAAGTTGACTAGAATTATGTTTGCAGTTCATTCAACCTATTTGTTTGATGATTATGATTCCCAGACCAGCACCAGGACCCCAGTATATTGGGCTCTGAACAAACACCGAAGAGTTTAAAATCTACATAAAAGACAAGGGACACTAGTTAGATACAGTCAGACAGACTGGGAAACACAATACAGGCAGTCCCCGACTTATGTCGGATCCGCACTTACGAACGGGGCTTTTTTCGACCCGGAGCTCACGGGTGGCGGGTCGCCACCCGTGTCCTCCAGGGCGAGAAAAGCTTCTCCCGGTCTCCCTGGTCTGCTGGGGGGGCCCAGCAAAGCTGCTGGACCCCCCCAGCAGACCAGGGGGACAGGACCAAACCTGCACGGGCAGCGGGGTCCCTCTGCCTGTGCGGCTTTGCTCGGGTCTCCCTGGTCTGCTGGGCGGGGAGGAGGCGCAGCTAGTGCGCCCCCCACCAACAGACCAGGCTTTTGTTGCGGGACGCCTCGGGTAGAGCAGCTGGGGTGCTGCTGGGTTGGTCCTGTAGGAACCTACCGGCAGCGCCCCAGCTGTTCTGGCCCAGGCTCCAGATTCATCAGCTGTTGAAACTGATCAGGCTGATTCCAGGAAGCTGGGGGCAGAGCAACTCTGCCTCCGGCTTCCTGTAGTCAGCCCCTGGTCAGTTTCAGTGGCAGCAGCTGAATCTGGAGCCAGTTCCGACTTACATACAAATTCAACTTAAGAACAAACCTATAGTCCCTATCTTGTAGGTAACCCAGGGACTGCCTGTAATGCAACAGATGTCTGGTCAGATTTCTTAGTCTCATGGAATAGTTAGTTTAACCCATATAATCCAAAATGTTGGACATACATTAAACCTAAAGTTCACCAGAGTTGTGATCTTTTGTAAATTAGCTCTTTTGAAAGTGGGTTAAAAAGGTGGCAACATTCCCTCTCTGTTAAATCAGGGGTACATTTTTTGCTATGCAAATTGCATATCTTATTTCAAAAATATTTTGAAATTTGAAATTTGGCACATCTACACAGCACCAAATTTCAAAATAACGTGCTATTTCGAGCCATCCCTTATCCCTTGTACAACAAGGTTTATCGGGATGGCAAAATAGTGCAGCCATTATTTTGAAAAAGATTTTGAAATAACGGGAGGCTTATGTAGATGTGGGGTAGCTATTTTGGAATACCTCTAGTATCCCAAAATAGCCACGCAGTGTAGACATATCCCTTATTTAACAGACATTGAAGAAGAGAGATTAAGTAACTTAGCCCTGGTCTACACTAGGGAGTGATTTCAAAATATCTCCCCTTATTTCAAAATAACAAATAGAGCATACACACTACCAAACCCATTATTTCAAAATAATAACTCCAGCTTATCATGAGGAATAAAGCTTATTTTGAAATAATTTTGAAATAGCATTAGTGTGGACACTCAGCTACTGTTATTTCAAAATAATTGGCCTCCAGAGTTCTCTCACGGTTGTCCTTGTGGCCACTCTGGCCACACCCCGGCAACTCCAGTGCTCCCATCTCCTGCAGACTTTAAGGCTACAGGCAGAAGGAAAAGGGCTTGTGGCACTAGGTGAGCCCCACATACCCTGCATTTGAGGAGTCATGTCAGACCCCAGCACTCCCTCTGTGTCCCCTTTGGCTGCCAAAATGCCTGGATTGGTGCAGAGATCCTACATCTCATCAAGGTCTGGGGCAAGAAGTCCAATATCCAAGATGTCCAGAGGTGTGATACACATCTCAGCCTGGGACTCTCACAACAACCTATGCATGTGGGTGCACATGTCTAGAACCGGATGAACACCAGCCTCAGGGACAAAGGGCACACCAGGACCCTGGACAAGGTCCGCATGAAAATTAAGGAGCTCCGGCAGGCCTACATAAAGGTCTGGGAGCAAAGTTCCTGCTCTGGGGTACCACTGAACACAGATCAGTTGGATGCAATCTTGGGGGGGAGGTCATCTACCCCTCTCCCCATTGTCATTGACTCCAGCCAGGACATGCCCAGCATCAGCCTCCATGAGGGCGAGGATGTGGAGGAAGAGGAGAATGAGGAGGAGAAAGAGGAGGAGGAGAAAGAGAAGGAACAGGCTAGCCAGGACACCATGCCCACTAGCCAGGAGAGCATCATTAACCTGGAGCTGGTTTCTCCCTCCCAGGATGTCTCCCAGAGCTCAGACAATCATGGGGAAGGCACTTCAGACAAGTATAACTTTCCCAATACACACACGGGGCAGGCTACGAGGGGGGGGGGGGGGCGGCGGCTACATGTTTCTTGCTCAGCTTTCTCAGCCTGGGACTCTCACAACAACCTATGCATGGAGTGTCAGTCTGGAGTACTCAGCCCGATGCTGTTCTCACACAGGTACCCCTTGCTTCTTCTCACAAGGTTTCTGCCCAGGCCTCCCTCACTCTCGACTCAGTGGTGGGACACCTTCCCATGACAAGCCACCACGACAGAGGTTGGGGTCTGGAAACACACAGCAGTGCTGCACATGGCACAGGATGATGCCTGCTCTAAGGCAGCATCCACTTCTGGTCTAGTGTGATGATGTGAAAGAGACTGCATGGGAAGCTTCCAGGAGGAGGAAGAAGAGGGGTCCCCAGTAGAACTCTCTCTGGCAAGTGTCCTCTGCTGCTCACACACCTCTCCCAACACACACACCCTATGCACCTCTACCAGCAGGCAGGGATAAAAGTTCTCCCTCTGCAGGATGCTACCAGTGTCAGTGTCTCCTGGGATGACTGCCCTTGTCATTTTTTTTCACAGCTGGCCCCTGTGAACCTGGCAAGTCTACCAACTCTGATGCCATCAGCACGACTCCGCAAGATCCACAGGTGGAAAAGAACCTGCAAGGACCTGTTTCAGAAACAGATGTCCAGCCTCCAGTCCCTCATCCAAAGCTTTGATGAGGAGCACCAGGAGCAGGCCACAGACCACGAGGAGTGCCGGGCTGACCAGGAGATGAGGAAGGCCATGTGGGAGCAGCTGTCATGCCAGCACAGGATCATGTGTTCCCCAATAACAGCAGTCATGGAGCACATGGCCATGTGTGGGCAGTGGGCCACCAGCCACCTCCTCACCCCCATCCCCACAACTTCCCACATCTGACCCACTTCAACTCCCTGCCTCCCAACTCCCTGCCCCCTGACTTCGGAGACCTGTACCCACCCCTGCCTGCCTGGTTTTTCCTTCTAGCTCCTGCAGGTGACAATGGGGCCCCCAAAAAGGTGTCTGCAGGACCTCTTAGACAGCTGAAGCCTCCTGAGGTACCCGAGGCAGGTGCTAGTGCCAGACCCAACCCTGATTCCCTCTCCTCCCTCCTCCCCTTCCCAAATTCTTTCCTCAGTCCCTCCCATATTGTATATCCCTCAAATAAAAAAAATGACAGGCTTTTTTTTCAAACAAAAATACTTTTTTATTTGTTTTGGAGGGGAGGAGGGAAAGTGGGAAGGGAAAGCAGGGGAAGGGAGGGCTGAGGGAGGAAAGGCAAACAGAGGCAATGCAGAGACCTCTTGTGGGGAGACCTGGGGGACACTCTCACAGGTGGCCTTGGTTGAAACTTTGCCTCTAGGCCTCTTGGAGCACAGTCCCCTGATGTGCTCTTGATATGGGAATGGTGTACTGCTACTCAGCCTCTGCCCTGCAACCTGGCAAGAAACTCTCCCCCTTGTTCTCACATATGTTGTGAAGCACACAGCAGAACACCACCACATAGGGGATGTTTCAATCACTAAGTTCAGGTGGGTGACGAGACTGCTGAACCTCCCCTTTAGTTAGCTGGAGGCACAATTGTCCACCATGTGGCATCTTCTCAGCCTGGCTTTGAAATGCTCCTTGGTGGGGTCCAGGCTGCCCATGTAGGGCTTTATAAGCCAGGGGAGCAAGGAGAAGGCTGTATTGCTCAGGATGCACATGGGTATGTTCACATCGCCGACCCTGATTGTGCGGTCAGGGAAAAGAAGTGCTGGAGTGCATCCTCTGGAACAAGCTTGAGTTCTGGAGGTGTTGTGTACTTTCCCCAACCACCCAAAATTAGTGTCCATGGACCAGCCCTTGTGCTCCACAAGGGCCTGCAGCACCATCGAAAAGTACCCCTTTCTGTTTATGAAGTCTGAGGCACAGTGGTTGGGGACTGTAATGGGGATGTGGGTGCCGTCTATTCCCCCCCCACACACACACACACATTTGGGGAAGCCCACACCAGCAAAGCCAGAGTCAATGGGGGTCAATGTTCCCCAGGGTGACAGACCCTCTACAGCAGGATGGTATTGATGGCCTTGACCACCTATAGAATCATAGAAACATAGACTCATAGGGTTGGGAGAGACCTCAGGTGGTCACCAAATCCAACCCCCTTCCCAAAGCACGACCAACACTAACTAAATCATCCCAGTCAGTGCTTTGTCAAGCTGAGACTTAAAAACCTCTAGGGATGGAGTCTTAACCATGGATCTCCCCATGCCAAATCGGTTCCCGATGGAGTGGTAGTTGTCTGGGGTAGTGACCTTCTAGAGGCTGATGGTGACATGATTCTGCTGGGGGCTCATCCAATTCTATTGTCTGAGGACAGAGACAAGACATTTGCAGAGCTCCAGGAAGGTGGCCTTCTGCACTTGGAAGTTCTGAAGCCACTGTTAGTCATCCAGTACCTGCAGGATAATGCGGTCCCACTAGCCGAAACTGGTATCCCTTTTCCAGAAGTGGCATTCCATGGTGTGCAGGGTTTGGAGGATAATTTGGAGCATCAAGAGCACCATGACCTGGATGAAGAGGTCCCCCAGTCTGGGCTGGTTGTCATGGTCCTGAATCACCATGTGGGCAGTCTGGATGAACTGCGCTATGAGGTGCAGGACGAGGCCTGTGAGCCTGGCACTGCTTTGCAACAACTCTGTCTCCATGTAGTCAGTGCTATGGCGTCTGCAAGGGCAATCAGCACATGAAGCATGATTTTGGTGTCCAGTGAAGAAATAGGCAGTGGAGAAATGGCGTGTGAGATGCGGCTGTAGAGAAAAGCCCCTATAACACGTGTCTCAGCTAGTCTCAGCAAACTACAGAAAGTGACTGCTCTCCTGGTGTCCTCCATGGAGTGCTTCCTGGGGCTCTAAATGTGATGCAGGCTCCAATCTGTGTGGACGCGCTATTTTGAAATAATTCTGTGCTATTTGGATGGTGCCTTGTGGTGTGGACGTGCTATTTCACAATAGTTATTTCAGGAGTAATTATTTCTAAATAATTTCCTAGTGTAGACATACCCCTACTGAAGTCCACAGAAGTACTCAGCTTCAGAGCCAGGATTAGAACTGAAGAGTTTCTGTCTCGCAGCTTTCTGCTCAGGCCCCAGCTAAGTTATTTAAACTGCTCCAAATGCAGGAGTCATTGGGCTGGATGAAATGACATCTAATGTTATGATTGCAAGTAGCTCTGGAAAGTGATCCTTTTCTGAATATGGTGCTGTGAGCATTATGTATTTTAAACAGGATGTGTACAGCAGCAGTCAAGCAAAAATGGTGGGAAGAGGAACAGCAAACATGAGTTAAATGCCCAAAGCAATGCACTTTTGCTCAAGAGAGTGTCCAGACTGCATGGATGCTCTCTCAGAAGACAGCACTAATTGCCATTAACAGAATGGCCACCAGGGCACCTGTGCTTCTTTTGCCAAAAAACCCTGTTTCCTGTCCATACACACTTTATTGTGCAAGAGCTCTTGCACAAAAAGGAGTTATTCCTCATAGAAAGAGGAATACCTATACCTCAAAAACCCCTCTGTTCTGTCGATTCACTGTAAAGTTTTTTGCGCAAAAACATGCTTGAGATATGGACGCTCCATGAGTTTTTTTGCAAAAACAGCTGGTTTCGTGCAAAAACTCTTCAGTTTAGACATAGTCGGACTGTACATCTCCAGGAGACCCATTTAAATGAACCAAAATACCCCAAAACACAGTATGTTGCCATTGAGTAGGCCAGGTGATTTCATCTTCATTTACATCTCTTGAGTATGGTGATATTGGTTCAAAAGCATCTCTGAGCATGTTACTTTAATTACATAGGCATAATATGTTGGTGTGCAGGGTTGACTCTAATTGTGTTATGTCTAATCACTGTGATAGACCCTTTTGTGAGATGTGTCCTTGCGTTAAGATTTTTTATTATGTGGAGAACATTTTACCCACTATGTAAAGACTTCTGCTATGAACAGAGCTGAGTGTTACAATTGCTCTACTTTGATCTTGTATACAGCCATTAGAAGGTTAAATGTATATATTTATAAATACATGTAACAAGCATACAGCATCCCCAGTTTGTCTCAGTCATAACAAAGATATAACCCACACTGGAATTCAAAATTTCCTGACCACCTGGAGACTGTTATACATTATATTTTAAAAAATAACATTGCAGACCTATGAACACTGACCAATACCATCAGTTCTGAGAATATACAATATGTGGTTCGTCATATTCAGTGTGACCTTTAGCAAATATAGTCATAATTATTAGATTGGTCTTTAAAAAAAGACCTATTTCACATTTAAATTATTCACAGGAGGCCATATTTTGTCATTAAGCTACTAACAGAAATACAGGTATTGCTACTGGCAATTTTTTCATATGTACCAAGGGCGCACTATAGAGCCAAGATTTAGGTAGAGGATTTAGTTCTCAGACTGAAAGTCTTCCCATCTAGAATAATCAGTCTGGACCAAACATAGTTGTGGTTTTAGGTAAGGCATTCTGAATGTCAAAGTGAACAGACAATGTAAAAATAAAATGCATTATTAAATGTGATCTCAGGATGCTGAGTTTAAAACAAGAGCTTCTTATTTGACACTAGACCATGTTACTTTTTTTCTATTGATGGCCTGATGCATTTGGGATCTGCTGGCATTAGTGGAGTAGGCAAATCCATTAGTTAAGCGCCTATGATGATTTTTTCTCCCTGTCTGTGTCGTGCATATTATCAGGATAATCAGTGAAGAAAGATGGTAGCATAATTAATGCCAGCATGATTTTATGGAAAATAAGTCTTGTCAAAAAACTTGATTTTTTTTTCTGAGATCACAAGTGTGGTAGATAAAAGTAACTGTCGGAATATAACCTTAGACTTCTGCAAGGCATTCAATGTAGTTCTGCATGATATTGAGAGTAAAAGTTCAGCACTATATACAATTTAATGCAGCTGTTATTAAATGGATTAAAAAATTGGTTATATGCTAGATCACAAAAATAACTGTGGATAGGGATCAACATCCAGTGAGGTGTGTCTAGTGGTCTCATAGTGATCTGTATGGGAGGCAGTGCTATTCTATACTTTTATCAAAGTCATAGAAGACAACAAACAAGAACTTCAGGTAAAACTTACAGATAATTCGAACATTGGTTGAGTGTTAAATGATAGTGGAAAGAAATCAGTTGGCTAGAGCAAGCATGTCAAACATGTGGCCCATGGGCCGCCTGTAGCCCATTCGAATATTTTTGTGGCCGCAAATACATGTTTATATATTATCTGAGCCACGCAACTGGTTCTGAGCTACGCAACTGGACTGCTCATGCCCTTGCACCTGCTCACGGCTGACCGCTCTGCGCATGCTCCCCAGTGGGAGAAGTGTATGGCGGCTGCAGCTCCAGGACCCAGGCATTGGGTTAGAGGGGCGGGAGGGGATAGGGGTGCCTGGCTCTGGGGGAGGGATGGGACATTGGGTTAAAAAGTACCTTAAATTTATATTTAATTTATATTTTAATATATATTTAAATTAAAAAATATTACATATGAGCAAATAAGAATTTTACACATCAAATTATTGTATTATATTCAAACAAGATCCGAAAAAATATTATAAAATATACCTAAAACATAATCTATAATAATAAATAATTACAACTTTCTGATAGAAGCACATTTTCTTTGGTGGCCCTGAAAGCTATCAGTTTTCGTTTGTGCAGCCCTCAGTAGGCTTCGAGTTTCACATGCCTTCGCTAAAGTGTGACAGACAAGGGAGAGTTCCCCTGGCTGAACACTCACCAAACTGTAGTGTTGGAGTCCCAACACGTATGTTCTTAAGCTTCTCTTGGTCTGGTTTTTTGTCTCTGCACTTTTTGGCACACTTTCTGCACACAAAATCTCTGTCTCCTATCTCTTTATAGTCATGAGATCTTATGGTGCAGCTACCTAGTCCCTAAGGCCTATAAAGGCTCCCCTGATTTTCTGGGAGTATGTCTACACTACCACCCTAGTTCAAACTAGGGTGGTAATGTAGGCAACCGGAGTTGCAAATGAAGCCCGGGATTTGAATTTCCCGGGCTTCATTTGCATATTGCCGGGTGCCGCCATTTTTAAATGTCCGCTAGTGCGTACTCCATGCCGCATGTAGCCGTGCAGCACGGAGTCCACACTAGCGGACATTTAAAAATGGCGGCGCCCGGCGAGATGCAAATGAAGCCCGGGAAATTCAAATCCCAGGCTTCATTTGCAACTCCGGTTGCCTACATTACCACCCTAGTTCGAACTAGGGTGGTAGTATAGACATACCCTACTAGATTAAGTTGCAAACTTGTGGGCATTCTGAGTTTTCTCTTCAGGGACACACTGGCTTTGTAAAACATTTGCTCTTTTCTTTAGTGTGACAGAACAGCAGAGCCCCGTACTTTCAGTCCCTCCTCCCTGGGAGCCACCCCACACGCCCAAGAACTGGCAGAGAACCCCAAAGCCGGCCCAGATACAGGGAACTGGGGGTCTCTGGGCTAGGTTCCAGCTCATGCAGCGGCACACAAGGGGTCGGCCCAACCGGTGGTGCTGGGGAACTGGATGCTGCCCTAGCTGAAGGTTCTGGAATGCAAGGGGCCGGCTGGGGAGACATTGCCAAGCAGCACGATGCATCCTCTGCAGGTAGTCGGCGGGGCGGCACAAGTGGGGGTGTAGGGGATTGGACTGGGGTGGAAGCCCCAGATATAAATAGGGGCATGCTGGCGCATAGGGGGAGGTGGAACGTCAGAGGAGACACAAGGAAGAAACGGAGGCACAGAAGGGGAGGAGCGGAGTAGACAAGCAAAAGAAGAAGGAGACAAAGAGGGGCATGGGAAGGAAAGGGCCACAATGCGGGAGGCCGTGGAGGAAAGGGTGTTATGTGTCAAGGACACCGGGAGAGAACACCAGGGGGCCATGGGACCCGTTGAGACAGAAGGGGGAGGAAGTGACCCAGGGCAGGGCTAAGGAGATAGGCCTGTGGACTGATGAGTTAAGGGTGACATCCCATCAGTCAGGTCACAGGGAGAGGAAAGGCTGCCCCTTGCCCTTAGGGACCTGGATCAGGACTCAGAGAGAGGGCGGGCCCAAGTCCCCCTTCCCTTTCTTCACCGCCTACTGTCCCAGTCAACTGGAGCAGTGTTTTTGGAAGCGGCCAAAAGGGGGGCCCGGTGAGGCCTGGCGGGATCAGCAACTCAGGACCAGACTTGAGTTAGCTAGCACAAGAAATACTTGATTCTAGACAAAATGAATCCACCTATGCACATTTCCTGCCTGAGTTTTCCTACCCACTCTTGAGCATCCTTTGGGATTAGGTCAAAGTTCTGTAAGGAATCTAGAATCGCCCTGCTCTCCCACCAGCTTTTAAAAGGCTGTGAAAGCATGCTTCTCTATTGTCCTTTCCTGTCCAAGGTTTCTGTGTCTCTGTGAATACCTCTGAATTGCCACATACCAAAACCCCTCAGGCACTGTGCTTTTAACAATCCAAATTCATACTTGATCTCTTTGTGCTAATTCAGAGGAAATGCCACCGCTCTAAACACTTGCCCAGACAAACTTGATTGGGTTGGTTCCCACCTCTGCATACATTATGCAAAAGGGGTCTCATCTGAATGTAATACCCCAGGGTTTAATACCCCTCTGTCATCCCTTATCTGGGGATATTTAACACAGCCCCGACACATTTGTCTAATTACATGTACACTGAGGCATCTGATGATACGACAGTTCTATAAGATAATCACATTCATAAGCTGTACATAGATTCCACAAATCATCGCACATATGGACCTGCATTGCCTAATAAAGGCTCACTTGAACTACATGCCCTTTAACTCAGCCACATACAAGGTCATACTTCTGGGAATGAAGAGCATAGGTTACACTTACAAGTAGGGGGGCTGTATCTCAGGAATGCAGTGACACTGAAAAGGATTTAGCAGTATAGTAGATAACCAATTAAATGTGCATTCTCTCTGTGTGATTACATAAGCAGGGGAATCTCAAATGGGAGTAGGGAGGTGGTATTACTTCTGTATATAGCATTAGTGAGAGCATTAATGCAATACTGGACATCCTTGGAATGTCCAGTTATGGTGTTCACATTTGAAAAAGGATGTTGACAAACTGGAAAAGGTTCAGAAAAAAGCTAGAAGAATAATTGGAAAATATGCCTGTACTGCATGAAACTAAAGATGTTGAATCCATTTAGTTTATTCAAGAGAAGGTTAACAGGTGATTTAATCATGATCCACATGTATCTACATGGGGAAGAGACTTCTAAAAGTAGACAGTGCTTTAATTTAGCAAAAAAGACATAATGAGATCCAGGGGCTGAAAGCTGAAGTTAGACAAATTCAGACTAGAAATAAGGTGCAAATTTTTAACAGGGAGAATAATGAACCATTGGAACAACTTACTAGGTATGTGGTCATTATCCATCCCTTGAAGTCTTTAAATCAAAACTGGATAGCTGTCCAAAAGATACGCTGTAGCTCAAACAGAGGTTATAGGCTTGATTTAGAAATTATTGGGTGAGGTTCTTTGCCCAGTGTTATGTATTAGGTCAGATTAGATGATCTAGCTTTAGAAGCCATGAATCTCTGTTGTATCTTAATTTAATGAACAGCAGAGCAGAAAACACACTATGCAATTCATCACACTACCCACAGCCCTCACTATTACATCATTTCCTAGTTCTGCGACTCAAGCCACTTAAAGATGCAGCTGTCCAAGTGACTACAGACAATATGTTTTAACAGTTATCTGTCTGTGGAAGCTTTCTAACTAAACTCAGAGCCTTAGGGCTGACCTTCAGAATGCTGTAGCTTGGCAGAAACAGAGCAGAGCAATGCACAGGCTGCCATCCACAATACTTTAGCCAAAAGTACATAGAAATAATGTTTTTAAAGAGCAACCTATATGTCATATCAGCCCATAAAGCAGAGAAAACTGTAATTAAAGTTTCACTGGCAGGGCCCTACTAAATTCATGGTCCATTTGGTCAATTTCATGGTCATAGGATTATAAAAGTAATACATTTCATGATTTCAGCTATTTAAATATGAAATTTCATTTGTTGTGTAATTCTAGGGATCTTGAGCCAAAAAGGAGTGGTGTAGGGGAGGGGATACAGGAAGTACCTTTAGCACTGCTGCTGGTGGAGGTGGTACCATTGCCTTCAGAGATGGGCAGCTGGAAATTAGCACCTGCAGCCCGGGAGTGCAGGTCTGAAGGCACAGCCACCTTCAGTAGCAGTGCAGAATAGTATGATATGGTACTGCACCCTAACTCATATGGTGCTGCTGGTGAGGTTCAGCCTTTAGAGTTGGGCAGTTGGCCAGCAGCTGCTTCT
The DNA here is from genome assembly GCF_052426305.1 of Pelodiscus sinensis. Lineage (NCBI taxonomy): Eukaryota > Metazoa > Chordata > Testudines > Trionychidae > Pelodiscus > Pelodiscus sinensis. The sequence goes on from NC_143053.1 coordinate 52,712,689, forward strand.
CTCCTGCCATCCAGCTCTGAAGGTAATGCAGAAGTAAGGGTGGCAATGCAGTAATCACCCTAAAATAACCTTGCGACCCCCACTTCCAATTTCCCTTTCGGTTAGGGCCCTCAGTTTGAGAAATGCTGATCTCCCTTGTGAAATTTGTATAATACAGGGTTAAAGCACAAAAAAGACCAGATTTCATGGTGTGAGAGACCAGATTTCATGACCTGTGACATGTTTTTCATGGCCAGGAATTTGGTAGGGCCCTAATTATTGGCTTTTGGAGTATAAACAATGCATGAAACCAATGCACATATGTGCATGTGATCTCCTAACACATCTCTCATTTTATTGTTCACTGATGTTTACTAACTTGTCTTCACTTCAACTGTTAACTTGAGTTACTGTGCTCAAGTTACTGCATTTCAAGTAGCTTAGCTTGTGTGAGGGAGACTGCTGTGTGAAACCTAACACTCCAGCTGCGGAGGATGATGTGAGTAGCAATAGCGTCATAGGATTAACATCAGGTCATATGAAACTTGGGCCGCTGCCTCTACACTCTAGCTCAAGTACCAACAGTAACCAGAGATTCAGTCAACCCACTTTGATGTGTGATCAGGAGTCAGGTTAGGGGCAAAACTCAAGTAATAGCTGGAGCTAACAAAGCCATGAAGACAAGCCCTTAGGGTATGTCTACATAGCAAAGTTATTTCAAAATAACAGCCCTTATTTCGAAATAACTTTCCTAACATCTACACAGCCAAACCGCTATTTAGAAATAAATTCGAAATAGCAGAGCCCTTATTTCAAATTTGGTAAACCTCATTCTACGAGGAATAACAACAAATTCGAAATAGCTATTTCAAAATAAGTGCTGTGTAGACACTTATTTCGAAATAGGGGGACTCCCGCCTTCCCAGGGAGACCTGGTGGCCACTCCAGCCTAAACCAAGAACACTCCACTACCTCCCCCCATCCTTGGAGCCCTTAAAGGGGTAGACTCTGGCCACAGTGCCTGTGCCAGCTCCAAGCCTGCCAGCCCAGAGCCAGCAGTCACTGCCCCGACCCAGTGTCCCCAAAACAGGAGCCAGCAAGCCACTGGCAGCCAGCCCTCCACCACTCCCCAGGCACAGACTGCCAGCTCACAGGAGCCTGCCAGGGTCTGGAGAAGGTGGACACCTTCCTGGTCCAGGATGGAGATCATGGACCTTATTCATGATCTCTGCACTAGACGGAGGAATGCAGCCATCTATGGCAGGATAGTTGTCAGCCTGGCCACCAAAGGCCACATGCGAACCCAAGAGCAGGTTTGCATGAAAATCAAGTTGGTCCAGTGAGACCCCCAACCCTGAGCCCTGAGCTTCCCCTCCCCCTTCTTCCCCTTCCTTCCCCCTTTCAGCTCCCTCCTCACAGGTTTCCCCCTCCCCTTTCCCAACCTCTCTTCTCCCCTCTCCCACCTCATTTCCCCAGTATCACCAGAGTTTTATTCCCCCCCTAGTTTTGTTAAATAAAGAGAGTTTGTGTTCATGAAAATACATGTATTTTATTTGACATCAGGAAGGAGGGTTAGGGAGGGGTAACTGGAAGGACATGAGGAAGGAATGAGGCACAATTCCCTAGTGGGGCAGACCAGGGAGGCTCTTAGGGTATGTCTACACTGCCACCCTAGTTTGAACTGGGGTGGCTAATGTAGTCATTCAAACTTGCAAATGAAGCCCGGGATTTAAATATCCCGGGATTTATTTGCATGTTCCCGGGAGCCGCCATTTTTAAATGCCCCGTAGTTCGAACTACCTGCCCACGACTACATGCGGCACGGGCTAGATAGTTCGAATTAAAGCTCCTAACTACCATTACTCCTCCTGCAATGAGGTCCTCAGGGTAGAAGCTCTCCCACAGGGCCTTCTAGACACTAACAGTCCCCCGATGGACCTCCTGGATGGCAGCCTGCAGAAAGTGCAGCCAGACTCGCAGCAACGCATCCACGAGAAGCAGCAGAGTGCCCAGGGGCAGCTCTAGCTTCATGTTGTAGTACTGTGGTGTCCCGAGTGAGGGCAACCAAAGCACACAGACAAAGTGCTTTGTTGTCCCTCATCAAGATAGACAAGCAAGCAGGGAAACCTGAGAACTGGCTGTTTGGGGGAGGAGGGAGTCCCTTTAAGTACAGACCTGAGAGAGCCTCAGGCAGCAGCTCCACACAATGGCTGTGTCTACACTGGGCCATTTATTCCGGAAAATCATCCGCTTTTCCGGAATAAGCTGCGAGCTGTCTACACTGGCCCTTGAATTTCTGGAAAAGCAACGATGCTCTATAGTACAAAATCAGCCGCTATTCCGGAAAAACTATTCTGCTCCCGCTCGGGCATAAGTCCTTATTCCGGAACACTGTTCCGGAAAAGGGCCAGTGTAGACAGCCCAGTAGTCTTTTCCGGAAAAGCGTGTCTACATTGGCCACAGACGATTTTCCGGAAAAAGGGCTTTTCCAGAAAAGCAGCCTGCCAATGTAGACGCTCCTTTTCCGGAAAAACTGAAAACGGAATAGTATTCCGTTTTAAGCATTTCCGGAAATTTATGCCAGTGTACACACAGCCCATAAGTCCTGACCTGGTGCCCTGCCGGAACTGGTTCCAGCCAGCCTTAAATGTGATTCAGCATCCACTCAGTGTGGATGCACTATTTTGAAATAGAAAAATGCTATTTCGAAATGCATTTTGTGTGTAGATGTGTTATTTTGAAAGAAGCTATTTTGAAATAACACTGTAGCGTAGACATAGCATAAGGGTATGTCTAGACTGCAAGCCTCTTTCGAAAGAGGCTTTTTCGAAAGATACTTTCGAAAAAGCCTCTTTTGAAAGAGAGCGTCTAGACTGCACATGGAACTTTTGAAAGAAAGCAGCAAGTGAGTCTGGATGCTCTCTTTCTAAAAAGCCTGTTTGCTTTCAAGAATGCCTTTTTTCAAAAGAGCACTTTCGAAAAAAGGTGTTCTTCCTCGTGGAATTAGATTTACCGCCGTCGAAAGAAAAGCCGCGTTCTTTTGATTTAATTTCAAAAGAACGTGGCTGCAATCTAGACGCAGGTGAAGTTTTTTCGAAAAAAGGCTACTTTTCTCGAAAAAACCCCTGAGTCTGGACACAGCCTTAGAGAGTTATGCTGGTGTGCCTTTTACTAATTACACCATGTCAGCAAACATCAATGCATTCCAGTGTGTTTGCTTAATAAGAGGCAACTAGGAATCTTTTAGTGAACATCATCCTCATGGTCCATCATGTGGTCCATGATGCAATGACTACAATTATCATAGCTCAGGGCACAGATTCACTGACAAACCTTCAGCCTCCTTGCATAGAAATCACCTGTTTAGAAGTAGACATTTTAATTTGTCCCAGGCATGGAGTAATGAAAACATAGACAATTCAGAATTCAGTTATGACATTACTAGCTGATGGGCAAGCCAACACCCAACCTTTACATATTCTGTTTAGAAAGTGTGTGGTGTCTACATTCTGCACCACTTAGCTAAGATATTGATGCCTACAAATGGAAGGATTACATGATTAACGCTAAAGAGATCTTTTTGCTTAATCATTTCTTGGGCTTAAGGTTGACAGTACCAACCACATAGGGAAATTAGAATAAGCTATTAGAGATCACAGACTCTAATTCATACACAAAGACTGAGCACATCATTTTCAGGACATTCTTGCATATTTTTCTTTAATCTGCAGAGTGATCCAGAGTACAGTTTCCCCCTGTTGTACAACATTGTCACGGTTCTCAAACTTCATGGAACTGCGATCTCCTCTGACAGCAAAAATTATGCACAACCCCAGAGGAAGGGTCCAAATCATGATCCCACCTGAATCCTGCTGCTCCAGGCTATGGGGGGCCCAACATTAAAGCCCAACACACTCACTGCCACCTGGGAGAGCCTGTATCCTGAGCTCCATCACCTGGGTGGGGGAGAAACCAAAACCTGATCACGGTTGCCCAAAGCTACGGCCCTTGAGCTGTGGCTTCAGGTCCAGATGGTGGGGCCTGGGCTTCAGCATTAGGCCACAGTAAGTCTTATGCTAGTCCTGGTGATCCCAGTAAAATGGGGTTGCAACCCACAGTTTGGGTATGTCTACACATCAGCGTTATTTCAGAATAACTGACATTATTCCTAAATAACATAGGGTATGTCTACACTACAATGTTAGTTCGAACTAACGGACGTTAGTTCGAACTAACATTCATAGGCGCTACACTAGCGCTCCGCTAGTTCGAATTTAAATCGAACTAGCGGAGCGCTTAGTTCGAACTAGGAAAACCTCATTTTACGAGGACTAAGCCTATTTCGAACTTACTAGTTCGAATTAAGGGGTGTGTAGCCCCTTAATTCGAACTAGTGGGAGGCTAGCCCTCCCCAGGTTTCCCTGGTGGCCACTCTGGCCAACACCAGGGAAACTCTATTGCCCCCCTCCCAGCCCCGGACCCCTTAAAGGGGCACGGGCTGGCTACGGTGCCCGTGCCAGGTGCAAGCCTGCCAGCACCCAGCCAGCAGACCCTGCACCTGGCACGGCACAGAGCCACCCACCCGATGCCCCCCAGCCCACCCCCTCTTCCCGGGACCAGGCTGGCGGCTCCCGGGAGCTTGCCCGGGACCGCAAGAGGCGGGCACCTTCCTGGGCTAGTGCAGACATCGTGGACCTCGTCCACGATCTCCGCACTAGGCACAGGAAAGTGGCTGGCTAGGGCAGGAGAGCTGCCAGCCTGGCCACCAAGGAGCAGGTGTGCAAGAGAATCAAGGGGGTCCACTGAGACCCCCGACCCTGAGCCCTGAGCTTACAATGGCCGTCCTGGGTCAGACCAAAGGTCCATCTAGCCCAGTAGCCTGTCTGCCGACAGCGGCCAACCCTAGGGACCTTGGAGGGGATGGACCGAAGACAGTGACCAAGCCATTTGTCTCATGCCATCCCTCTCCAGCCTTCCACAAACCTTGGGCAGGGACACCACTCCTACCCCCTGGCTAAGACTACTCCATGGACCCAACCTCCATGACTTGATCTCACTTCCCTTTCAACTCTGTTCTAGTTGTAGCCTTCACAGCCTCCTGCAGCAAGGAGTTCCACAGGTTAACTATTTGCTTTGTGAACAACAACTTTCTCTTACTAGTTTGAAGCCTGCTACCCATTCCTTTCCTTTGGTGTCCTCGGGTATGTCTACACTACCCCGCTAGTTCGAACTAGCTGGGTAATGTATGCATACCGAACTTGCTAATGAAGCCCAGGATTTGAATTTCCCGGGCTTCATTAGCATAAAGCCGGCGCCGCCATTTTTAAAAGCCGGCTAGTGCGAACCCCGTGCCACGCGGCTACATGCGGCACGGGCTAGATAGTTCGAACTACGTAGCCATTCCGAACTATCTGTACTCCTCGTGGAATGGGCTAGATAGTTCGAACGGGCTAGATAGTTCGAACTACGTAGCCATTCCGAACTATCTGTACTCCTCGTTCTACGAGGAGTACAGATAGTTCGGAATGGCTACGTAGTTCGAACTATCTAGCCCGTGCCGCGTGTAGTCGCGCGGCACGGGGTTCGCACTAGCCGGCTTTTAAAAATGGCGGCGCCGGCTTTATGCTAATGAAGCCTGGGAAATTCAAATCCTGGGCTTCATTAGCAAGTTCGGTATGCATACATTACCCCGCTAGTTCGAACTAGCGGGGTAGTGTAGACATACCCCTCTAGTCCTTCTTTATGGGAACTCATGAAGAACTTTTCTGAATGCACCCTCTCCACCCAACCCCTGCTTTTTCCTGTCCCACCTCCATCTCCTCTTTTCTAAGCTGAACAGTCCCAGTCTCTGTAGCCTCTCTTCATCTGGGACCTGTTCCCAACCCCTGATCATGTTAGTTGCCCTCCCCTCTCCCAACCTTTCTCTTCCCCTCTCCCACCTCCTTTTCCCAGTCTCCCCCAGTTTTGTTCAATAAAGACAGAGTCAGTGTTGGAAGAAACGTTATCTTTATTTTGTACATCAGGAAGGGGAGCTAGGGAGGGTAAGTGGAAGGAGGTGAGGGAGGAATGGGGTACGAGCCCCCGATGGGGAGGACTGGGCTGGCTCTGCGGGCTTCTGGGGATGGAATCTCTCCTGCAGCCCCCCAATTGCCCCCTCTCCCCAGATGGCAGCCTGCGGCAAGTGCAGCCGGTCTGATGGCCGAATGCTGTGATGTGCCCAGTGTGGGCACTCCAGGCACTCCAAGCCAGGACTGGTTTTCAAGCGGGGCACCCTGAGAACTGTCTGTCCGGGGTGGGGGTCGGGTCCCTTTAAGCGCAGCCCTCGGCTAGCCTGAGACAGCATATCCACGCTCTAAGTCCTCCTCTGATGCCCTGCCGGCACTGCTTCCAGCCATCCTTAAACCCTGTTCAGGGTCCACTCAATGTGGACATGCTAGTTCAAATTAGCAAAATGCTAATTCGAACTAGTTTTTAGTTCTAGACACGTTAGTTCGAATTAGCTTAGTTCGAATTAACTAATTCGAACTAAGTTAGTTCGAACTAACTCTGTAGTGTAGACATACCCATAGTGCGCGTTTACACTACAAGCCTTTATTTCACAATAATATCAAGCTGGAGAACTTTTTACTCTGACTCATATTAACCTTCATGTCATGAGGAGTAAGAGAAATCGAAGAAATAGTACTCTTCTTTCAACTTCCTGCTGAGTAGACAGCGCCAAAAACCGAATTCAGCTATTTCGACGTAAGCTATGCAATTGATGTAGCTGAAGTTGAGTAGCTGAATTTGACCTTAGCCCTGCTATGTAGACATCCCCTTTGAGAGCTGCTGTTAAGTATTGGATATTTTAAGCAATTTATTATCCCTTTTCTCCCAAGAATTCAAGTGATCCTTTCTCGCCACCCCATATAATGAAAATCAGAATCCCAAACATGGGATGGCACCTTGAAAATGAGAAATCTACTTCTGATATATTAAATATCTGGAATCTCATAACGTAAAACAGAACTATGGAGAAAATATTCCATCAGATGAAATGGGGATATATCATTTCTATGAAGTTTTACACAGCTATTTTTACAGTGCCAGTTAAATAAAACACTTTTAAAAATCAAATTAATGTACTGCTTTTGAAAAGTGCTGGATTGACAGCCCTGAAGAATGAAATCTGTGCACATGAGAGAAAAAGAAAAAGGTAAGCAACAGCAATTCAAGCTTCTCATGCATTTTCCTGAGGGAAAAAAAGTATTATAACCATATTCTGGAGAGACCAGGTGATTAGGTACATAGGTGCTGACAAATATCTAGCTCCCCACTTCCACCGTTACCACACGGGTGTCCATCTGCATCATGAGGAGTCAAAATAATTTTCAAAATGAAGCCCCAAGTCCAGAATACTATAGCTGAGATTAGTGGCCAGAGTAGCTGTAGTATGGGTTTTATAGTTATAAAACCTATGCCCATTCAGCACCTGGAATGGAGAGTGTTGATAAATGCAACTAATGGGGATCATGATTTTTATAAGGTGGATACATTTAAAATAAACATCAAATATAAAAGTCATTCAGTCACCTATGGATCAGGCCATCTCTGAGCATGTGACCTAATATGAGCTACTCCCTATTGTTATATTTAGCGTTAAAAAGCTTACTATTACTAATAAGCATGCATGAGATTTAATATCTTTTATAAGAACCTATTGCCAGGAATGTGTGTGCTAGACGCCCAATGCAACATGTTAAATATGAGTAGTGAAAACATCAGCAGGGGCCAATAAATAACATACCTATCAACAGAAAGATCCATTCCCAACAAGTGAGAAGAATGTGAAAAAACAAGATAGATAATAGTTACATAATACAGAAGGAAGCACAAATATGGTCAAAGACTGGCCAAGTGGAATAAAGAGAACTTCTGGTGTACTCTGAAGTAGGCATGAGAGAAAGAGAAAGGAACAAATATGTTGGCCCTTTGGTCCTGCATTGGGAATATTTCTGGAAGTGCTGCAGCCACTTCTTTTTGATGTTGGAATGTCATAAAGTCCATAAAGCCAGTCCATTTATACCAACTCTCATTTGGTGGTCTGGCCTGATGGTTTCGAGTGGGCTCTCAAAGTTGCCTGTTTTTAGAAGTTAACCCTTTCATGAATGTCTAATATACCACAGGTTTCTGCTAAGTCCTCTGAGCCTTCTAGACCCCGAGAGTATATCTACACTACAGAGAAAATTGAAGCTGCCCCCATCAATCTTCCAAGGTTTGAATTAGTGGGTCTAGCAAAACACGCTAATTCGAACTCAGAGGGGCACTCTAGTGGAAGCCAGTAATCCATCTTTCACGAGCAGTAAAGGAAGTCGAAGGGACAGCGTGGACAATGCCAAATGTCGAGTTAAGGTACTTTGACTTCAGCTACACAATTAACACAGCTGAAGTTGAGTATCTTAATTCAACCTTACTCTGTAGTAAGATTGCAGTTCTATATAGTTGAAACACATTATTATTATTGTATAGTACAAGCAGGAATAAAATTAATAAGTAAATTATGATTTTTACTGTTGTTGGTAAACCAGATAAATAAGATTGTGTGTCTCTGTCTAGGGACTTGGTATCAGGAGACTTGCATTATAGTCCTAATTTTTTAGTTGTCTTGATGTGCGATCTTGGGCAAGTCACTTATGTAAAACGTTTCAGGTGTCAATTAATTCCAAGTACTTGAGTTTTTTGAGAGTCCAACTTGAGATACACGGAGGCACTCAAAATTAGTAAGTGCTGTTGAAAAGGTTTTGATGCCTCTGTTCCTCCATCTGTACAATGAGAAGAATATCCATCTTTGCAAAGTCCACTGATAGCTTTAAGTGAAAAATCTCATATTAGCAGTGTTCACGATTTCATTATTATAAATAGACAGTGTAGATGAAATAGCATCTGATCCAAAAGTAATAGAAACCGAACAATTTCTAAAGTAAAAAAAAAAAGTCAATTTCTTTCCTGAGTCTTCACTTCTTGGTTGCAAGCAGGATTGGAAGCAAAGTAATGAAATACCACAAGAAAGGCTACTTTACAATTCCAATCATTATTAGAATCCCTTTTATCTAAAGATGTCCGAACTCTAGACAAATTAATGAACTAAATCTCATAGACCTCTGTATTGTCAGTAACTATTCTCCTTGTTGTACAGATGGAGGAAATAAAGATTTATTTCTTTATATATAAAAAAATGCTCAAGGTCACAAAGGAATTCTTTAGCATAGCTGAACTTACCTCACTGAAGTCTCAGCCCTCTGGTATAAACCATACAAGTGGCAAGAAGCAGGCGGTATATGACGTTCAGGCTCCCTTGTTAGATTTACAATCCAATGTCTGGCCAAAAGAGGTATTTATATGGTTTGAATAAGCATCTAAACTTTGAATCAAGCTGATGAATCTTCTGAGATTCACCCATCACTAACTTTTATATGAAGCTTATTCAACCAGGCCAGGGCTTCCTCACTAGCTTGATGGAGTGTTATTTTACTGCTTAGGCAGGCTCAAAGTAGGCAGGAGCTAACAACATGATTAGTGGGCTGCTGCATAGGTCAATGGCAGCTTCTTCCAGGAAGAATATGAATGACTCATTGCAGCCATGAGAGAAAAGGTGGTGAGGTAGTGCCTTTTATTGGACCAAATTCTGTTGAGAGAGACCTGCTTTTAAGTATAGACAGAGCTCTTCTTCAGGTCAATATACAGAGCTCTGTGCAATCTAAAAAACTTCTCTCTCTCACCAATAGAAAGTAGTCCAATGAAAGATATTACCTCACCCAAATTATCTCTCTAATATCCAAAGACTGACACTTGTCCACAAACATGCTATACAACCATGTCCATTTATGGAACAGTTCAAGGGAATTTATTCCTGCTGTGAGAGATGTCAGCCTGGCAGGGACCTGGGTAGTGACTTGCTCCACAGTTTTGTTTGCAGTTGCACTTATAGTAAATTCCTGACATCAAGGTAGAATTACCATAGTTCAGGCTCCCCAAAAGAGGACACACTTGAGTGAAGGTTAGTGATAGAAATGTAGCTGTGTTAGTCTGGTGTAACTGAAACAAAAAAACATGACTATGTAGCACTTTAAAGACTCACAAGATGGTTTATTAGGTGATGAGCTTTCATGGGCCAGACCCACTTCCTCAGATCAAATAGTGGAATAGAATTGTCACAACCATATATACCAAAGGATACAATTTAAAAAAATGAACACATATGAAAAGGACAAATCAAATTTCAAAACAGAAGCAGGATGGGGGGGGGGGGTAAATGTCTGTGAGCTAATGATATTAGAGGTGATAATTGGGGAAGCTATCTTTGTAATGGGTAAGATAATTAGAGTCTTTATTCAAACTTAAGTGTAAAGTGTCGAATTTTAGCATGAATGACAGTTTAGAGGATTCTTTTTCAAGTGTATTCTTAAAAGGCCTTTGAAGCAGGATGCAGGTAATCAAGTCGTTGAGACAATGTCCTTTCTGGTTGAAATGGCAAGAAACTGTTTTTTCTTTGTGATCCTGTCTAATATCTGTTTTGTGGGCATTGATCCTTTGGCGAAGTGTCTGAGACGTTTGTCCAATGTACATAGCAGATGGACACTTTCGGCACATGATAGCATAAATTATATTTCTGGATGCACAGGAATATGTGCTCTTGATCTTATAACTCTCTTGGTTAGGTCCAATAATGGTATCAGCAGAGTGAATATGTGGACAAAGCTGGCAACGGGGTTTGTTGCAAGGGAAGGTACCAGGGTTGGTATTAGTGTGGTATGTCCTGTGGTTGTTGGTAAGAATCATCTTGAGGTTAGGTGGTTGTCTATAGGAGACTATGGGTCTGTCTCCCAGAGCCTCTTGGAGTTTAGTATCCTGTTCCAGTATAGGCTGTAGTTTATTGATAATGTGTTGGACAGGTTTAAGTTGGCGGCTGTAGGTGATGTCACGTGGTGTTCTATTGTTGGTTTTCTTGGGTCTTAAAATAGATGGTTTCTAGGTATTTGTCTGGCTCTTTCAATTTGCTTTTTTATTTCTCCGGGAGGGTAGTTGAGTGAAGGTGACTGGAGTGAATCTGGAAGATATTTCGAGGGTGCCAGAGGGATGGGTGTATAATGTGAAGGGATATATGTGGGTACTGGAGTTGTGTGTGTGTGTGTGTGTGTGTGTGTGTGTGTGTATGTACTGGGAGGAGGATTTAGAGAGTGCTGGAGGGGTGTTAGTACTGGGAAGGGATATTTTGGAGAGTGTTGGAGAGGTGTGTGTGTGTATGTACTGGGAGGGAGGTATATGGCGAGTGCCAAATGGGCTATTTGAGGGGTACTGGAGGGAGTGCTGCTGGGGTGTGTATATACTGGGAGCAGGTATTTGAGAGGTACTTGAAGGGATATATGTGGGATGCTGGCGGTGTGTGCATTTATTGGAAGGGTATTTGGGGGCGCTGGAAGTATGTATGTACTGAAAGGGGGTATTTAGGAAGTTTCTGGAGGAGATTTGATTGAAATTGTAAATAAATGTTTATGTCTTGCTTTTGCAATGGCATGTACATGTATGTGAATTGCTGCCCTCAACTGGATGGCATTCGATTCATTTTGTTCTATACAGTGTCTTATACTTCCTTCATTAGAAGTAACTAAGCAATTTCCAGGAGTACATTACACAACATGACTAATATTTGACATGTGTGGTTTTTTTTAAATCTCATCCTGTCTCCGGGGTGGGGGGGAGAATTATATTTACAATGCACTGTATTGATTTGGTAAGGTTTTTTTTAAATGGACCCACTGCTATGTTTCTGTATGAGAAAGCAAAGTCAAAAATCACATCTTATGTGTGGCTTGGAATGGTCCCTAGTTCCTGTGGGAGTTCCACAGATTATGACCAGCCCCCAGAGAAATCTGTTTCCTGAATGATCAGACAAACCTTATCTATAGTGAAGAAAATCCAGTTGTGCCCAGGAAACAGAAATGTTGACTATGGTTCTCATCCTGGAGTCTTAGGTAGTCTTAGATATCCTGGGCCCAAGCTATTGAGTACCATGGAGACCTGAGACACTGAATTTGATGCCATATTCTGTTGGAATCCAGTGCCGGGAATGCAAGTTTGGTGGGCTTGTGGTACCCTACATTGCAGAAGTGCATTGCAGCATTCTATACTAGTTGGGAGTTTCCAAAGAGTTGGTGGCAACATGCCCAGTATATTGCATTACTATGGTCCAGAAGGAAGGTGACAAAGGTATGAATAACTAAGGCCAGTCCACCATCTACCAGACTTGGATGGAATCTCCCAGCCAGAATGAGCTGGTAGAAAGCTTTCCTGGTTGCTGTGTCAGCATATCTGAACATATAAACCACAATATTATTTTCTGAAGAGAGATTCTTCTTTGTTATCTCATTGGTTAGAAGCCTGGACTTTTGGAGCAAGAATTCTCAGCTATGACTGTGAAGTCTCATATATTCATTTATCCATAATAGCCTATTTGCCTATGTTTTATGCAAATAGCTTTATCTGTCCTTAACAAGATTTTATTTCTCTGTCACTAGAAATTCACTTTGTCCTTTAACATTGAAATAAAAACATTCTGAGCTCACTTTGAAGAGAAAGATGCCATAGAAATCTTTTAGACTTTTTAACTCATGGGGTAATTGAGTTTTACTGAAATTAATTTTGTTTACAACAAAAAAGAGAGCAGAGGTGCTTAATATTTGTGTTCAATATGACTTCCAATCTCAGAATCTCAGATTTCCCATAATACTAAGTGTTGTAAAGTGCTTTGACTAATGTAATTGTTAGATATTCCCTGACTAGCTAATGACTGTATATTCATATTGATATTATGGGATGGTCCCTTAGGGAGAAGCCTCATATTGTTTCCTGTCAGCGTGAGTCAGCTCGCCTGCTGAAATTAAGTGCTACAGGCAATTCAGAATGTTCAAGAATAAAGCCTGATTAGTTGAAGCTGAGGTGTACATGGCAAATAGAACACTAAATGTGAGCTAATAATCCAAGAGGTTGCATAGAAATAAATATCAAGATACCACTCAGTCATTTTCCATAAATAAAAATTAAGTGGGTGAACGTCTTTCAAACCTCCCATGTTGTGAAAATCTGGTCATAATGCTGTTCATTGTGCTTGTGTAAAAAGAAAGAGGTAAATAGAGTGTGGCGAATGAAGTCTGGAATAACATCTTGCTTCAGTCCAGTCTCAAATGTAGAGGATAGTTCCCTGGAAGACAAAATTCTGCTAGTATATTCACTTCTTATGTGTATTAATAGAGAGAATCAGTTTATTTTGGTAATATACAAAACTCCAGTGCCAGGAAGAGCTGATAGAAATGTTGACTGAATGTGGACAGTGTTGGCATCCCCAAGCTCATGGCCTTGGAAAACCATAGCACTCACAGACAATAACCCAAAACCTCCTGTCTATCATGTGTCTCACACAAGTGATCTCTGGACTGATTCACACAACCTAAACTAGCTGTTAAATTGGTTATTTGGTCTAGAAGTGGACATAGGGAATGTAAGCAGCACACCAAAATTCTGATCAAACCACTGCAGAAACAGGAAGAACGTTTTGAACCTTTTTAGTGGGTATGTCTACACTGCAGAGTTTTTTTTGGAAAAACAGCCATTTTTCAAAAAAAAACTACACTTACGTCCACACTGCAATTGCATTCTTTTGACAGAAAGTCAAAAGAATGCAGGGGTTTTTCCAACAGCGGTAAACCTCTTTCTACAAGGAAGAAGCCTTTCGGAAAAAGGACAGGGAAGAGGCCTCCAGGAAAAAGTACAGGTACCCTGATGGCCACTTAATCTGTAGTAATCACAACTTAAGTGCGAGATAGCCTCCACATTGATTGGATGCTATCTTTTGAAAAAGCAGATTGCTTTTTTGATGTGCTTTTGCTGTGTAGATGCTCTCTTTCTAAAGAAGTTTTTCCAGAAGATCTCTTCTAGAAAAGCTTCTTCCAGAAGAAGCCTGCATTCTAAACATAACGGGCTCGTCTACACTGGCCCCTTTTCCGAAAGGGGCATGCTAATTTCACAGGTCGTAATAGGGAAATCCGCGGGGGATTTAAATATCCCCCGCGGCATTTAAATAAAAATGTCCGCCGCTTTTTTCCGGCTTTTAGAAAAGCCGGAAAAGAGCGTCTACCCTGGCCAGATCCTCCGGAAAAAAGCCCTTTTCCGGAGGATCTCTTATTCTCTTATTCCTACTTTGAAGTAGGATTTCCCTATTACGACCTGTGAAATTAGCATGCCCCTTTCGGAAAAGGGGCCAGTATAGACGTAGCCAACGAGTGTGTCCTGACAAGCACATGACACCAGTCAAATTTCACTACAGTACCAGCAGAAAAAGTACAAATCTCCCTTCCTTCAGAATAAAATGCAAGGTCTGCTTCTTGACTGTTGCTTATGATGGATGAAAAAACAACAATGAAAGAGAAGGGAGAAATAGAATGTGAGAAAGAAGAAGAGGAAGGAGGAAAAATGTAAGCACACAAATTTATCACAAATGTTCTTCATGGTTCCCGACAGGTCATTTAAATCAGATTTTTCACAGAGGGTTACTAATAGGGCTTTCCTCATTTTCTTGGGTGTCTAACTTGAGATCTTGGTGTGTGATTTCCACAGGAACTGAGCAGTGTTCCCCTGAGTGGAGCACTTGGATAGTCACCCAGGAGCAATTCAAATGCCACCCAGCTGATTAGCAGAGCATTCACAGCTGGCAGTATGTGTTTATACTGGTGGTGCACATCGGCACATTCCTTGGCACACATAACAAAATTTATTCCATACATGAATGGAAAAAATAGTTACTGTGTTATGAGTTACAATTGAGTTGCACTGTTAGGGTATGTCTAGACTACATGGCTCCGTCGACGGAGTCATGTAGATGAGTTGACTACACATAGGAAAATGAAGCGGCAATTTAAATAATCGCTGCTTCATTTACATCAAAATGGCCGCTGCGCTGTGCTGATCAGCTGTTTGGCGGCACAGCAGGGCAGTCTGGACGCACCGTGGTTGACAACGGAAGCCGTTGTCGACTGCTCTGTTATGCCTCATGAAATGAGGTTTACTGGAGCGACCAACAAAGGCTCCCGGTGTCAACCGCGGAGTATCCAGTCTGCCCCACTGTGCTGCCAAATAGGTGATCGGCACAGCGCAGCAGCCATTTTGATGTAAATGAAGCAGCGATTATTTAAATTGCCGCTTCATTTTCCTATCTAGTAAACTCATCTACATGGCTCCGCTGACAGAGCCATGTAGTCTACACATACCCTTACATCGTAATGCTATGTTCATAATCTCAAGATAAAAAAAACCCAAAAAAACAAAAACAATAAGCAACCTAAAATAATCTATCTGTTCAGCTTTACTTTAAATATATTTACATCATATCTGCTGTTCTCCAGAGCCCATCTCATTTCTCTTGTTCTGTAATAGCATTTGGCTATTTATTTAATATGCATTATATTGGTTCACTATGGGTATCTTTCATACTAATGTGATAATGAATGGGCCTGATTATCTCTGTGACTACAAGTAGCAGAATGAGCCTCTGTAAATGGAGCAATTCCGAAACTTCATTTAAAAAAATCCATGCTGTCAAATTTCAACAATATCAAACTCAGCCTGATCTGAAGTCCACTAAAGTCCATGGAAAATGTCTTTTTTGTGCTAGCTGTACTATATATTGTTTTAGAACCAGAGGGTATATTATCTTTAGATTCTGTTGCCATACCTCAGACACTCCACCGGTTCTCCTGTAACCCTATTGACTATGCTCATGCATCAAAACTGCTGTCCAACTTGGTTCCATAGCATGCAGGTGTTTGTAAAGTTCCATGTGCAGACTGACTCTTTACTTCCAGGCCCACACTTGCACTGGAACCAGAGCAAGGTAGCATGTGACCACTTTAAAGAACATAAGTATGCCCATTGAAATCGGTAGAACTATTCACATTATATAAAATTAGGCACACAGGTCAGGCCTCTGTTTTAACAGAAGATTAAAAGTTTCAATGGTCAATTAACTAATATTTCACCATGGAATCAATTCCATTTTACTCCACTAGTGTTTCTTTTTGATGTATTTTCTTGTGGAGCAACTACTGATATTGCATGTTATTTTAGAAATCCCACTGAGCGTAGTTATAATCACCCCCACAAATTTCTGTTCTTAATTTTATATTTGTTATATGAAACTCTGTGGAAATAATAATAAAAGTTAATTAAAGCTCCATGGTACAACACAGCATTTCCAGTTGAACAGATGGAAGCTACAACTTAACTCCCCTGCACCCTGTAAATACACATTTAGTTCTTTGACTTTGATATGAAATGGCCAGCCACTGTTTCCTCTGGGGAAATATTCTCAGCAGAAAAGCTGGGAATCCTACAGTCGATAAAAAAATAAATAAATAAAAGTGAAAAACAGGAAAAAGAATTTCTGAATAAATACAGCTATGAAGAAAAGACTGATATGCTTACAAACACTTTTTATACTATCCGTTACATCTTTTTATCAGAGAACTGTTCAACAGTGTGAGACTCGTTTTGATGCTATGTCATTCAAAAGAATACAAAATTTCCAAAGGCTGTAACTGATATGAAATCTCTCTTTTAAAATCTAGCTGGTACTGTTATATCAACTGTACAGTTGTAGCACAAGTTAAAGTAACTATAAACAGTAATGTTTTCAACTAATAATATCTTGAATAGTTTTTTTATCTTGTAATAGGCAAGTTCAGATCACCCCATAACCAGAGTGTAATGAAATTGTCAACATTTTCTTCATTTCTTCTTTTCCTGACAAATGGTGTGAACATATCACCTTTTTCTCTTAATGGAAAACCTAACTGGAATACATCAAAATGCTATTAGGTTTTTCATTTTCTACCACAATTTAATGCTGGGGAATGCATGCAACCTTCATCTACGCACCACTGTAAAATATACCCTGTCCCTGATAAAATGACTGCAATGGAAAATCAAACAGAATTGTTCTCTGTTTTGTATTGCTATTCCTTTGTTACAGTGTCTTTTTTGAGTATGTGGTGGGGGGAGAGGGGGGACAGAGGAGGGGGAGGGAAGGAGGGTGGACTAACAGGGCTACATGAATACACATTGGTTATGTTAACTAAAATGTGTTTAAAATATTCTTACATAATTTTAAAGTGCAAATATGTTTAATTAAAAAGTCTTCAGCACTAACGCTACTTATGTATACACTGCATTTTTTATAGAAAGGATGAAGCAGAAATCTACTTACCATAAATTTTAGAGGATGCTGATTGGAGTATTATGTGGAAAAGGGAGAAAAAAGATCAAGTACCTTTATCCCAAGGGAAATATCTGTAACCTATTCATTGTTTAATTCATTTTATCATGGACTAAACCAATAATGGGATATACAATAAATCCAAGCTTGCATGCACAAAATGTATAAGTCAGTGCAGGGACAGAAAGGAAAATTCTTTCACCTATAAAATTATACCTCCCAAGGCCTATTCCTATATTTATTGAAGGTGTCTGCCTTTAATGGGAGCAGGATTGGGCCCTTGTATTTTACCTTAAATGAAAAAATAGAAAGCTGTAGGTCAGCATGTTTGCTAGAATCACAGTTCAACCTGAGTACAAAGTGCAGGAGCATGATAGTCAACTTCATAAGTAATTGTACTTTCCTAGGGCAGAGAAATTTAAAAAGAAAAGAAAACAGGTACAGTTCTAGCAGCTCTAAACCAATTGATTACATTTTTAAAATTCAGATTTATTTGATAATGCAGAAATTAGTTGCATCCTTCAAGCCAAATTGAAACTAATGAAGCAAAAGAAAACAAAAATCTTTCTAATGATTGAAAAAGCAAAACAAAACCCATCAGAGAAAAGAAACAAATTGCAGAAACAGCTTGATGTGACACAGAAGAACTAAAATGAGACTTCAAACATAAGGTTTCAAGAATAAAAAACACTTAAGCGTTTTGAAAAAACCATCAAAGTTACAAGCTAGTATTTGACTAAAGGTAAGATTGGATGTGCAAAGTAGCTTCCTACAATCCAGATTGCAATGTCTGAATAAAAATATCTCAAAATAAAATTAAGATGTTTGATTTTTTTCAATGAGGTAAGTACCTCAGGATACTCTATAAAGTAATTTTGATACCAAGAATTGTGTATATATATGGTTTAGTTTTATTTTGTTTCAGTATGAATGCTGCTGCACATCAGATATAGTTTTTCTGCTAAGATGTGAAGAAAAATAATCAGAACTGTCTTAGAACTCTTGATCTGATTTATTTTGAAAGTTCTGCATAACAGAACTCATTTAAAGTTTTGGTCAGATGTTACAATGTAAAATAACATCATCAACTTTTGCTGATGAATTGGCAGTTAAAGGTGTAACATTTCTGAGCATCAGAAACATAAATCAATTCCTTTGAAAATACTGGGTAAATAAAATATGCTTTCTCTATACTAAACCACAGAGTGTACAATTTTACACTCACCCTGAAAAATAAATAATGTAGATAGGACAAAAGATTAAAGTTATTGAAAAACACTTTTTAAAATACAAAATTGAATATAAAAAGTCATTCTGTTGAATATTGTGTAGATTTAAGTGCTGCCTTTGTTGCAGTGCTGCAGCATCTGGATCTGGTCCACTGAGGCTGCAACAGTGGCTATAGACAGTGGTTCTCCTCTTCTCCATACTCATCACAGTGATGTAGCTATTGTCTCAGTCAGAGATATTGTCAGCCCTTAGGAAAACCAGAGATCAAATGTAGAGGTCATTAGCTAACACCTTGTGGTCTTGCTGTAATCACATCCCAATTGCATACATCGCAATTTACATAGCATTACCCATTATGCTTTGTGCTGCAATTTTGCTTTTGGAGGTCGCTCTAACTTGATTAACTCTTTTTAAAAAGTGCACTTGCTTAGCATCAAAGCCATGCATTTACAAGTTGTATGATATCCCTTTATGGCAGTTTCTATGAAACCAAAGTGCTGTGTTAAATTGTACTGGGACTCCTGAAAATGTAACCATATTGGAGAGAAAAAAAAAAAGAGGTAAGACCCAGAATCTTCAAAAACATGTCCATTGTAGGATTAGTCCATTCCTGTATTTGTAAACCACAATAGAGGTATTTTAGAATAGCTTTTTATAACCTACTTGTTTGTTTTATTTTTAATTAGAGACCTGAACTGTATTCCTCCCTTATTTATTTTCTTCAGCATTAGCTGTTCATAGTGGATGTTCAATCCACTAGGTATGTGTCAGAATTTGGATTGGATACCCATTATCGAGATTGATAGCAGTTATCAAACCTCAAAAAATGTGTGTGTTCTCTTTTAAATATTAGCTGTCATGGTATGATAAGTTGTGTTGGATTGTATGTTGCACAGTATAACGCATAGCCCAGTGGGGCACAGTTTTAAAGATGAACACACAATATTTTAACTTCATGACAAAATATAGAAACAATGCACACACACAAAATTCCAGGAGTCAGTATCTATTCAAGATACATTAAAATTGTTCACCACTATCTTTTGTGTTCTATCTTGATTTAATTGAATTAGTAATATGGAAATTGTGTTTTCGCATCTGATAGACTGGATAAAATTTGCTGAAAATTTGAATAATTAGTTAAGCAGAATCTGTACAAAGGTTATAAGCTACAGATAAATGCAAAATACAGGAAAGAGCAAGTGCAAATTGACCTGTATTATATAGGAGGGAGGGGATAATCAAGCTCTGTTATGCATTTTACAGGATATTGGTCAGCCAAAACAATGTGAGATGCTTGGAAAAGGTAATCCATAATGCATTTTCTGGATATATGTAAAATCCTTCCCATTTTGAAAGAGTAAAATCATTTTTTGTGCAGAGTAATTTCTTTTTTATTTGATTTAATTAGAAAATCTTGGTGACAAGTTATTGTATTTAGCAACAAAAATTAATACTGTTACTGCTTAAGATGAAATATGCACAGGTGCATTCAAGCCCTAATAGCATCATTTTAGTCTGGTAGTGCAGTCCTTTTCTTACACGCTTAAATAATCTCAAAACATTTTACATAGATTTTTCTGCAGAAATTTACACATTAATGCAGTCTAATTGGCTACTATTGCAGCCTTGAATGCTATCTGCAATGTTCAGACATCTTTAATAAGGAAGCTCCAGAACAGTTTTTGGCTTTTAAATGGGGACTTTAAAAGTACGTAATTGTCCCTTTGTGCGTACAAACTAACAAAAACACTTTTATACTGACAGAGGTTTGCTGCTCTTATTTATTTTTTTTATTTTTTATTTCTTTGAAAGGTACTGGTGAAGAGTTCACTTCTGGCAAAGTAAAATGTGGTGTTCTAATTAAGTGGAAAACTTGAAAAGGGAGGCTTTTTGCAGAGGGGTCTCAATTGCTTCTTGTAACCTTTCTGAAAAGGGCAGAGTGTTAAAACAAACCTCCCACTTTTATTTCAAAAGGAAAAAAAATCAGAAGCTAAAGATAATCTCTCCATTAGTATTATTAATAGTGTTCAGCTTTCTTCACATGCTTTAGAAACAGACAGACTTGTCATGAGCATCACATTTGCAAGCGCTGTCACAGCTACTGAAGGCTCTGGTAAAAGCACAGAAGTGTGTTAACAGTAACTGCAAGCAGCCTTTGGGGAACAATAGGCTTACCTATACTGTGCCCAGCTATTCAAAAAAACAAGTTGCTTTATTATACTCCATACTCGCTTTAGTGCTCATATAGTGCTTGACCCAGCCTCATTTTTTGAAGTACTGTCACCAGTTCTAAACACCTTTTTCATTCCCTTTGGATTAGCTAATTTGACTGTTTCAACATTCACCAAAGAACATTGAATTCACTGTCCAATAGATTCTAGTACTAGAGAAAGGAACCTTACTTCAGAGGTTCTTCCATTTTTCCTCTGCAAACACATTTTAAGATTTGGTTTTCTTTATCTAAAAATTATTTAATTATCTTGACAGATACATGTTGCCGCTAATTATCTAGGAAAAGTTCTTGGCATTAAGACAACAGCAAAAAGTAACCCAGAATTTTGAAAACAATTGTAATAGTATCATTAGTGCCATAAAACTTCTCAAGCACGTCAGGATCATTCAGCAATAACAATGTAGGATACAATTATAAAAGCCTTGCCTAACTAGGAAGTAATTTATGTTTGGATTTGGCTTGTTGTTTAGGTAATTAATCTGCCCTGTGTTGGGGGCATGGTTGAACAAAAATGCATTTTAACATGCTTTGTGGATGTTCATGTCTTAAACTGTGCTATGGAAAGCAGGCTAGCTTTGCATGACTATACTTTGTTTGCTGCAATAAAGCAATTGATGCAGCATAATCAAGTTGAATAACTAATCAGCTGGAAAAGGGTGAGAGATCTTTTTTGTTTGGTTCTTAAATCAAGTAAGTCCCTAACTGGCATACTTGACAGGATTAAGCAAGAAGTAACTGTGTAGGCAATCTAATAATCTGTTTTAGGCAGAAGTTAATTTTGTCTACCTTCTACATCTATTGGGAGGCAAAGCTATATAGTAGGTAAACAAGGCATACTGTATTTAAGTATGGCAAACGAAACAAATGGGACTTGAGCAGTTTTTATGGGAATTTGGTATTCTATTTCAATTAAGGTATAGCAAAGAAAAAATATATACTGCCAAATGGTATTTTAAATATTCTGAGAGCAAGGCCTATATATGTAGACTTTAACTACCTTGGGCAAGATGCTCCAGAAAGGTCTTATCCCTGAGAAATTTTTGTAATACAGGAAGGACAGCCTCATTCTAAGACCAACAGCTATTGCCTGTGTACCCTCTGCATTTCAGTTCCTTGGGTAAGCAAGAAGCAATGGGCTTCTCAAAATCTGACCAAATATTTGTATGATAGGATGAAACCATCACACAGAAAAAAAATCCGTCTTTGCAATTTTTTTTCCACATTTCTGCTTCTCATCAATGAGTAGGTGGGAAGGCATCTAGTCAAACGATACTTCAGAGAAACAGAAGCACAAGGGAATAATTATCCCTGCTGTAAGGATACTATATTGAATGGTTTCTTATCTGCAGAGACTAAAAATGTGAACAAGTCCCATGACCACACAGATTCTCCAACTGTTAAAAAATTAAGAGCTGAATAAGGCAGTTTCAGATAATCAGGAAAAAAATAGTTTTCCTCATCCACATTAAGATCCCCAACGGGGAAATTGAGCAGGTGGCCAACAGATAGTCGAAAGCAGTGCCCAATGGTCCTCAGGACTAGAGCTATATAAATGTTGTGCTGCAAGGCAGGTGCTACGAAGGAAATATATAATTCCGGATTCAGGAAGTGGGCTATTTGCCAGTTTTATAAAACAGCCAGCACCAGCCAACCAATGAACCAAAACATCCTTCATATCAAGGGAATGATTTTAACCAACTTTTTATCTCAAGAAATTTTGCTTTGGGTATGTCTGAGGTCAGAAGTGAAATGAAATGTCAGCCAAAGCTTCACCTTCCATATAATATAGAATAATATTGTTAGGATAGTCTGATTACCAATTGCCTTTTTATGAAATGAAGCCTCAGATTTAATATCGTGGGATCCTGATATTTCCCCGCTAGCAGAGGATGGGCCCCTTTAGCAACAACTATGAGTTCCTTATGTAAAATAAAGTGCAAAGAATGCATTTCTTCCTGCCATGAGTTACACCTGGCTTGTGGATAAAGATAATGGCTCTAGTCCCTGTTGCTTCCATTTCTTCTTTTCTTGTGATGACTTAATTCATCACAAACAGGGAAAGCAATAAAAAATATGGAAGAAGCAAGTGCAGCAGCATGAACATAAAATGCACCTTTTATATATTCAAATTCATATCCAGTTGTAGAAATATTCATGACTAATATTAAACTAAGCCCAGAATTAAGCGAAATGCAACAGACATATATTGAAGTGAGCATTTTATTATGTGCCATGTCAGTCAGATTAAAGAAAAGAGTGCATGACACCGACAGGATATTGCATGTATATCAAGCAATCTATTTATATATGACAGGGAGGGTTTGATTTCTGGAAGGAGTGACAACCCAGTGAAATAACTGCTCGCCTTCAAAATTACTATAGCATAAATGTATGCCCTTTAGAATACAATTTTAAATTACAATTAACAAAATGTAGATAAATATGTTTTGGAATCAATAGTGACATACTGAATAGAGGAAGAAGAAATAATCTGTAAAGATACAGAGAGGTTGCTTAGAGTCATCAGCACCCAAGATCTAAAATACTGAATGAGAGAAGCAAAGAGTAGGTCTTTGAAAGTAACTTAATACAAGTGATGATTCATTAAAGGCCTTGAAGTGTGTGTCTGTGTGGCTCTGGTTGCCTTTGTTTCATAACCTAGAGATAAAATATAGAGATAAATCTGCTGTCTTTTAGCAATAAGTGATCTGTATGTTAGCCTGTTTATAAAAATAAGCAATAACATCTTACTTGCCTTACTACTGTTTCCAGTCCAATTACAGTTTTAGTTTTATTACATACATGTTTTTGCTTATTTCTTCCCAGGTGTACCATTGAGTAAACAACTGAAGAAACAGGCTCATATGCTAAAAATTGGTAATTATTGCATCTTTCTTCTCTTTTTTCCCCTCTCCTACAAAAAACCTTTTCTGGAAAAATAAGCAAGAATGAAAGCTGAACCCACTAACTTAATTTCTATGATGATAAAGTCCACTGGAAGAGAATGTTTTTGAGTTCACAATCATTAACCTTGGATGCTTATACAAGGCACAGAGATAAAGAACACACAGTGGTCCATTGACTTTATTTCCTTTTTTCTAGAATTATAATTTGTTGTATGACTCTTACATGTTCCCAGGTTTTTCTGCATAGAACACATATAGAGACCATCTGACCAGCAGTCCATAAAATATGTTAAATAGAAAAGAGGAAATTCTGCGCGAAATACATCAAGCTGCATTCTGTAAGCAGTAATGAGAATGACTGTAGTCAACTCTCTTCCTGTTATTTCCATGAGGTTTCAGCAATATCAAAGTGGTACATTTGGGGGAGCTATAGGACAGATTCAATCAGGGCTGGCTTTATATATCAATAATTTCAAACTGTATTTTCTCATAACCTTTCCTTCTTTGTTCAAAAGGGGACTTCCATTTTAAATTGTAATCTATGACTTTTGAAACGAATGTTAAAGTGTCTCGCCGACAAATTCTTCTGGTTGGTTTTCTTCTCTCTCCTTTCTTTCTCTCCTTTTGCTGTATTGAAAAGCCATCATGGTAGTATTATATGGAGGTGAAAGGTACTAGACTTTTAGGTGACAATTAAGCCCCCATTTGTTGGTGGGATTGCTATGGGGATTATGTATTTAGGAGATGCTAATCAGAGTTCTACACGGATGTCAAAATTTAGCATATATTAGCTACTTACAGCTAGAGATTAAACCATTTCTACAACCCACTGCTAACATTTTAGTCTGAATACTTTTTACTTTCAAATCTCACTCTACATTAAGCTTGATTACTTGTGGCTTCGTAATGCATTTGCTAATATCACCTTAATCCTTCTGTGGCATTATATAGTATAACAATGAATAATGACCCACATACAGGAGCAGTTGTATCACAAGATCCAAGGAAGATTTAGTACAAGGAAGCAAAAAATCCAGGGTTGTCATGCTAATAATTATATCTTGGGCTCAGAAAATCCTGGCCTCTGACTAGATAAAAGCAGCTAACATTCAAGGAGAATATTTACCTTTGTTTAACAGATCCCAAACTTCTGTTACAAACAGGTGTTTCCTGTACCAGCGCTTCACACTGGTGTGGATGCAGATTTATAAACTGTTTCAACTTGGGCTATGGAAGTTATTTAAAAAAAACAAAAACTAAAATGAGAGTGGCTTAATTTTAGTAACATTTTAAAGGTAATATTTTAGATTAAAGTGTATATTTCTAATTTAATAAATATGCTTTGGAATTTACAATTCCCTTTTTCATTTTTTTGAGTTAGTAAAACATTAAATTAAAAGTGGGGTACTGTGGTTGAAACTGCTATGTACCTTAGTGAAATTTTACCTTAACTGTTTGGACAGAGATACCAAAGCTCATGTAAATGTAAATAAATGTTGGTTTACTACTAGGCCTGCCAATGGGGAATGGGGAGGAACTGGGACAGTTACTCTGAGGCCTGATAATTAAAAGGGGCCTGGGGATGTGGTTACTCTGCTCCTGTGGAGAGCAACTTTAAATAATTGGTATGCTCTCCTTCAGAAGTGGCTGCATTTCATGTAAATTAACTAATATAACTCTCATTTTGAAGAGAAATAACTTTTGGGGTCAAAGAGAATATATCAAAGCAAAATGTACTTTATAGTTATGAAAGGATTTAATGTAAACTCTTATAGCTTTGGTCAGCTCTTAAATTAGGGGATTTATCATCAAAGCTTCTGATTCTCTGTGAGCAAGTTGGGACCAAACCATGGCGCTAACCCTTTAAAGGTGCATTAGAGAGAGAGAGAGAGAGAGAAAGAGAGCGAGAATAATAAGAAACAAAAGTGTAGATTCACAAAAATGTTTAGACACCTCTCTCATATTCATTTCAGTGGTATTTAAGTACCTAAGTACATTTGGGAATCAAGGTCAAACAGTCTTTTTCACTTCTACTTGGAGCAAGTATAAGAACATAAGAACTGCCATACTGGGTCAGACCAAAGGTCTATATAGCCCAGTATCCTGTCTTCCAACAATGGCCAATGCCAGATGCCTCAGAGGGAGTGAACAGAACAGGTAATCATCATGTGATCCCTCTCCTGACATCCATTTCCAGACACACAGAGGCTAGGAAAACCATTCCTACCCAACCTGGCTAATAGCCATTGATGGACCTAACCTCCATGAATGTATCTAGTTCCTTTTTGGACCCTGTTGAAGTCCTGGTCTTCATAATATCCTCTGGAAAGGAGTTCCACAGGTTGACTTCAGGTTTTCCTGCGGGAAGAAAAACTTCCTTTTGTTTGTTTTAAATCTGCTACCTATTAATTTTCATAAATTTCAATTAATAGTGGATATATGGAGAACAGGCATTGCAGAACTGGAATTGAACCACAAACCTTCCAGAGAATCCCATTGCAGCAGGGTCCATCATAAAGAAGGCCTTGAATTGTAAACAGATGTTCAGTGTCTCAATTTACCCAGACGTGAAATGGACTAATTGTGGATGATATACTGATGTACGAGTCTCTTGTGTCTGTAATATACCTCTTTGGTTTTTTCAGACTCTTTCAAGTCATGTAGTTTCAGGAGATAAATGTTTTGGATTCCTTTGAGTCAGAGTTGGATTTCCATTTAAAGTTGTTAGGATTTTGATTTTTGAACATACAGAGGGAAAGGAATTGATCAGCTGTCATTTATCAGTACATGTGCACTAAGTCTTATTTATTACTACATGTACTAGTGTTTGTTATTCTCACATCTACGTTGATTAGAGAGATCTTCTGGTCCTCACTTTTTTATTTTTCCTCTGAGGTTTTACCATCATTGATGCTTTGTTTGAATTTTATTTTTGTGGAAGGAATGGAGATTTTTAGCCCAGTAAGGGACATACATTTGCAGGATCATTCTCATTTCTCAAATTCTCTGTCGAGAAAGCTAATCAGCCAAGACTGTGTGTTGTGCATTGAGAGATTGCCACTTCTCTGGACTTCTAACATATACAAATCAGTCTTAACATATATGCAGTTTATTTCTGATTTCTAAGAAAGTAATTTTTTCCTTGGAACAATGAAGATATAGTTAACCATTCTCAGGTGAAGTGACAAACCAGTTCTGTTCTTCTGTCCACTGACATCAAAAGGTAAATATCCATTGATTTCAATACAGAATTTGGGAACTAAAGTAATAAATGGTACCTTCATACAGTAAGAGGAACAAAAACAAGTTACAAGAACATAATGGTTGCTTGGTTAGGCACTTATGAGTGATGAAACTCATACAACCTGAATCCTCCCATTGAGCGTATAAATTATGTTACAGTCTTTAGTGACATGGTCACATACTATGCATAAATAAAATATATGATGGTGTGTGTTACTCACAACACATCATATTATACAAAATGTACTGCAATCTTAGATATGTGTTTGTAACATTCTAAATATTTTTCATTATTGTACACATATAGCAAGTAGTGTATATTCTAATTTAGAGGTGGGCAATCATTTTTAAAAGGGGGCCACTTCAAACATTTTTGAAGTGGTCTCAGGCCACCCCGGAAGGCTCGGGCCTAGGGCAGAAGGGGTGGTTGCCAGGAGACTTCTCGTGTTCCCCCACCCATAGATTCTGATTGGCCTGGGAGTAAGGGAGCATGTGAAGTCTTTGCCCCCTGCTCCTGGCACCGAGAAACAGTCACCAGCTTTTTTTAAATATCTGGCGGTTCCTTCTAGGTGCTGCAGTGGGAGGAGACTTCATGTGGTTCCCTCTCCCCCAGGCAAATCAGGACCTGGAGGCAGGGGGCGTATGTGAAGTATCTCTCCTCCTGCCCCCATGCTGCCAGGGTTGCGTGGTGGCTAGAGAGAAACACTGGCTGTTTTAAAACTTTGCTTTCTCCCTTGCCAAGGTTTCGTTTGGCCTGAGGGTAGGGGAGTGGCAAGGCAGCCTCAGGCCAGATCCACTGGCTTGGCTAGCCAGATTCAGCCTGCAGAGGCCCCTTTGCATAGGTCCCTGTGCTAGTGAAACTGAGTCCACTGATAAGAAAAATATAGTCATAGACATATCAACTTTAAGGTGAGAAGGGACCACCATGATCATCTAGTCTGACTTCCTGCACATCACCTAACTCACCTACTGCTATAACAGATTCCTAAATCCATGGTTTTTAAAACCATGTTGTATTTTATCCAAATTATGATTTATCTCCTTAACTACTTGCTCTTTCAAACATTTTTCTAAGACTTGCATGCTATTGAGGTAAAATGAACAGGCCTGTAGTTTCTTGGATCGCAATTTCCCCCCTTTCTTAAAAATATGTACTGTGTTAGCAATTCTGAAGTCATAAGGTGCAACCCTCAAGTTTACAGATTCATTAAAAAACTGAGTCCACTGATATGAAAAGTCTACCATGAGCTTCTTTTTAATCCAACAGTCTACAGGCCAAGTCTAGCAGTGTAATAGAAATCTTTCCTGGCATATATAGGCCACCTAAGATTTAGCTAAACTTTTTCATCATAAATTCCCTTATTCCCTGCATTGCACCTAAGGAAGGCTACACTACATGAGCAGTTCAAATTACTTTAGCGCTAACTGCTTTTATCTATGGCCACAGGGTTCACCGGAATTATCGTTCTGATCCAAAGCCCATTAAAATGAACAGGAGTCTTTCTAATGATTTCAGTGAGCTTTGGATCAGACCTAAGCATTTGGACTGAATCCTGCTTCCATTAAAGTAAATGGCAAAACTAATATTGATATCTTTGACAATAGCATGACACCCTTGTAAATAAAAATAAACTAGGAAAAATTCTTTAATTTACTTCCACACATTTCTCTTCCAACAAAGAATTAACCTGATTGAGACATCCATTTCCTTCTTGACTAGAAACTAGTGCACTATAAATATCTACTTAAACTCTGTACAGTTGATACACATATCTGTTTTCAAATTTATACCAATTATATATTGGCACTGTGTTTTTAAAACTTCATTTCTAGGAGCAAATTTATACTCACCCACATGGCAAAAACAATGATAGTTTTATTTTCTTATGAACTTTCACTTCATTAGCGATTAATTCCCACTTAAATTTGCTATCCTAATTAATCATTTACATTACTGTTTCAGGTGTTCTGGCTAATTAATATTATAACCTTCATTGTATTGTGTCCAACAGAGAAGATTTTTGTGGACATAAATTTCTCAGATTTTGCAGTATGCAGATGCCTTAGCTACCTGTGTTAACCTCTTAAAAGAAGAATTGTTGCTAATCTTATTTCATTTCAGCTGATGTTTTTTGTTCTTCTGAATTTTCTTGAAGAACTGTCATGGATTTTCTTGTAGAAGTTATCTTCCCTCATTCTTTCTTAGAGAATCTGCATTCCTTTTCTTCTTAAAGTAATCTTATGTGTACTATAATTGAACTTTGTCCTTACCTTCCTCTTGTCCATGTTAGAAAATCGTGGAGCTTTCATTTAACTTTTTTGTAACTTTGCCTAATTCTTAGTTATGGTCTAATTTCAGTAGTTCTGTCTTCTCTTCCCTCTTTTTTCCCCTTTCCAAACTAGGCCAACAATATTCTTTTGTGCAGTTTTGCCTCATCTTCTCATACTCAATTTCTTTTCTTTCCTAATCAATGATTGCTTGGGATATCCAAGTCTAATGAGTTTTTTTCATAAATCAGACATATTTTAACTGTCACTTGAGTGTGCTGGGTTTTATATTCAACCAGTGGCACACTCCACAGGTAGAGTAATTGAGAATGGTCAGTAGCTTCTAATCTCTGCTCTCAGAAGCACTGCTAGAAACTCCTGGCCATTTTAGACTGTGGCTAATGCTATCTTGTATTGGAATCCTTGACTACTCTTGCCAACAATGACTTATGCTGCTGTGACTTCTCCAGAAAGCTAAGGAATGCCAGCCTTTTCTTTATTATTAGGGTTTTGCTCCAGTCTCCCATGCCTGTTCAACTCAAGGTTGGACAACTGCTGTGCTCTTTATTAGGAATTATACCATAGACATATTTATACCTCCAGGAATGGTCCTCCAGCTGTACAACTAGCTTCCTCTGGATATCTAATGTGTTAACTGTCTCAGATGAAGGGATAAAGCCAATCTTGCTGGTCATACATTGGTTTAACTATGAACCCTGAATAGAGTATATTTGTTGTTTTTGACTGAAGCAGGATTAAGCATAGGGAAAAGGGCAGTTGTTTTTGTTGTCTGCTGTGGACAGTTTTAATTCAGCTTTCATTTAGTGTTTTTCATGCATGCATATGCTCCAAACTATAATATAACAGTCAGTGGGCAGGAATAATATGAAGAAATGCACATATGCCAACGGCACAACACTCTGAAAGTTTGTCAGTACAAATTATAAGAACTATATCCAAGCAGTTTTCGGAGGAAATCTCGGTTTCTGCAGTGTAATACATAAATTCAGAGTAGAAAGGATCAGGTTTAAAGAAGGTAAAAGGGATTATGTCCTAAGTGATCACAAACTGAAATATCCTATTTATTTTACATTTTTCATTACGCTTCAACAGATGTATAGCAGAATCCATACATGACAAATTTGCTCCAGATATGATTGCAAAAAAATGAAGGAGACAGAACCAGCAAATGATTCAATAGATAAAGAAGTTAGGATATGTTTCATGAAGTGTTCCAAATATGCATTTCAGTGGAGCGAGGATGATTTGAAGCAGCTCATGTGATTCAGAGAACAGGCCATGATTGTGTCTCCTTTATAAAGTAGGCTATGAGAATCTTTCTTTTCTCTGAGGTACTACCACCAGTTTACACTCATCAACATTAAATGAGGCATAGTTGTACATAGAAGTTTATAGAGTAGTTAGGAGCAAATGCTATGTGAGAATGTGAACAGATTGTGCCTTTGGCAGTCAGCTAATCTGTGACTTTCACTACTTCTAATAAAGCTAATGTCTAAGTAGACCTGCTCCTGATCTTTCACTTGCATATATTTGAGGCCAATATATAATGTGACCATGTTCATTTTTGCATAACAGTCCTTATTTTTTGAATATGCAGCACAACTGATCTCTTAAATCTGAACTTAACAAAAAATAACCTAAGGGTTTGATTTCTACGCAGGGATAAAACATGGAACAATGCAGTAATGAGCCCCCAAGCTTTAATGATTGGGATGAAGACATCTAAAATGTAAAACCAGTTTAAACCAGTATAGTGGTCTGATTCTGCGCTAATGTACTGTATTGTTGCTGAATGCAGTGGCAGATACCAGTATGGGTCATGGGGCAGAAAGTTACCTTCAAGGTATGGTAGCAGGGGGCTAAAGTTTTCAGCTACTTATTTAAAAGTGATCTTCCTTCCTGTCCAAACTGAGGAGGGGGAAAAGAGAATTAATAGTTTCAAAGAATTCAAGGACAAAAAGAGACCATCTAGTTTGTCCTCCTGTATAATGCATTTCACCCAGTTATTCTGATATTGATCCAAAGACTTGTATTAGGCTAAAGCCCAGAAAATAAGTCAGTCTTGATTTGAAGACATCAAAGGATCACCCTCACTCTTGAAATGCTGTGCTGAATTTTTAATTTGAATTTTTTACTTTCATTTCTAAGCATTAGCTATTGTTTTACTTTTTTTCCTGCTAGATTTGGCACACCTTTAGCACTTACACCATAATCATGCCAATCTTTTTGAGAAACTGAAGAGATTTAACAATTCAAGCTGCTGCTTCCTTTTGTCAGGCATCTCAACTGCACCTTGATTGCCCCAAATCCCCACCCCTACACTTTCCTCTGGGCCAAAAGACTCCATCTGCCCTCCAATCACTTACAAAAATTTCCATCTTTGCCTGAACAACTTTTACAACATGGCCACACATGTACAGTACAAACCTCAGTGGCATATGGAAAACTGAAAATCTGGGGGCAATATAAATAAGTTGATATCAAAATAAAAGAACAAGGGGCACTCTCTTTATCAGGCTGGTATGGGTATTTGCAAGTCTGCAAGTAAAGACGTAATATTCCTGAGGGAACAAGGGATGGTGGGTGGTGATGTGAGGAGATGAAAAGATTACTTTAAATTTTCATTTCCCCCCATCCTGTATCTTTCCATAGTGAGAGCCTAATACCTTAATCCATTCGGTTCTGGAAAGGGGAGTGAATGTATATGAGATAACATTTAGCTGTTGGAAATATTGTCCTGGTAAATATGAGCTACTACCAGCACTGGAGATTAATACCTCAAATGAGGAGGAATCAAGCTCAGGAGGCTGATCTTTAGGTGTGTCCTTAGCGTTCAATAAAGAGAAGTTTGGAGAAGCAAGGAGATTAAAATTCAAACGATCCATCATTCTTTTTGGACTGGCCCATAAAGAACTGAAGATTGGATTTCTTTTCAGGAGGCTGACAGAGTTGAGCAGAGGATAGATTGGATGTCACAGGCTAGCAAGGCAATTGCAAGCCAAAGCAGGGGCACTATGGGCAGAGAAGGACTATCTATGATTCCTCCCTCTTCCTTTCCATCTGAGATGGAAATTAGGATTTTACATCTACTTTGCCCTTCAGTTGGGCATGTGCAGGAAGGATCCCCTGAGGATCTTGGGTCCCATTCATAGTTTGGCCACAGACATCTTGTATGACTCTGGGCAAGTCATGTAATCAGTTCTGTGTCTCAGTTCCCTGTTATACGACTGTGGAACTAGGGTGCAGCATAAATTGACTTTTGCAAGATCACATATGTAACATTCAACTTTTTTTCAAACTAGGGTACAGCGATATACCAAGTGCCTTTAACAGCTATACCTGGAATGGAAGGGCCGATCTGAAACAAAGTCAGGTCTACGACTCCTCCCTCCTCCCTTCCATATGAGATGGCTGCACTGATAGACAAGGTGGAACAAGGGGTGCCTCTTGCCACATTTTCTGAAAAGCCAGGAGACAGACACCTTTTCCCTCCTTTACAGCAGCTCAGTCAAAGGAGTAACAGTTCGTTACTAAGAATGTCTTCTTCCAGAAACTTCCCTGTTTGCTTAGGAAGGGGACAAGGAAAAAGTGTCATACTCTAAAGCTTAAGTACTTCGCAAGTACCATGATATTCAGCCTATCCTTCAGAAAGTATTCTTTTGCTGTCTGGTACACAAAAGATACTAAATATTGCAGTAATCCCAACAGCTAAGATAGCAGCAGTAACCATAAAGAACATCAACAGCCAACAGATGTTCCTCTCACTTAACGAAAAGGCAACACACAGAAACCTGTCAGGGAACATTTTAACTTGTCCACACACTCATTAATGGATTTTAAAGTCACCAAATTGTTTCAGGCCAATTCCACAAGCCAGCTACATAGGGAAGCCTTAGAACTTAACTTCATTTACAGGTTTGATTCCTATCACAAAGATATGAATAAAGACATTGGCTGGGTGACCCACAACATTCCACATCCCAATGACATAAAAAAACCAAACAATGAGTGCTTAAGAACAATTTGCACCTTCTCTATCAGTTTCATGTATTCTAATCAACTATTTTGTTCCCCTTTCTTCTTCTTTTTCCTTCTCTCCCCACTCCATCCCCTATTTATTTAGAAATGGGACCTTTAATAACTCCATTCATCTGAAGAAGTGGGTTGTGCCCACAAAAGCTCATGATAGCATCTACATGTTTTGTTAGTCTTTAAGTTGCTAAAAGACTATTTGTTGTTTTTTAAGTTTTTAACGAAGATAGTTTGAGTTGATGTTATATAACATGCAGAGCCAGTTGAAGTGGAAACCTTGGTAGTATAGCTGTGTCTATTTAGTTTTATTGGGGTGGAGGGAGGGGAGATGAGGAAAAGGGTTATCCTTTTCCATGATGGTTTAGAGATTTGTTCCAGACTAGTAGCCTATGGGCTGAGGAGATGAGAATTCAGTCAGATATAGAATGCACAAAAAAAGTATGACAAATTGCAATGACAAGGTTGTGTTAGTAGCTTATGATGTAGTGAAATGAAATCCTGACCCAGGGAATACAGACAGTCATGTGCTATGTGCTGGGTTCAGAGAGAGAATGATGTAGCCAGAAAAATCACCACTACCCTCACTGTCAACCTATAACACTCGGCTCATCAGTAAATTAAGTCATTTCTCTTGCACCCAATATTAAAGAGTAGAATGATGCATTTGGTATTTAAACATCATGAAGTACGTTATTAGATATGCACTGCTGGAATTGAAAGAAGTACAATGTTTTGGTCGTGAGCCTTCAAGCTTGCTGACTGAAACATTTAACATTTTTATGGCCACATGTGTGTGTCCGACAGATGCAGCTTTAACAGAAACACCAGAGAGAGACATCCAGGAACTTTGGGAAGTTCAGATGCAGATTCTGAATCTCTTAGAACACACTCACAATTTCTTCTCTATTCATTGTAGCCCAAGGTCCAGTGTGCTTCAGCAGCAGCACGTGAAACTACGAGCTGTGAACTACAAACTGTAGCATGTTGGGAGAATTTCCTGCTTCCTGCCAGAATATGCCCTCTGCCTCCCCTGCAGGATCTCCACACTGACTGAGCTGGAAGCATGTAGGCTGCAAGTAGAGAAGAGGCTGCTGAACTGTAATTCTGTTCCATGTTCTTTACAGAATAAAGGCTCTTCCTGGTTGTTTGTTGGACTGGGCCTGGTTTGAGGTGCGCACACACAGACACATAATGCAGGACACATAAAGGAGCCTCAGGCCTAGTCTCACAGGCTATGTCTATACTGCAGAGCTTTTCTGAGATACCAGAGGTATCCCAGAAAAGCTCTGCCACGTCCAAAGACAAGCGGACATGGTTTTTTTGGCATCCCTGTAAACCTAATTCAGGGATGTTCCAAAAGAGGTCCCCCCCCCCTGACATTTGGCCCCGTGTAGAAGGGCCAAATATCGGAAAAGCCTCTTTTGGAAGAAAAACAAAAAGATACGCAAATTGGTCTACACTGGGACCTTACTCCGAAATTAGCCCCCAAGGCAAAATTTGTAAGTGATGCATCTGCACTACCAAACCTGTCATTTCAGAATAAGGGGCTGTGGAATTCGAACTCTGTAGTCCTATTTTTCACAAGGAAACATATTCCTTGTGAAATATTCCTATTCCTGAACTTGTAAGTCTGAAATAACTTGAGTGTGGATGCTCTGGTGCTGCTGATTCAAACTAATTGGCCTCTGAGAGGCCTCTTGCAGCTCCCCAAAGTGCTTCCTGGGGCTCTGAGTCTGAGATCACGCGTCCACATTAACAGAGCCTGCCTGAGACTACATTCAATTCTTCCCTGTAAGTGAGGACATCGGACTTTGACAACAGAGGCATGTAGATTAGACTATCCGGCATAGGAAAATGAAGCGGTGATTTAAATAATTGCCGCTTCGTTTAAATTTACATGGCTGCCGCGCTGAGCCGATCAGCTGTTTGTCGGCTCAGCGCGGTAGTCTGGACACGCGGGGGTCAACATCAAAGGCATTTGTCGACCACCCAGGTATGAGAAATCTCAACTGCATACCTGGATGGTCGACAAATGCCTTTGATGTCGACCCCCGCGCATCCAGACAACAACGCTGAGCCGACAAACAGCTGATCGGCTCAGCGCGGCAGCCATGTAAATTTAAACAAAGCGGCGATTATTTAAATCGCCGCTTCATTTTCCTATGCCGGGTAGTCTAATCTACATGCCTCTGTCACCAGAGGCATGTAGTCTAGACGTACCCTAAGTGGCGTCCTTGAAGTCAAGGGGACTATTCATGTGAATAATAACTATTCATGTCTCTAAGGGTTTGTAGGTTCATGCCCTATATTTTACTAGAAAGAGAGTCAAGCTGCAAAGTTCATACCTTGATTTCTGGCACCCTAATCTTCAAATAAGTTTGGCTCCAAGATGTTAAATGGCCCGTTTTAAGAGGGGGCATCTTTTACAAAATTTAGATCTGGATTCAGGTTCATGTTTGAATATCTCTTAAATTTGCAGGTGGCCAGATCTGGGATTATGATTTGGGCCTGTCTCTGTAAGTTTTATCATAAAACTCTTTTAAACCTGTTGTATCATACTGGTTTACATCTTGCAAAGATGAAGTGTGCAAAGCTAAATTAAAATATTCTCCAAGAGAAAAAACAACCTCTCTCTTCAAGTAGGTCTTGTATAATGTGGACTGAATTTTTCACAAGCGATCATACACATCTCTTGAGGTGAGAGGGCAATGTCTCATCCAGAGAAGCTAAGCAGTTCTAGCAGAAGAAGACATGTGGTGCACTTGTCCTTAGTAGAATTAATTTAGATACGGGTTGGACCTTCCTGGTCCAGCACCCTCGGGACCTGACCAGTCCCAAATGAGGGAATTTGCCGGATTAGGGGAGGTCCCCTACCACCAGTCTCCCAGGATACTGCCCCTCCCTCTGGCTGGCTCTGCTCCAGCCTCATGGCCACAGGGTTCCAGCCTTGCTGCTACAGGGCTTGGCCTCAACATGGTGCTATCAGTCATCTGGGGATCTCCAGGGACGTGGCTCCCCAGCCACCGTGGCCCCACTTCTGCCCTGCCTGGACAAGGGTCCTTGGGGACAGGGCTCTGTGGCTTCCTTACTTCTGTCCCACCTGGTGCTTCCCGAGGACTAGGTTTTGCAGTTGCCCCACTGCTAGTGCTCCCTACCAGGGTTTCCCAGGGACTGTGCTCACTGGCTGCTGGTGACCTTGCTGCTGCCACATCCTGCCAGGGCTCCCCTGGGATGGGACTCTGCCGGTGTCCTGATGCTGCTGTGCAGAAATGGGGCTCTGAAGGGGCAGGGCTCACTGGTCCTGCTACTGTCCTGCCTGACCGGGACTCTTCAGGGTTGGGGCTCACCAGTCTGATGGCGGGGATCCCCTCTGCTGGACTCCCTGGCTGGGTTGCATTCCCAAACACTGGGGCTCTCTAGTCCAGCAACATCTGTGATCTTGCTGGACCACAGATGTTGTTGGACCAGAGACTCCTGTATTTAAGTATCAGATGAATAGCTGTGTTAGTCTGGATCTGCAAAAGCGACAAGGAGTCCTGTGGCACCTTATAGACTAACAGATGTATTGGAGCATAAGCTTTCGTGAGCAAAGACCCACTTTGTCAGATGCATGTGGTGGAAATTTCCAGAGGTATATATAAATATGCAGGCTAGAATAACACTAGAAATAACTATGTTAATTCAGTCAGGGAGGGTGAGGCCCACTTCTAGCAACTGATCTGGAGGTATGAACTGCTTTTGTAGTTGGCTAACCATTCACAGTCTTTGTTTAATCCTAAACCGATGGTGTCAGATTTGCAGATGAACTGTAGCTCAGCAGTTTCTCTTTGAAGTCTGGTCTTGAAGTTTTTTTGCTGCAGTATGACTACCTTTAAATCTGCTACTGTGTGTCCAGGGAGATTGAAGTGGTCTCCTACAGGTTTTTGTATACTGCCATTCCTAATATCTGAGTTGTGTCCATTTATTCTTTTACATAGGGACTGTCCAGTTTGGCCGATGTACAGAGCAGAGGGGCATTACTGGCACATGATAGCGTATATTACATTGGTAGCTATGCAGGTGAATGAACCAGTGATGGTGTGGCTGATCTGGTTAGGTCCTGTGATGGTGTCACTGGTGTAGATATGTGAGCAGAGTTGGCAACTACACTTGTTGCATGGATTGGTTCCTGAATTAGAGTTATTGTGGTGGGGTGTATAGTAACTGCAGAGCTACAGTTCATCTGCAAATTTGACACCATCAGTTTAGGATTAAACAAAGACTGTGAATAGCTAGCCAACTACAAAAGCAGTTTCTCCTCTCTTGGTGCCTCACCCTCCCTAACTGAATTAACCTCGTTATCTCTAGCCTTATTCTAGCCTGCATATTTATACGTGCCTCTGGAAATTTCCACTACATGCATCTGACGAAGTGGGTCTTTGCCCACGAAAGCTTATGCTCCAATACATCTGTTAGTCTATAAAGTGCCACTGGACTCCTTGTCACTCCTGATTTAAGAGGTTCAAGCTGTACCACCAAATTCCCTAGATCTATTTTAAGGTTGAAGACAGGGATATATCTTGCTGAAGTTTGGAGCACCCTGCTCTGTGCTTCTTATTCATACTGTGTTATAATATAATATAATATAATATAATATAATATAATATAATATAATATAATATAATATAATATAATATAATATAATATAATATAATATAATATAATACAGCAGTGAAAAAAACCATGAATCTGCATGTTTTTGCAATTTCACACATGCCCGGGTTGTGTGAATTCCATGTTTTTCACTATAGATGGTATAAGAAATGTATAGACCCATGGAGTGTGTGCCACTCTGTAAATTATATTAACATTTGATTAAGTAAATGTTGACTAAACCTGACCTCAAACTGGATTTTTTTTTCAACAAAATTACAATGAGACCACATGTGTCTGACCAATTTAAATTAAACAAATTCATTTTTTCACAGACCCACATAAAGTATTTTAAGGGAAAATGCCACTTAATAGTATAAGGCCTACTTCCTGGCTTTATTACTGATTGAAATTGCCCAAGATAAATTCAGTATTCAAAGAATTTCCTGTGACATGAACATGACTGGAGAAATAATTTTCGACATTAAATTTGGTGAACTGCTGAACTTTGTTAATATTTTTTGCAGTGTTCAATTCATTTTTAATAAATTGTACAAGCACTGGCAGCACAATGAAGTCCAAAGCCCTAAGATTGAAAGTCTGAACAGGTCAAAAGAAAAAAAAAGTTGGCTTGAGATCTTGTGCCTGTTAAAACACTAACTAGAAAATTAGGCAGGAAAAACAGTTACAAAAATATTGAAAGTATCTTTGATCAGCTGGTTGAAGAGAAGTATCATGACAAACAGGAAATTACAAAGAATAACTATTTTGACTGTAGTGGAAATAGCGACTTAGGTAGCTTCAATTCAAACTAGGTACAGAATATTTTCCTGGAATTTAAAGGAAAGGTATCCAGATGTCTAAACATTCTACTCAATGTGGCTTTTATTTCAGTTTTGGCAAGTCTTCAGAAAACTGGTAGACAAGTTTAGCTGGAAGACTTTTTCCAGCATATTTACATAATTTCATACATATTTTATGCTTCTGCATTACATCTTTTGGCAGTGGTCATATTTAATTTTAAGATTCTCTTAAAATATTACATATATTTGTATGAATTATTTCATTGCCCCATGTCAAAGTACTTTATATATTAAGAAAACATTTAGGCCTGTGAATGGCTACAGTAAACACAAATGAGGGTAATCTCTGGAGAAAGACATTACCAAGTATTCAGTGAAGTGTCCCTATGTAACTATAACATACTGTTCTCAAATGAGTTAAAAATGAACAGTGGTGGAATAAAATTGTTGTATTTCATTAGGCTACAACCACGTTTTGTACTCTGTATTTCTAAAATAAAATGTCAAGTCACCAAACTTTGTGGGTCCACTGAAAAATCAAAATAATGGCTCTTGCTTGGAAAACCAGGAGAGAGAAACCTGACACCACAGCAAATAGCACACCCAGATAATAAAATAAATGCAAATATGAAACAAAACAGGTGGGGTCAGCAATTATGTACTTGAGAGCAACTTCTTTTAGCTAGCAGCTGTTGCATAATAAATAGCAAGGACAATATAGCACTTTATGCCCCAATCCTACAAGTTTTTGAATGACATCTGATCTCACTGATATCAGGTAGGGCAACCAGCAGCTTCCAGGTAATGCTTAATAAATTGTTCATTTGGGCCCCTATAGTTTATTGGAATTTCCTCCCCTCCTTGCCATGAATCTACTTGTCTGTCTAGCTTCCCTGGTCTTTCACACTGGGGCCTTTATTTGTCTCATAATTATTTTAAGTTTGAGTCCAAAACACTTTAAAAAAATCTATTTTTCAAATAAATGTATCTGTCACACTATGTCCCTGGAAAAAAAAGACATCTGGCTTTTCTTGAATGTTTATCCATATTTTACATTCTGTGTTTTTAATTAAATGAAGAGTGTAGAAGGGACTGTTTATACAATATGTGTATATGCAATTAAGGGGGAAGAGAGGCCCCTTTCAAACATAATCAACTGGGAGATAGCAAAATTATTATTCTGGATCTTGTTCAGAATTACATACAACTCAGATGAGTAAAACAGCAGATACTATTGAAAACCAACTTTATTTTCCTCCTCTGTCTCGCAACAAAGACAATGGGAAAAAGACAGAGATCTAAGTATAGATATAATAATAATTTAATAATACTGTGTGCTTGTACGGTACCTCCATCTGATGATAACAATACACTTTACAATGAATATTTAATCCTTGTTAATTAAGGTATGTATTTTGTTCCTTCTTCAGATGAAGAAACTAAAGGCTAGAAAAATGTAAGACCACAACTTCCAGCTTAATTTAACTTCATTGGGGTTGCTGGATACTCTGGGTATGTCTAGACTACATGGCTCTGATGACAGAGCCATGTAGATTAGTTTACTAGACATTTGCAAATGAAGCTGTGATTTAAATAATCGCCACTTCATTTAAATTAAAATGGCTGCCGCGCTGAGCCGATCAGCTGTTTGGTGGCACAGTGCAGTAGTCTGGACACTCTGCGGTCGACATCAAAGGCATTTGTCGACTGCCCCGGTAAACCTCATCCCACGAGGCATAACGGGGCGGTTGACAAATGCCTTTGATGTCGACCGCGGAGCATCCAGACTACCGCGCTGTGCTGCCAAACAGCTGATCGGCACAGCACGGCAGCCATTTTAATTTAAATGAAGTGGCGATTATTTAAATCTCTGCTTCATTTGCGTATGTTTAGTAAACTAATCTACATGGCTCTGGTGACAGAGCTTTGTAGTCTAGACATACCCTCGGTGACCACTTTCAAATTAAATTTAGCCTGAGGACCAGATTCTTGAAGGTTTTT
Source organism: Pelodiscus sinensis (assembly GCF_052426305.1). Lineage (NCBI taxonomy): Eukaryota > Metazoa > Chordata > Testudines > Trionychidae > Pelodiscus > Pelodiscus sinensis. Next base: position 52,753,342 of record NC_143053.1, read on the forward strand.
AAAATCAGGTTTCATTAAAATCAGTGGCTCTGGGTAGAAATGTCTTAGCCCAGGTCCCAGAGGAATGGCATAGCTTGGTATGGATCTCAGAGCTTCTGACTCCTACACTTTAAAAAAACTCTCTAAAGTGAAAGCGGCTATTCTAAATTCTTACAACCGGAGAGTGACTGGGAAAGTTATGAGCCTTTTCATTTGCAGCAAATGTATTTGTTTGGTTGTTAATTCAATATGATGATGCCAGGAGCTCCTGATGCGCTCTAATACAGTACAGTTTCACTCCCCCTCTGTGTTACTCATCAAGAGGGAATATTTGATATTTGATATACTATGTTTGTAACTTGCCTGGGGACTGAGAGAGACACCTGAGCTGACAACATTTTAAGTAAAATAGAAGTCCACACAGCTACGCTTGCTTGCACTTTCAGTCTTCTGATAGATGTATAGAAACCGCATAATATTTCAGTTCACCACTGTTTAAAGCCTACAACAGCTCAGCTTTGTCCTCGTCAACCTGCAATCATATAAAAAGTGTGGGCCAGAGGCAGGGCCATATTAAGGCACAGTCATTAAACAACCATGCCTAGAACTTCAGCTACAGGCATAGGATGACTCACCCTCTCTGTTTTTTTAAAAAAAATCTAGTCTGGAAGAAAGATATGAAAATGTGAACCGATGCCTGAGTTTGCAGCCTTCTTAAAGTAATAGCTCAAGAGCTGTGACCTTCCCCATTAATCTGAACTATTAAACTTGGTGGCATTTTAAGGAGAGGTGGGGACATGACAGGAGGTGGAATCATTGTGGAGTACATTTGGAGCGTTCCACAAGCCCTATATTGTCTTTGCTTAACCATGGAAACACACGGAATATGGATGCTGCAGGCCCCAAATATCCGTGAAAACCTTCGAAGTAGGAATAAGAGATCTTCCGGAAAAGGGCTTATTTTCTGGAGAATCACGTCTAGACTGGCGCTTTTCTCCGGCTTATCCCCAAGCCGGAAAAAAGCGGCAGCCATGTTAATGCAAATACCACGGGGGATATTTAAATCCCCCGTGGATTTTGCTATTCCGAAGTCTACATTAGCATCCCTTTTCCGGAAAGGGGTGCCAATGTAGACACAGCCCCACTGAGAAGTGAGTTATCCTATAAGCCATGTTTTTCAACAAGTTTTCTTCTTCTATACATTCAGAATAATAACAGCCTGTAGCATGAAGGCATAGAAAGTGCTATCATACTCCACCTCCTTAGTTGTAATGATTTTAAACAACCAGTTGCTTCTACCTTGCCTATTCTACAGCTGAAGGATGAAACAACCATGTTTTCCTGCATCTTGACAGATCCTCAGAATTGAAAACTGGAAGAGCTATTTTAAGAATAGTGATAGTTGTTTCATCTGCAGACTCAGGGATAACTCTGTGAGATGATAATGGTGTCAATTGGAAATGAAACTGCTTAAGATCAACCCTTGAACTCCCTCACAATTCAATCCCGGTCATTTTAGAACAATTGCTTTTCATTATGGGCACTTTAATTCCCTTGCCTCTAAACCAAATCATTTTTGTTTATATACGAAGTGTCAACAGATACTGTACATATTGAACTCATAAAAGTCTTGTGTAACACACTGCTCAGAAAAACAAAATGAACTGAGGCCTACACAAACAGGCTAGTCAAAACTGTTAAATCATACTTTTAAGGGTCCCACTGCAGAGAAGGTCTTGCTATTTTCTTTCTCCAAGCACAGGCAGCTAACATAAATGCTTAAAAAAGACGGGGAGGAAAGGAAAAAAGAAAAGAAAAGCAATAGCATTAAATTCTTGCTAATCCTGATTTTTTTCTTTCTTGTCTCTTACCAGAAGGTTATTTTGCAATGGAGGTCAAAGAGTTCAGCATCAGCAGTTTATGTTGAGAGACCCGAAGGAGAAAAATTGAGCTATTTTCAAAGAATCTGGCAGCTAACATAACTATCTAGAGATTATACTGTAGTTTTTTTTTTTTTTTTTTTTTTTTTTTTTTTGCAAATCTTCAAGATCAGGAAAGAGTATAGGGTCTGTTTTGCATGCATTCTTTGAACAGAAAATCTCTTTGATTTTAATATTTTTGGAGGACTATTGATGTAAGAGCAAACCTTCTTTAAATAGTTAGGGATAAAATATTGAAGTAATACAATACAGCAGTTTTGGGACAAGTACTGCATAAATCAGCTAAAGTCCTTTTAAAGCATATAACTGGCTGGCAAGACCAGACCCATTTCAAAACTGTCATAACACCAGCTTGTTTTTCAGTTCTGTAATTCAGAATGTCTGGATTTGAGTAACTTTTTTTCTCTTCAGGATACAACACCAATAGTGTAACAAGAATAACTGTACAATTGGTGTACATTCGAGTAGACACATATAAAATAGTTCCCATCTCTTCTCTAATTCTTATGTGTATAAATTAATTAACATTTCTGGCGTCAGCAATAATATGTGAAGCACTCACCAAACATAAAAGAAGGTATAGCCTCAGCTTTCAGTTGTTTAGGGTATTAGGCCCTGATCCAGCTCTGTTCTTTATATGCATGGACTGCTGTAGAGCCCCACAACTACCCACATGGAGTTCATTGCAAGATTATAATGGGTTGTATTACGTACCCACTCGTACCTATTGTACAGTGTGTCCAGAGTCACACAAAAATGCAATGGTTTCAAACAGAATGAATCTCATGAATGTACTAGATGACTCACAAAAACAGAAGTTTTAGGGCTGGTATGGCATTAATTCACTTGCATTCTCTTTATCACTAGTAAACCAACTGCATATTTCAGAGATATGTTTCAAATTAGTCAGAATGTTAAATAAACCTGCACAGATTATATAATTTGTAAAAATGCATTTTGCTGATTGCATAGTTTTTGCAAACAATGACTGTTTTAGGGTATATCATGACAACCAGCCGAAACTAGACCAAACTTTTCCATTGGATAATCAGAAAGAATTAGAGTTAGAACAGATATAAGCACTAACATTATGGGGTCATGGAAATAGAGTTTATTAGCTGGAATTCCTTAGTAATATGATGATTCATATAGTCTCAAACAAATCTGGGTTGTGTTAATAACTGTTCTCCCAGGCTATGTCTAGACTGCAGGCTTCTTTCGGAAAAAGCTTTTCCAGAAGAGATCCTTCAAAAAAACTTCTTCTGAGAGTGTCAACACGGCCAAAGCAAATCGAAAAAACTATCTGCTTTTTTGAAACATAGTGTTCACACTGAATGGACGCTATCTTACATTTAAGCTGTGATTACTATGGACAGAGTGGCCACCTGGGCACCTGTGCTTTTTCCTCTTTCCTCTTTTTTCAAAAGAACCCCCTCTTCCCTGTCCATTCATGCCTTTTTCCGGAAGAGCTCTTTCAGAAAAAGGCTTCCTCATACAAAGAGGTTTACCAATGTTGGAAAAAGCCCTCTGTTCTTTCAATTTTTTTCAAAAGAACTCTATTGCAGTGTGGACGTAAGTGAAGGTTTTTTTTTTAAAAACGGCCGTTTTTCCAAAAAACTCTGTAGTGTAGACATAGCCCAACTCACTAGTGTCTCGTGGCACCATAGTTGGTAGACAAGACCAGGAATGCTGTAGCCGAGTATAAACAGATATTGCATGATGAGAGTTGAATATGATAAATAGTATAAAATACTTCTTTTCAAATTAATGACAATATTTTTCTGTTTTTTTCTGCGACTAATTATTAGATTCGAACAAATGCCCCATGAATATTAGCTTGAATAAAAAACTGTATTCATTTCATCATTGTTTCTGGCCTTTTCGTGGTTGTGATTATCCTAATGAGTGAGTTTACTAGCAGTAAAGTTTGTAGGAACAGCAAATATTAAATGCATATCAGAGATTATTCGCAGAAATAGAATGTTGAAGTTATAAACACAAAGATTAATATGGGTTAACACCGGTCATCTGAAGAAGTGGGCTGTGCCCACGAAAGCTCATGATACCATCTACATGTTCTGTTAGGGTATGTCTACACTACAACGTTAATTCGAACTAACTTAGTTCGAATTAGTTAATTCGAACTAAGCTAATTCAAACTAACGGATCCAGACTAAAAAACTAGTTTGAATTAGCGTTTTGCTAATTCGAACTAGCATGTCCACACTGAGTGGACCCTGAACCGGGCTTAAGGATGGCCGGAAGCAGTGCCGGCAGGGCATCAGAGGAGGACTTAGAGCATGGAGATGCTGTCTCAGGCTAGCCGAGGGCTGTGCTTAAAGGGTCCCGACCCCCACCCCAGACAGACAGTTCTCAGGGGTGCCCCGCTTGCAAAGCAGTCCTGGCTTGGAGTGCCTGGAGTACCCACACAGAGCACATCACACCACTCGGCCATCAGCCTGGTTGCACTTGCCGCAGGCTGCCATCTGAGGAGAGGGGGCAATTGGGGGGCTGCAGGAGAGCTTCCACCCCCAGAAGCCCGCAGAGCCAGCCCAGTCCTCCCCATCGGGGGCTCGTACCCCATTCCTCCCTCACCTCCTTCCACTTACCCCTTCCTAGCCCCTCTTCTTGATGTACAAAATAAAGATAATGTGTCTTCCAAAATGGAATCTGTCTTTATTGAACAAAACTAGGGGAGACTGGGAAAAGGAGGTGGGAGAGGGGAAGAGAGAGGCTGGAAGAGGGGAGGGCAACTAAAATGATCAGGGGTTGGGAACAGGTCCCATATGAAGAGAGGCTAAAGAGACTGGGACTTTTCAGCTTAGAAAAGAGGAGACGGAGGGGGGACAGGATAGAGGTCTCTAAAAGCAGGAGTTGGGTGGAGAGGGTGCATACAGAAAAGTTCTTCATTAGTTCCCATAAAGAAGGACTAGAGGAAAGGAAATGGGTAGCGGGTTTCAAACTAGTAACAGAAAGTTCTTCTTCACAAAGCAAAGAGTCAACCTGTGGAACTCCTTGCTGCAGGAGGCTGTGAAGGCTACAACTAGAACAGAGTTGAAAGGGAAGTGAGATCAAGTCATGGAGGTTGGGTCCATGGAGTAGTCTTAGCCAGGGGGTAGGAGTGGTGTCCCTGCCCAAGGTTTGTGGAAGGCTGGAGAGGGATGGCACGAGACAAATGGCTTGGTCACTGTCTTCGGTCCATCCCCTCCAGGGTCCCTAGGGTTGGCCACTGTCGGCAGACAGGCTACTGGGCTAGATGGACCTTTGGTCTGACCCAGGACAGCCATTGTAAGCTCAGGGCTCAGGGTCGGGGGTCTCAGTGGACCCCCTTGATTCTCTTGCACACCTGCTCCTGGGTGGCCAGGCTGGCAGCTCTCCTGCCCTAGCCGGCCACTTTCCTGTGCCTAGTGCGGAGATCGTGGACGAGGTCCACGATCTCTGCACTAGCCCAGGCAGGTGCCCGCCTCTTGCGGTCCCGGGCAAGCTCCCGGGAGCCTCCAGCCTGGTCCCAGGAAGAGGGGAGGGCTGGGGGGCATCGGGTGGGTGGCTCGATCCTTGCCAGGTGCAGGGTCTGCTGGCTGGGTGCTGGCAGGCTTGCACCTGGCACGGGCACCGTAACCAGCCCGTGCCCCTTTAAGGGGTCTGGGGCCAGGAGGGGGGCAGACGAGTTTCCCTGGTGTTGGCCAGAGTGGCCACCAGGGAAAGCTGGGGAGGGCTAGCCTCCCACTAGTTCGAATTAAGGGGCTACACACCCCTTAAGTCGAACTAGCTAGTTCAAACTAGGCTTAATCCTCGTAAAATGAGGTTTTCCTAGTTCGAACTAGCGGAGCGCTAGTGTAGCGCCTATGAAAGTTAGTTCGAACTAACGTCCGTTAGTTCGAACTAACTTTGTAGTGTAGACATACCCTTAGTCTATAAAGTGCTACCAGACCATTTTTTGTTTTTTCTGTAACAGACTAACTCGGCTACCCCCTGAAGCTCACGGGTTACCTGATTATACTCACATACTCAAGGATAAAAGCATAGCATGTGACTTTTTTTTTACCAAACTAAAACATTGATTGAGACTCATTAAAAGATCATGTTAGTTAAGAATCTACAGACTAAGAATTATTTGAAAAAGCTATTCAGCAAATAATCTGATTAATGAATGTACAAACACAAAAAAGTACAAACTTCTCATGGACAATTCTCAAAGACAGAGACATTACATTTGTTCACTAAATTATACATTGCAAACTGTTCACTTAGCTCTCCTCATTATTTAATTAATCATTTGAACAGTGAGCTTAACAAGTTTATATTTCCCTCTAGAAGAAGAGTTGTCAGGTAGTGATGGAAGAAGAAGAAGGTATGGAGGAGGGGAACTCTAAAGGCAAGGGAATGAGACAAGCAATTAGTGAAAGAAATAGTAGGGAAAAAGTGGGAAAAGATCTGATTCATTCCTAGGCAAAGTCAGGCAAAATAGCAAACATTTGAGAATGTTTCTTCCATTCAGATTTTAAATAGTCACATTCTGCAGGTTTTTACCATATCAAATTGTACATTTAGATCAGTAGGAGTTTTAATTAGCTAAGGACCACAAAAGGTACCTACAATATTGAATATTTTCATAGTATTTATATAGTGAAAATCTTTATTCTACAAGGATGTGCAAACAGTAAGTCATTTTTTTCTCTGTTATACTGATGCAACTCCCATTGAAGTTATTTTAGAAGAAGTTGTAATGTTACTGAGAGGAGAATTTGACTTAAGGTGATTATTATACTGTGAATGACGAGAAAAATGGTCTGCTGTCTCTAATTACACTGGTGCCAATTGAACCTGATATAACTTCCTGGAATTCAGTTAAGTTACATCAAGGATGTAATAATCAAGGATGTAATAATCCCATTATAATTTTTTTTGTTGTAAAAACAATCTCAACTAAAGTTGATGTAAAACTTTAAAATAATTCCCTTTTAAAATGATTGCTTTAATATTAAATTTTAAATTGTGAAAAGTGTATGTCTGATTGAATAATGCTTAACCAATACAACCTGACAGACGTTGACAGATACTGTCTAATATCGCTGCATGAAGGTTGGATTGTGAGTCATAAAGATCAAGGTCATGTGTCTATAGCTACCTAGAAGGGTCTGTTCTCTACTTGATGTGGAAATGTAACTCATATTATTGTTAATGCACAACACAGATGCACACTGGAAAGAGAATTGACCAGTCTTAAAAAATACAGTGTAATCAGGGGTAAAGTGATTCATAACTAGCCCCTCACTTGTGGTAACTTATTTTATTTTGATGAAATAAAACTCAGACAACAATGAATGTATCACTATATATTAAAAGATATACCTGGGATATACTATTACACCTTTTTAGAAAAACGTTTCTTTTTCTCCCCAAGAAAATGATTCAATGTAGTTTTTTTCCATTTCTGTCAGAACTTTCAATGGAAAATTTGTATTTTTTTGCAAAATATTTAGCCTGAAAATCAAAATATATTAACTCAACTGACATTATAGTACCTCATTGAGTTGTAATTCAGATGTCTTATGCTTATATTATACTCCCATTCTCCACTGGGCCGGGCACTCTGGTTTGAACAACATTACCCATGGTGCTCCACTTTCTCTCTTGTTGGTGAGGACATATACATAATGGAATCCATGGTACATTATGGAACATATGATCCATCTAGAGCAGTGGTTCCCAAATGTTTTGGTATCATGCCTCCCTTTTGATTTTTGAAAAAACCCTGACGCCCCCCACCCCACGCCAAAAAAAAAAAAAGCAGCAAAACTTGTTGAGGAAAAAAAAAAGGAACTGAGTGCCTCGTGCCCAACATGGAATTTCTTCACGTCCCCACCAGGGGGGCATGCCCCCCAGTTTGGGAACCCATGATCTAGAGACCTTAGCATAAAACAAAGAATCGTACATAAGGCTCCCCAGCTACAATGTCTGGCTCTGTTTCATACCTAAATATTTTGGATTTTAGCCAAACTATTTCTGGGTGGGGGCTTTTTAGGGGGGGCATGTTGCAAGTGTTGCTCAGTCCTTGACTCAATTAATTTTCTTTTTTTGGAAAATAAAATGAAAATGTACATGCTCATTTAAATCATTGCACTGGGGTGGGGCTGGAGATAAGGGATTCAGTATGTAGGCTGCCCCCGGGAGAGAGAGGACTATTCCAGCCCTCTCTCACTGAAGCAGTTTGGGGCCAGTGAGAAGTACCTCTCAATGGCTATTGAAGCTTCTGTGGGTACAGCCGGGGAGGGGTCCATGTCTTCTGGCTGGGGCAGGTCTGAAGTCTTCTGCTCCCTGCGCTTCCCAGCCAGTGTGAGAAATGCAGCGAACTGTGCACTTTCTCCCTGCCAAAGAGGCACTGCCAGCAATCTTCCCATATGAAGTGGGCTGGGGGGAGCTTCAGCCTCCCTGCCCTCTATAGAGGGTGCCTGGGAAGTGGGAGTCTTGGGGCTGGGGCAGTCCCTAAGCGGGGCTGGGTGTTCACCCTCAGGCAGCCCCTTTCATCTGCCTGGTGGTTCTGTCTTTTTTTCTGTATGGTTTTCTGAGAAGCATTACCATTCCAGGCACACCTCATTTTCCTGGCACAGACCCTTACCGTGCTTTATGTTATGATAAAAGGAAACTGTATATCAAATGTGGTAGTCCTAGATCTTACCATTTAGGAGATCTTGAACAGAAAGACAAACCAACAAACACACAGGCAGACAGACATACAAACAGACTCACAGACATATAAACTCTCTGAAATATATGGTAGATTATTCTACAGAAAGCAAACACTTTTTGCAAAAAAGTTTTTAGTCAAAAACCCAGTTTTCCATTAAAAAACCCAGTGTTGATGACTTTTTTTTTTTACCAGCCCTCTACATACTATAAAAGTGAAAAGTTTAACATATACTGTTACCAGATTTGCCCAATACTCTGGGGTATGCTCATTTATCAGGGTTACCCTTATGGGACTGGGGGAAGGTTAACAGTTCTATCAGTGGGCTGTTGGTGCTTACTTGGGCTCTCATATGGAGCTGAATTCTCCCTGCTGCCAATTCCCCCTCCCACTGGAGCTCTCCTGCAGGAACTAGGTTCCTCAGGATGGGGTTCTTCCCACCTTAGCAACACACAGAGACACTCACACACACTAATCAGAGCACGTCTGAGAGGACTGGGTACTCAGCACTCACAAGCTGACCCCCTCATATGTCCCTGGACTCAGCTGGCTGGGTTTCACAGCAATGCCACACTGCACCCTCATGTGCCTTTGACTCCGTGGGCTGGATTAAACAGCACTTTAAGCTGCCATCCTCATAAGCCCCCAGGTTCAGCACCCCCTATCCCCACTTTCACACCACAGTCATTCACTGGTAAACCACACGATGAGCAAACCCCACAGGATTTTGGGCACTACAGGGATCTTTTGCTTGGGTACAAGAAGCGTTGTTGCAGAGCGAATGGGGAAGCCAAAACAACACCCCTTAAGGAAGAGTGAGCAAAAGAGAAAGAAAGAGAGAGAAGCAACCAGTTTAACAATGAAAGTGATTTATTTCTGAGTAGTGAATAGATATCAAACAGTTACAATATTAAATCTAACAATTACAATATTAAATCTAAATTGAAGCTGATTACACATGTTAGGTAACCATATAACAGTTTACACAGGGCAGGGTCAGGAGGCTATGCTTAGAGAGATAGTTGAGAGAGAGAGAAAGAGAGAGAGAGAGAGAGAGAGAGAGAGAGAGACCTCACCTCACCACTCCACGGAGCTTGCACTGATCGGGGTTCCCAGATGATGATGGTAGCCGGGGGTCCAGAGGGCAGGAGAAAAGCAGGACAGAGCCCCTAGCACGATCAGACAGGAGATGAAGAAGTCTCAATGGAACTGATGCAGTTTAAATCCAGGTATCAGAACAGTTTTCTTGGGGCAAGGATAGGAGTTTTATAGAGATAGTTCAAAGAGAAAGAGGAGAGACAATAGAGACTGATCACACCTGGTTATGGGTGATGTTCCTTGAACGAGCTCACAATGCAACTTGGCAGTTTCAGTATTTTAGATGTCAATAGGATCATTACTAGAATTGGTCTGATAATGACTAATTTGGGTGTGAGCAGGCCTAGGTTCATTAGCATCTGGAGCAGGGATTTCCCATCAGGCAGTGCTTCTCTGCTTTCGGTGTCCCATAGTTCAGTGCGGTTCCTGCCTTGGAAGAGCTGCTCTCCATTCTGTATGCTAATGAGATGTCCCTCTGTTCCATCTTTAATGCAAATGAGGCTGGGGTGTTTCCTTAATTGTATCACCCTTGTCTGAAGCAGTTTAGGTGTGTCTTCCCTGGCCTTTTCTTTGCTTTGTCTTTGATTCTAGCAGAGGCCTGAGGGAGGGGGATGATTTTCCATGAATGTCACTCCCTGACTCCCAAGAGCACAAGGCTGACAGGCGACCATGTTCTGGTTCCCCAATAATCACAGAGCTGGTGGGTAACAATACTCACCTTTGTTCATGGTCTTTCTTGCATCATCTTTCTTTTTTCTTCTCGTCCACCCATCTTAGTTCCTCTATAGCTAATGTTATCCCTTTATTTCTTCAGCAAGTGTTTTCTCTCATTCCCACTTCTTCCTATTTTTTTAACTAGCCCCCCTCTCTTAAGATTACATTATCTCCTTTTCATTTCATTTTGTCATTTGTTCTTCATCTTCTTTCTTATGATCTCCTTTCTGCTGACAATATCCCACACTTCTGCCTCTCACCTTCTTCTTGACTTTCTCCCAGGGCAGCATAGGGAGTTGGGTCAGAGGAGTAAAATGAATCTTTATTCAATTTTTCATATTCTTCTCAACAAACAGCTCCCTAATGCTCAACATTTTATTAGTGTTTAGGGCTGCATACACCTAATTGTGCCCTTCTTTAGGCTGCTTTCTACTATTCTATGGTTGAGAATGATTGCTACATAGGGTCTCTGCTCTCATTAGTATGGAACAGAGAATTCCATCTACTTGACATCTCTGTATGTCTACAGGGTTTCACAAAAGATCCAAGATCCTAGGAGCCCAAGTGCTTACAGGGGCTACAATTATTGTGCTAATATATCAACAAGGCCTAAAATTTTCAATAGTGAATTCAGTTTTTACTTTTATGAGTGCCATTTAGAAACCTGGATGAGATTGTGTACATATAGGCTACGTCTACACTGGCATGATTTTCCGGAAATGCTTTTAACGGAAAAGTTTTCTGTTAAAACATTTTCGGAAAAGTGCGTTTACATTGGCAGGACGCTTTGCCGTAAAAGCACTTTTTGCAGAAAAGCGTCTGTGCCAATCTAGACGCGCTTTTCTGCAAAAAAGCCCAGATCGCCATTTTCGCGATCAGGGCTTTTTTGCGGAAAACAGTACTGTGCTGTTTACACTGGCCCTCTTGCGCAAATGACAAAGTGTTGACAGCTGGCAAGTTTTTCGCAAAAGCAGATGATTTTGCGGAAAAACTTGCCAGTCTAAACACAGTCATAGACTGTATGGAATGTGGATTGATCTGCTAGATTCAGTTTGCCTTAACAAAGTTTCTCCTTAATATACAGAAGCAGCACCAGTACCAGCAGCAATAACTATTTTCAATGAGGCCTCTCAAAAAAAGCAAAAAACTCTAATGGCTGGTCTCTGCTAATAGCTTTCTATCCTACATAATGTCTCTCAGCCTTGCTACAATTCATGAAATTTGAATGATGCATGAAGGAAAATGTAGATTCTAAGGTGCACCATGAACTCCTGAGAATCACTAGCTTGAAGTGATCATGTGTCATCAGAGCAATAATGATGCCCTACCATGTGGCTCGCAGATCCACTCAGATATTACCAGAGGTAAGGACTGAGAGCAGGATGGGCTGAGAGTAGGAAAATATCTCAACAGGTCTCAGTCCTGACAAAGAAAGGGTTGAGTTTGATTTAGGGATAGTAGAATTTTTTTATTATTATTTTTTCCTGACTGTAGTGCCACAAACAGCAGATTATTAAACAGCTGACTGATTCTATTAGGAGAACTGTTATTAAAAAGGCCATCTCTTTGCGGAGATAGTATTACACTTTTGGCTGGTCCTGTGAAATAATTTTACTGCCTAGTCCCCTCTCTAAATGTAACTGAACCTTCCCAACAATTGTCATACTGCTCAGGCAGGCTAAGGCTATTGGGTAGAGGTAGTAACATGATTCTTTGAGGTACATCCCTTGATGCATTTACATACATATAAAAAGGTGTAGGTGTAAGTGAGATCTCTATCTCCCCCCCCCCCATCCTCCTGAAGATGTGGAACCCCACTGCTTGTTCCTTTTCATCTCAGTTGTCATTTTATATCAATTTATATTTTCAAGCCTATCTCTTTAAGGAAAAGGCTGGGAACATACATAATTTTTTTTTCATGGAAGCGAGTTTCTCTTTACATTTTGGGATGACTCCCTGAACTGATGTTTTGAGGGGTACAAAAATCAGCTCATTCTCTAATTACACAAAAATATCAGACTATTCAGCATTCTGGGAAACAAAGGGCATACAAATATGGAACAATTTAATGGTGAGTTATTGAAAATTGGTAGCTGGCAGCAGCACTCTATCAAGGAATCTCTGGATCAGCTTTATACTTTAGGCCACAGTGGTTCTGAAAGAGGACAATAAATGGAATCTGATCTTGTATTGAAACAGAAACTCCTTGTATTCACAGCCTTTGAGACATCAACATTTTCCCCCCATAATCTGCTATTTTCTCAAAATGCCTCCCCCTCCCACTTTTAGAAGGTGCATTTGTAAAAGTATCTGCACTAAATCAGGTCAGAGTTTATTCTCAGTGGCTCCTTCTTTAGAAAGTGTGTGTGAATGTAGTGCTCATGTAAGGAAGGGACTAATTGTGCTAGCTTGAGACATGCAGTGCAGGAAGACATCATGCGAGCTTCCCCTGTACAGCTTTTCCAATGCACCTCAGTCTTGACCTGCAGCAACTCTGCTATTTCTGTCCCAGAGCTCTTTTGAGGAGAAACTGCCAATCAAATAAAACTGTGTGGTTGTTTTGTGAAATGCTCAAAGGATGAAACCATCAAACTCATTTTCACTTTTGGCTCAACCCAGTGAACTCTGGTCACCAGAAGTAGAACACATACTGTTCCTAATAAAAATACAGTCAGAATGAGAAAGTCTTACTTTGGAAGCACACCTGGGCATGAGTACTATTAATTCCCTTCTAAAATGATCTGTTCAGCACAAAATACATACCAGTAACACAATCGACGACCTGAGCATATCGATAATGATGAGTAGGGCCAGGAGCAATAAGAAAAGGAAGTACAATGAAGAGATTACAATCAGAAAGCATATTAAGGGAAAGCTTGCTTAATGAGGCTATTGGTACCAACTACATTATTCATAGGGACTTCTGATTAGAGACAAATGTCAAATGTAATGTATATTCCTGGGTGGCAAGTCCTCATTTACATTTCAAATAAATACTTACAGTTCCAAGCTTTCTGGTAGTAAACTGTAGTTTTAATATTGAATAACTTTTGTGACATGCCCAACTGACCTCTAGTCAATAATGCAATAGCAGGATAGAGGTGTTCGGTATAAAATCTCATTTGGACTGAAAGGTCACACACAAAGACGCTTACACCCAAAAGCTCCCCAATATTTTCTCAGTCAGGGACCTATCAACTGGAATAGGGCTGTGTGAAGCAATACAAATTTTCCTTCCTTTCCTCCTATGTTTTTTCTCATCTTTCCTTCTCTTTCCTGTCAGTATTATGACCAATGTGTTTCCATATTTAAGAAACCCATGGCAGCTCTGAAGATACAAGGCACTATGGCCCTCTCTCCCGGGCTTGATAAGCATTTCCCCCCCCCATTCCTCCTTGCAAAAAAGTGTTCTCAGCACAAGCTGTGTAGTTCTTCTTACCCTTCTGTGCCTGGCACAAGTTTTGTATTTTCCTTTGGCCTGCTTCTGAGGTTGCCAATCCTCTTGGATTGTGTAGGAATCTGCTGGAATTTGAATCACTCTCATCTGCTAGTGGCTACTGAAACCAATTGGGAATAATTTAATAGACTAAGTCCAGCAGTGGTGCAGTGGGGCTAAAGCAGGCTCCCTAACAACCCTGACTCTGAGTGTTTCCCAGAGGTAACTAGCACATCTCTCTGACTTCTAGACACTGGGGCATCCTGTGGCAGCATTCCCTGTAAGCTGCACACTTGTACAGCCACTCAGGAGAGATTCCAGCTGATTAGCAGAGCACCTACAGCTAGGTTTGTGTTTCTGCTGGTGGTACATATTCACAGCTGCATCAGTTCACATAACAAAACTTATTCTACACATGGATGGAAAAATCCATACATGGATGGAAAAGATTTGAGGGAACATTGGAAAGGGGGGCCTCTGCATGTTTCCCTTGCCCCCACTCACTCTGCAGTTCCCATTGACTGGAAAACACAGCCAATGGGAGCTGTGGGCCGGAGCCTGCAAGCAGGGGCAACACACAGAGCCACCTAGACTAGGAGCTGGATTTCATGGTGCTTCCAGGAGCTGCATGGAGCCAGGTCAGGCAGAGAGCCTACTTTAGCCCTGCTGTGCTGCTGAGTGGGAGTTGCCTGAGCTTGCACTCCAACCCTTTGCTCCCACCTCAGTGTATCTCAGCAGTGTTAGCTCTGAGGGCTAGCTCAGTTGTTTGAGCATTGGTCTGCCAAACCTAGGGTTGGGAGCTCAATCCTTGTGGAGGCCATTTGGGGCAAAAACTTGTCAGGGATGGTACTTGGTCCTGCTATGAAGGCAGGGGACTGGACTTGGTGACCTTTCAAGGTCCCTTCCAGTCCTAGGAGATAGGTAATCTCCATTAATTTCTATTTCACTGGGAGTCCCCTCCTGCACTCAAATTTCCTCCCAGAGCTTGCATCCCTCTCCCCATCTTGCACTCCAACTCCTCACCCCACCCCTGAGCCCCACATTTAAACTCCATCCCAGAGCCCACACTCCAAACCCCCTTCATTCTCCCCCTGGCCTCAGTCTGATAAAAGGGAGTGAAGGTGGGGGTGAGCAAGTGTTGGAGGGAGAGAGGATGGAGTGTGTAGGGGGCAAGGCCTTGTAGGGGTAGGGAAGAGGTGTGGTCTTGGGGAAGTGGCGTTATAGGAGGCGGGCAAGGGAGTTTGGGTTTATGCAGTTAGACAGTTGGCAAACCTACCTGGTCTTCATCTTTCCCCCTTTTGTATCTTTTGTTTTCTTTTCCAATAATAATGTCTTCTGTTTCAGTGTCACCACTTCATATACATTTGGCTCCCTTCATCAGATAGGTATGTTGGTGTATGACTCTCCCCAAAGCAAGCATGATTATATGGTGCAGCATAACTACATGTCGGGTTCAGCTATGCCCTAAAGAACTAGTAGGTCTGTGTTGAAATGAAGTCTCTCGCCCAGCATGTCTTCAAATATCCTGTGAGATACAATATTTCTTTCCAGGATTTTGAAACAACCTATTAAGACCCTGTCCCAGAATAATTCTTTCCAGCCCAGTGCAGAATAGGATAGAACTTTCAGAATTACAGTCAGTTCTGTGTGAATATTTACACAGTGCAGACATGATCAGTGAAGCTCATAATTTAAGTCTCAATGACTCGACTAAAAGAGCTTTTTTACTAACTTGGGACTTAATATTAAGAGGTAGCTCAGCTTTTCTCAAAGCCAATTTGACACATACATATGTACATGCACAATTTAGGGAAACAATTGGTTTCAGTGACTTCAGAATACACAGTAAATAGAGTCAACACAAACATTTCTTTTTTCAATAATTGCTAAAAGGATGCCATCGCTGTAGTTATAATTTGATATGAATAACCGTGATAATAATTAGCGCTGTTGCTTTAATTGAGTAAAATATAGGATGGCATTTATTCTGACTCTGATTAACTCCATGTGCTACTTGTTTGGCAACACTTTATAAAAAGAGACACTATCACTATTACCTTCTTTGGTATTCATTGTTGGAATATGAATCATGCAGAATTGGTTTGGGATTCATGTGGCTGTAAAATGTAATTCTATAGAAATCTCATTGTAATTTTACTAAAGCATTAATTAATACTATATAAAGATGAGAAGATACATTGCATACGGAGATGAAGCAGAAAGAACCATGAATTTAAACTTCCTAATTATAGCATTTTCAATTGTGATGCCTACCAAGAGTGGCTGCAGACATGTGAAGAAAATATCAAATGTGTGCAGTGACTAGTTAGCCAGTCAGATGAATGCTATATCACAGACACAAGCAATTTGTTACAGTGCCTTTCTCCCGGAGGATAGAGTCAGAACTGGCAGCATGGATTCTCCTAACACTTACCCTATCACTTGAAATATATTTATGTGGGCTGTCAGAGCTAAGGATGGTAAGGACTAGTCAACTATCCGATAAGCAAATGCTTATCGGATAGTCGAGTTGACTAGTCGATTCCCCCCCTTGCTGCCTCTATCAGATAGAGGCAACAATGGAGGGGGGAAGAGGGAGTACTTCAAATCAGCAGCACTTCACGGAGCCCGTACCCGAGCTCCATGCAGCGCTGCCCCTTTGAAACACCGCCGCAGCGTTTGCATGGAGCTCTAGGTCAGCTGGAGAGTCCCCAGCTGATCCCGGGTTCTGCGGAAATGCCGCAGGGAGCCTGGGATCAGCTGGGGAGTCCCTAGATAACCTGGGCTTCATGTGGTATTTCAAAGCAGCATAGAGTCCAGGGTCAGCAAGGCACTTTGAGTCCCCCACTGACCCCAGGCTCCATGAAGGTGCTTCCATTTTGAAATTCATGAGATCCCCCACTGGGCTTCATTTTCATAATCTCTGCTTGAGGCTTTTTGCGTAAGAGGTTTTTGAGCAAAAAGAAGCAGTATAGACGGATCTGTTTTGTGCAAAAAAACCCTTTTGTGCAAGATCTGTATACCTCCTTTTTTGAGGCAAAAGGGCATTGTGTCTGTGCTGGCCACTTCCTCCTTGTCATGATCCTAGTCATCCTCCTCTACAGCCACGCCCTCCACTAGGCTGCTGACAGGCGTTTCCTCACCAGAGTTGATGACGAGGGTAGGGGAAGTGACCCGCACCCTCCCAGGATGCCATCCAGCTAGGTGAAGAAGCAGAAGGTTTGGGGAGCTGCTCCCAATCGGGAACTTCTTTCTCTGGCCTTGGCATAGGCCTGGCAGAGTTCTTTTATTTTCATTCACTCCTGGTACAGAGTGCAGCTGTGCCCCTCCTGGGCCAGGCTGTTGGTCATCCGGCTGTAGACACCTGCATTTCACCATCTGGCATGGAAATCCTGGTTGTTGGAGTGTTTGCCCCAGATCTCAGTTAGATCCAGGATCTCCGCGTCAGTCCATGAGGGTACCCTCCTCTTTCACCCTATGCAGGGGCTTGGGAGGTGACTGCCTGCTCCCTTGCATCCGTGGGGGCCTCAGAGGGAGCACAGGGATCTGCCATAGCAGCAGTGAAAACAGTCAGGGCTTTGCTGTGTGGCACGGTGTGAGCTGGGCCTGCTTTGTGCCACAAGTCCTTTTCCCTATGGCTACAGCTTTAAGGGCTTCAGGGGAAGGGAAACTATAGAGTTCTGATGAGTGTGTAGGGAGTGGCCAGCAGGGCACCTGTGACAAGCCCATGTTAGTTTGAAATAGTTTCAGCTGCGCTGTATATACACACCCTATATCGAAATAACTATTTCAAAATAGGCATTATTCCTCATAAAATGAGGGTTACAGTATTAAGAATAAGAAGCTGGTCATTTCAAAATTATTTCAAAATAACAGGCTTGCCGTGTAGATGCTCACTTTGTTATTTCACAATAACGCTACTCTGTAGACATGCCCATAGTGTGTTGTAGATTTTAACCCCACCTTGTTGCTCACTAAGCCCTGAGTAACAGCATGTTTGTATATATGATCACAGTTTGTTAACTGTCTACATTCAGAATACCTGCAAAGAGAACAGAATTAAAAGTGCTATGTGAACTTTAGGTTCAAGATCTTAAAAAGTGACAAGATTGTGTCAGTTTTGGGATTGCCAGAAAAATGTCATAAAAGGACTTGCTTTTTCAGGGATGGATACTCAGCACTCTCTGAAAATCAGATCCCAGTAAGGTGTCTCTCGTTGCATACTTCAAAATTCAAGCACCTAAAACGCTTTTGGAAATCTTGGCTTTGGTATGAATTTGACTTGGAAATTCAAGCGAGACCATTAAAATTCCATGAAGGTAGGTTTTTTGCACTGAATTTTTAAAGAGTAAGAAAAAAAGCACTCATGTAAAAAAAAAGATCAAATGAAGAATGATCCTAAAATAACATTTGCATGATTTTAGCATTTTTAATCAGTGCAATTGAAGAATTGTCCTTCATGTGATGTTTTTAAGACCAGAATCTTAGAGTAAAAAATGATAGTCATGGTGCTTTGTTAAAAATGTCAGATGATCTACTTTGTGCACTGAATGTTCTTAAGTGTATATCTCTATTTTAAAGTGTTAGATTGCATTAGTATTGGTGTTTTACAACTCACTGTGCTTGTCAAGACATCATTTTATAGTTATCCTTACTTTAATGCTTTTATGGTCAATCTTTAATAATGGCAAAGGAAGAATTATTCTTCATTTGGCATATGTAGCCATCTAGCTAAGTGTGAAAATGTTTTCCAATCTGTATAGTTTATATACAGATAATATTATGTACATAATATTAAATCAGCCAACCATGACTGTTTGAGTGGCAGATGTTGTCTGGATGGGCAACTGACTTAATCTTGATCTAGGTAACACAGAAGTCATTCTTTTTGGTCTAAGAAATGTGCAAATGGATTATGCATCTGCTACTTAAAGGAAAAAGCCTCAATTTTCGATGCAGGTCCTATTTATTGGGTCACAATGACTTGTTCTCTCCGTGGACATCCATCCTATCTCTAAGTTTTCTGGAAATTTATGCTTTCTCTCCTTAACTTGACTTGCAACACTATTCATCCTACCATCACCTCCTGGCTAAACTATAGCCTATTTCACCTAAGTAAGATTTTTTAAAATTAATCTCAAGGTTGCAGGCATTAAAGAACATTGATGTCCATGTTCCCTTTGGCAAGTGCATTAGGAATACCACTCCCATATCTCCTTTGGTTGTCAGAAAAGCAAAGGATTATATTGAAGATTTTATTGGTTATAAGCTTGGTTGGTAGCAATACCTCGTAATAATGTTGTCCGAAACTCCCCATTAACAGATTCTGTTTTTCCCTGCATTTAGCTTTGCCAAATTTTAACTTGTTAAACTGAGATTTTGCCTGGCATTTGCTTGCCTCAGGGTGAATTTTTGGGGTAAAATGTATAATAAAATAGTTCAGCTCCTTCTATTTCTGAAAACAAAGCTAGTTGTAGGAGAAAGTAGCCTGATTTGAATGTAGAGGGGAGACGAGCAGGACCTAGAGGTGTGATGAGGTATGATTCAGTAGAGTAGATTGAGACAAGGAGCCTGGGGACACACTGAGATGACTGGGACTGGAGGCAGATATAGGGTGAGGAAGAGAGAAACTGATATTGGGAGGAGGGGTGGCAGTGATTAGGACTGGTTAGACAATGAGACTAGGATTGAGAATCAAGCGGGGAGACTCAGATTGGCCGGGGAAAGAGACTGGACCTGGGAGCGGGAAATGAAAATGAAGAGTGCAGGAGGCAGAATGGATGAGGAGCCCACAAAAGAAACTGGGAATAGCTGGGCAAGGAGACCAGGAATTGGAACGAGTGGAGAAGGGAGATGGCAGTTAAAACATCTCTGAAGACAAGGCAGAGCATTGGTGGCAAAGAGCAAGGGAGCTGGGGGTGGAGATGTGGATTCCAGGGAGGGAGACTAGGATTGAGAGACGGGGAGAGGAATCACTATAATTGGGATTGGTGGGGACCAGTTGGAAAAAGGACAGAAAGAGACAACTTTGGATTAACAAGCAGAGTAGTCTGTGCCCACTAGAACGTCTCCTGTAGAGCCTGGAATGGTACTCACAGTTTCTGAGGATATGTCTACACTTGCACCCTAGTTCGAAGTAGGGATGCAAATGCAAGCATTCGAAATAGTCAATGAAGCAGGTATTTAAATATCCCATGCTTCATTAGCATGATCTCACCGGCACTCTAGTTAAAATCACAGCTGACTTGAACCAGAAAGTGCACACCGGGACGCATTAGTTCGAATCAAACCCCTTGTTTCTGACTCACTGTCAATAGAAACTTGTTATAGAGTTTGGCACAAACTAACGCATCCTAGTGCGCACTTCCTGGTTCTAATCAGCTGTGATTCAAACTAGCACACCGGCAAGGTCATGCTAATGAAGCGCGGGATATTTAAATACCTGCTTCATTGACTATTTCGAATGCCTGCATTTGCATCCCTACTTCGAACTAGGGTGCAAGTATAGACATACCCACAGTTTCACCATTCCTCTACTGTTAGCAGCTATTTCTGAAAGTCACTGATACCACACAAATGGACTTTCTGGGAGGGCGTGTTTCAGTTTACTTTTAAAAACCTGAGAAATTATGCACCAAAAGAAATGCTGTAAAGCAACATTATTAAGGCTGCCTCGGCTTCAGTGAGTGTTCTGGAGGTGAATCAGGGTTGAGTAGTGAAGGACACTGTTGTCTCTAGGATGCGTACTGAAAAGCTATGCATATATACAGTCAATCTTACTTCTGGCAATTCCTAATGCTCGACCTTGCAACCTTGATAAAGTTTTAATGTCATTTTGTGCTGTGTTATTATAGATGCAGCTCATAAGAATCTAAGTTTGAGTCATCTGAGCAATTGGCTCTATCCATCTTTTCCTCCAAGTTAACTTGAAATGAGTCAGACACTCTTTCTCTCTATACCAAGGTTCTATTGACGGTGAGTCAGATGCAGGGCTGGCTCATTTTGATTGGATGTTTTTGTGAACAATCAGTTCTAGGAATTATTTGTAGGGAGAGGGATTCTATGGTCTGTGTTCTACAGAAGGTCAGACTACATGATCACAATGGTCCCTTCTGACCTTGGGATTTATGACTCTAGCAAATTTAGCAATCTATGAACTTCCCTACCTGAGAATGGCTACTGTGTTCTTTTGGTGATTGTTTTCAAGACTCAGTACAAATACTTTCTGTTTGGGTCAGTTAATAGTTTTTTCATTTTATCCTTTCAGTTTCCACCAGATTCTTCATGTTTAGAATGGGGTTTTATTCCATTTTGTTTTTATGCTGGTCTCTGCAGGCAGTAAGCCTCGTCTATCTATCTATCTATCTATCTATCTATCTATCTATCTATCTATCTATCTATCTATCTATCTATCTATCTATCTATCTATCTATCTATTCATCCCAGATACTGCTGTGAGATGAGCCCTTTAACAATTAATGAAGTAATCAACTAAATAACACATAATGTAACATTTTCATGATCGCCATAATATTAAAAATATCAAATGAAGTTAGCCTTTCATTTGTTGTTTTTATAGCTAGATATACTGAAAACGTAAGATGAGGATAATCTTTAATTTGGCTTGTTCACTTGGGAATAAGATTCTTTTATGTTTACTTTATGCCACATGGCTGAAAAAGATTTTACATTTGGTATGTGTTGTCTGTCCAGTACCTTTCCTTCCCTCCACCTTTTATCCCCTCTTTCATGTTTCAAACTCTTTGTTCCTCTCTGCCTGATCAGCACTTTCCTTTCACTTTTCTTCACACCGTGTCACTGTACTTCTTCATCTCCCACTAAAAATATAAAAAATAAACTACAACTTTTAGAATGCGTCTACACTACACCCTTAGCTTGAAATAAGCTATGCAATTTTGAGTTAATTTCAAAATAACTTATTTTGAAATTTGGTGCTGTCTACATAGTGCCAAATTTCAAAATAGACAGCTACTCTGAAACAACGAGGTTTATGGGGATGTCGGAATGGCTTGTCCATTATTTCAAAATAATGGGCGTGCTGTCAAGACACAGAAAACACTATTTTGAGATACCAGAAGTATCCTGAAATAGTGCCACTGTCTAGATATACCCATAGGTACTTGAAAATGTTCACCTCGGAGTACTTCCTTTTTCTTTAATGCTCTTTCTAAGTGGGCTGGTCTCCAATATTTTGGCCATGCTGCCAGGCTATATAAAGTAAGCTGATATGGTATATTGGTGTCTTCAATCCCTCACTGTAATGATTCATTCTGGACATAAAATCTACAAATAGTGGAGTGTTGAATAGGGATGATATGTTCTTAGATCATAGGCTAGAATCTTGGTGAAAAATGCTGATTGGGAAGGGCAAAGACAACTTAATGTGGCTTAACATTTAAACAGTCAAAAGTGTGATACTATTGTAACTGTCTGTAAATGTTCTTTTCAGAGGGGTTAGGTATGCTCAGATGCTGTTTTAATAAGCAACATAGTGTGGAATCAAAGAACTGGGGGTATGTCTACACTACCACCCTAGTTCGAACTAGCGGGGTAATGTAGGCATACCGCACTTGCAAATGAAGCCCGGGATTTGAATTTCCCGGGCTTCATTTGCATAAGCCGGCCGGCGCCATTTTTAAATGCCGGCTTGTTCGAACCCCGTGCCGCGCGGCTACACGCGGCACGGGCTAGATAGTTCGAACTAGCAAGCCATTCTGCACTATCTGTACACCTCGTTCCAAGTGCGGTATGCCTACATTACCCCGCTAGTTTGAACTAGCGGGGTAGTGTAGACATACCCTGGGTGACTAAGTACCTGTGTGTGTCACCCACAATCTACATCAAGATGGGGAACCTAAGACCCAGGGGTCGGATCTAGCCCTTGGCTTGCCTGAATCCAGCCCCCAAGGCTCAGGGCTCCCTCCCCCCCCAACATTGGGGAGCCCCCATTGGTGCTCCAGCCCCCTTCAGCCCCATTGTGGGTTGGAGCACACAAAATCGAATAGCCTGGGCCCTCCTAGGCTCTAGTGTGTGAGGAGAATGTGGGGAGAGTCCTTCTCCTCAGTCAGGGGGCCAACGTCAGTGAGGGTTTAGTTTTTCTTTTTTTGCTTCTCACTTGTGTCTGGCCCCTGACTGATTTTTCTGTGGGTCAGCAGCCCCTGTCCCAAAAAAAGTTCCCCATCCCTGATAAACATTAACATAGATTACCTCAGTGAGAGCTATGGATGCTCAATACTTTTGAAAACCAGGCCTTATTTAGATGGCTAAATATGGATTTAGAAAAACCAAATTCTAGGTACTCATATTTGTAATGTGTTGTCAATTTTTCTAAGAAGCTTCCAGAGCTACTTCTGAAAATTTATTAGTGTATTTGTTCAAAGGCACCAACATGTAAAAGGTGCATGTAAAATAGTTAATTGTAAATGCTTATGGGACTAGGGTAAATTTTGCTAGTTCAAAAATAGGATTTTTAAATATAATACTGAAAGGCTAATTGGAACATTGGAAAACAAATTCCACAATATAACATATGTATGGCCAGCTTGCTGTGTGACACATATGTTATTACATATATCAGACAATAGTTATTCTATGTAATCATCTCTTTCTCATTTCCCTGATCATAATTTTACTTTTTTGTTCTGATAGATCCTGAATATATACCCCTACGTGTCAATATAAATTGCTGTACAATGCTTTTTATAGTGACGGGCTTACTGTTGAGTTCAGTCTATTGTGTGTGGAAATTAAATTGGCATGATAGATTTTTAATACTAAAATAAGTTGAACCCCTGGTCTGAAACTATGGTGTAGAAAGTCAAGGTAACATTCTTTTGTGCTGACATAAGTCAATGCATTTACAACCAGCAGCATTGCCAATTCTTGCCCATTGCTTGGGCTTTTAGTTTTTCACTTTCTGTGCTACTCATTATTGTCTTCAACAGCACACCTCACCAGAAGAAGACATCCTTCTTGATTGTGAATGAAGAGGAGACAAATTCCAGAAATTCCTTCTCCTATCTCTTTAAGTTATGGTGTGCTCACTTTTTTCTGGGGATGTCTGTATAAAATTACCCGCATAACAGTAACCTTAATAACAACAAGATTGAAAACAAGGAGTAAATGGAATTAAAATAAAACAAACTGTTTCCTTAATGTATCCAGATTTATATTTTTCATATGGTGAACCAGATAAGGCACTCTTGTCTTAGTGACAAGGGAGGAAAAAGGGAAACCACACAGCTTACATCCCTTGAAAGCAATCTTCTCTTGCTGACTGCTTCTCAGGAGTAGTCAATTGTTTTTTGTCAAGGTCCATATTTTCTAGTCATGGTATAGTGAAGATCTAGACTCCTGAGAAACATTTTTCATACCACAATAACAATAATGATGATAATAAATAAATAACAAGATTTTGTGGTCCATTCAGAGACATCTGGCAGTCTGAATTTAGCCTGCGGTTTGCCAATTGACTACTCCTGGCTTAAGTCCCCTAGTCAGCATAGCATTGCTGTCCAAGGACAGATGTGAGTCTCCCTTACTCAGACTGCTTATGAAGCTGCCTCTCCTCTTGTGCTCCTTTTCTAGGGCAACAGAAGCCACTTTCTAAACCAGTGATCTCCAACCTTTTTAAGTATGAGATCACTTTCTGAATTTTAATGCAATACAGGATCCACCTCAAACCCAAACCCCTTGCCCTACCTCCTTCCCGCCCCTTATCCAAGGCCCCGCCCCTGCTCACCCCATCCTCCCTCCCTCCCCAGTTCTCACTCCCTTTTCTCAGGCTGAGGACAGACAGTTGGGGTGCTGGGTAGGAGATGCGGACTCTGATCTTGGGCTAAAGGATTTGGAGTGTGGGAGGGGCTCTGGGCTGAGCCTGGGGCAGGGAGTTGAGGTGCAGGAGGAGGTTCAGGATGCAGGCTCTGGGAAGGAGTTTGGGTGCAGGGGGACTCTGGGCTAGGACAGGGGTTTGGGTTGCAGGAGGGGTTCAGGACTGAAGCTGGGGTTTGGAATGCAGCCTCCAGCTGGGCACCACTTACCACAGGTGCCTTCTGGATGGTGGTGCAGGGGGCTAAGGCAGGCTCACCACTACTCTGGCCCTGCATCACTCCCAAAAGTAGCCAGAAAACTCTCTCCATCCCTGCTCCCCATTCCCCCACTCCCGCTCTGTGGAGATGGGGTACAGGGTGGATGGAGGGGCACCTTGACATTAGCACCCCCCCTTCTTCCTGTGCCATGCACAACAAGCAAGAGGCTCCAAGGCAAAGGGCAGGAGCAACACGGCAGTGCTTAAAGGTGCAGATGGAGGGCGGGCACATGAAAGCCTGCTGGCCAAACCTGTCAGGATCACCTGTCAAAGGCTCAAAGATTTACCAGTAGATCCTAATCCCAATCTACTGGTTGGTGACCACTGTTCTAAACAGTGTTCTCCATATACTTGGATATAACATTGGCACTTGGTGATCCCTTGTGTTCTCCATCAGATAAGGCACTGAAGATACACAGGCCCTTTCAAAGACAGAGACTACGTCTAGACTGGCCACAAATTCCGGAAAAGGGATGCAAATCAGGTAAGTCAGCATAGGGAAATCCGCGGGGGAAATCAGCATGGGGAAATCCTACTTGAAAGTAGGAATAAGAGATCCTCTGGAAAAGGGCTTTATTCCGGAGGACCGCGCCAGTCTAGACCCTTTTTTTCCGGCTTTTCCCCAAGCCGGAAAAAAAGCGGTGGACATGTTTATTTAAATCCGCGGGGGATATTTAAATCCCCTGCGGATTTCCCTATGCTGACTTACCCGATTTGCATCCCTTTTCCGGAATTTGTGGCCAGTCTAGACGTAGCCTTAATGACTTTGCTTAGAGGCCAGATTGTTGTATCTGATAAGAACCTAACGCATCCTTTCCTTTTTAATAGCAATTTAATAGCTAAGCAATTTTCCCTTTGCTAAACAAACTACAGGTTGAACCTCTCTGGTCCCGGATTCTCTGAGGATCCAGCAACATCCATGGTCCAGCAGAACCAAGGATGTTGCTGGACCAGAGAGCCCCTGAACCAGAGAGCTGTGGCTTGGTGTAGGGGAGTCCTGGAATCCCAGGGAAGCCTCAGGGCTATGGAGTGCCAGCGGCCCACAGATGGCCATGGAGATCCACCGGGCCCAGAGCAGCTGAGCTCCAGCAGCCCCAGAGCAGCAGAGCCCTGGTGGCTTTGGAACAGCAAAGTCCCAGCAGCCCTGGGGCAGTGGACCCCTAGAGCAGTAGAGCATCAGAACCCCAGGATAGTGGAACCCCTATGGCTCCAGACCAGCTGAGTCCTGCAGCCTTGGGGCAGTGGAGCCCCAGCAGCCTTGAGGCTGGCCAAGGAGTTAGGAGCCCATGGCCCAGGGACAGGGGAGCCCGTCCATTTGCTGACAGATCCAGGGAAAGCCCAGATTCTGTCCGCAGATGAGCCAACCTCGCTTGGTCCAGCAAACTACCTCCTTTGGGACTGGTCAGGTTGCAAGAGTGCTGGACCAGGGAGATCCAACCTGTATAGGCAGAGCCCGAATTCCTCCATTACACCAATGTTTTCCAAACTTTTGAAAGCTGATTTGTCCTTCAGGAAGATGAAACCAATTGTGTCTCACCTTCAACTCCTCATTAAAGAAAGACCTTCCACTCTTCATATGTACATCTTCTGGATTTTGTGGCTAGTCTGATGTAGCACTGCAAGGGGGTATATTACAGCTATTTTAGTCAGCCTCTTTGGGCCTCTCTTGGGCAGACATTGCTGCACAATTTTCATGTTCTGAAGATTTTTTTTGCAATCACAACAGCTAGAGACCATCTTTTTTTAAAAAAAAAAAAACCCTGAAACTCTGAAGAACAAACATCTGATCTCTTTCCTTCACATACTGCCTCGGTAGGCCCCACACTTTGGGAAAAGACTAAATTATTTTCTACATTTTTTTATCTTTTTAAAAATAATCTTCATGAGAGAAAATAATTTGTACTAAACACAAGAATAACATCTACTCTGCAAATTAATAGAGGCCAAGTGAAGCCAAAGATATACATTTAAACTCTCCAATATTTTTTTAATATTGGATAAATACCAGAACACCAACCACAAACATTTAGTAATGAACAAGTCAGCTATATTACTTCTAAACTGAAGTGTCTTGGGTCTGAGTGAAATTCCCATGTAGGAAAGAGAATCAGAAGAAATTATCCAGTTCAGAAACATGAGAGCAGGGGATGGAGGGGGGAATCTTCTTTCTGGACTTGAAGCTCTTTTTGAAGACACTAACAAGGGGGACAGAAAGAAAGCAACAAAGGCCACATTTCCAGAAAATGGAGGCCCTCACCCTCATACAATGTTATGGTAATATTTATATGTAAAACAGCCTTGGTTGTTTGAATAAATGGCCAGTCAGGCTTTTAAATGGCCCGTGCATTCAATTGCAATAACTGCAGGTACACAGTTGGATTTTTGTTTAGAGATCTAAACTCCATACAGTGCAACTAGATGCCTTAAAATACTCTGAAGGCTAGATAGCGGGAGTTTATACAGTCACAGGCAGTTTGCTGCACCTTGCAGTCATTACACTTCTTTTCACTTTCTACCTTCCAGTCCTCTTGCTAATCTTCATTCCTTTAACCTTGCCATTGCCATTTATTGTGTTAACAAACATTAATAGGTATCTCACTGGTGAAGCAGAAGCCAGAGTATAGCAAAGACAAGTGAGAGTTTCATACTTCATTTAAAAATAGAACAGAAAAGCATCATAAAATTAATGAGTAGTGGCTGATTTTTCTAGCAGTAACTGTGTAATCATACTGCCCTTGGGAGCAAAAAGTTATGCTGATTGTGAAATAATGCCTTCGCAATATACAGTAACGTGTCCTTAGAGCACAGCAGTGTATCTGTTTCCTTCGGGCATGCAGAATTCATTTTTGCAATGGAGAAGGCTCACATGCAAGCCCCCTTTTTAACAGAAGAATCTATTGGTCCCAAGAAGGAGAAGTTGACCTTTTTATTTTAAAAGAAAAATAGAAGCCTGTGGCCTTTCCGTTGCAAAGATCACAAGTTTGAGTGGCTGTAAATAAATGGTAAGAGTAGAGAGGAACAACCAGGAGAAGGTTCCTGTGGGAGGTTGTGGGAGCAGGTGCTATCAACCATAATTCCTTGTGCAAAATTAAAAACTTCAGGCTGGGGTGTTTCTCACAATCCTCCCTACAATTCTCAAGCAAGGGCTGCACAGAATAGTGCAATCACAGTGAATTAGTCAGTAGGATTGTTTGAAAAGGCTAATCAAAAATGACATGGTGAGCTCTGAATGTTAACATTTTCAGTACTCTCCAGCTGGGACTGTAGCAGCTGCTAAGACATAGGTTTATCCTCCATTCCTGCAGAATCTGCAACCAGAGAAACACCCTACTTCATTCCCAACAGCACACCACCCAATATACCAGGCCTAAACTCCTCTCAATGCACCATGGTATATGCAGAATCTAATCTCCTGCATTCTATCCCACTCTTCCCCTCTTCCTTTCCTACATCCTCTCCAGCTATTATCCTAATCCTTCAGAGCACTTCCCCCATGCACACTCCAGATCTAACATCATCAATCCTCCCATTCTGCCTACCTCCTCACTTCCACTTGCACATTATTTTGCACTTGGCACATTATTTTGTCAAGCAGTTCATAAAATATTATGTTTCCCCCACTATCCTTTGCAATGGATAAGAAGGCTACAATCCTACACCTTTGTGGATCAAGGGAAGAATCATTTATTTTAAAAATAAAACTACCTGCCCGTTAACATATTTTCAACTTTCCCATCTACCCACTTGTTTTTAGGACTCATTGTGGCCATTGCTTTCATGGCTCATCATTCTTCACTTTGAACATGAATGATGGTCTTCCTGTTGACCCTTGTGGTTTCAGGTCTTTTCAAGAGACACTGTATTAGTGCATCTTCCCAGAAATTAGGGATGCCACACTTTCTAAGGTCATTAACGAGTTTCACTTTCACACCTACCTAAGAAATCAACCCTGATTATTTCTTTTCCAAGAATAAACCTTTAAAGAAAACCTAAAGTTGCACCCCTCATTACAAATAAAAGTACATTAAACATAAACTCTAACATTTAAAACAGCAAGATTGCACCTACATTGTATAATCGCTACACAAAAGGCCAATAATCACTTTGTTCAAAAGAGATAATGCAGCATAATATAAGTAGTAGTTTAAGCAATTATCTGGTAGAACAGTTAATCATCACCCTCAGTTCACAGCCTTTTGTTTCTCAGGAATACACATGTCAGATTGTAATTAAATGCATTCACACTATTCAGTGCCAAGCAAACTGCCTGGATTGAACAGGGAAACCAAGCTGGAAAGCACAAAACAGACAAGTTTAGACACAGCTTTTATGACTGTTTCTGCCTGGCATGGGGTCCCTGCTAACAAATTTGTTATGTAAGGGTGAAACTGCACTGTAGTCAATTATTCACAAAATAATACAATTTATGTTAAAAACTGTGCCCCCATAAGGTTTATTTTTTACAGAATTTTCATATTTTCAGAGCATTTTGTTACTGTGCAAATTATCTGCCTGGAATAAATGTTGACTTAAATTTATAAGCAAACTGACTCTTTAAGTAAACTGATTAGCTGAAAACTGTTCCATAACAGGGACTGCAACCTCAAGCTTAAATCTGACATTTGGCTTTTCTTTCTTTTCCAAAGTATAGTACCAGATGCAATCATTACTATTTTACATTTGTTAGAATAGTCTTTGATGGGTTTAGCGATAGGCAGTTGAACCATGAAGAGATTTGGTAACGTGCACAATGATCTATGAGGAGTCTTGGAAGAAAGGCAACACTTCCTTGATTCACAAAATGATTATCCCATGGCTCTATTAAAACTCCATTCCACCTTTCAACATAGACAGGATGTAACCATATGACTGTAACATGCCACAGCCTCAGAAAAAGGAGGATTATGGCATGGTTCTGGAATGTTTCTGAAATATACTTAGGTCCCATCTACACTAAAGACATAACAGTTGTGTAAACATGTTAGCCCACAGTTGTGCAGTAAGTATATATTCCACGTTATTGTAGATGGCACGGACCTTAAGGATTCATGAAGTCATACGAAAATATTTTCTCACAAAGGTGAGCACTAGAGAATGAAGGATTTTTTCCCTACATTGGAGAGTAAAACCACATAATCCAGCTGCAGCTAGCAGGTTTCTCCCTGCTTGCTTACAGTAAAGCAACCACAATTTCTTACTCCCTTCATCCGAATCAAAAAGCCTCCAAACATCCATGTGTACAAACATTGGTTGAAAGTGCCAGCTCTTTCCTCCTAATGTTTTTAAATGCTGTCAACAGTAATTCTTGTCCACTTCAGGATTTCCAGGGCAAGAAGGCCAAGAGTTGGCATATGTTCTCACTTAGAAATTAGAGTTTCAGTTTCAGCTATGAGCAGACATGGGGCAGATTGAAAAGGAGCTTTTTAAAATGGGGAATAGCAGTTGGTTATGACTATTGCCAAGCACTAAGACAGGGATAAAAAGGAAAGGATGTGAGAAATAAATTTATTGTAGAGGACAGTGTTTTTAACTTTATAAATAATGTATCACTATTATTACACATCAGTTATTATCATCTGCTACTGAAGTACCAAACATCATCTCAAAACCACAGAGTAACCAGTGTTTGCAAAAGAATAGACTTTATCTTTTTCTAGCTCCTGAACTCCAGTCAGTAATGTTACATTTCCTCAAAAAGATTTTTTTCCCAATAATTCTATTAGTGGTGTTAGCATGTGCAAAGAGTTGGCACATCTTTGCTTAGATTACTTTCCAGGTCTGTCTTGTACTTTTTTGGCCCACACCTTACCTGATAATATTCATTTACACCTTTTTGTTTCCTCGAGACCTTGTGGTAATCTAGACTGTTACCTCTTCTTCTTTTTCCTGTAAAATCAAAGGTGTTTTGAGATATTGTACAAATGATCCTTTGTGGACACAAACTACTTCACAACAGAAAAATAAAAAGGACATTTGACATATTATCTAAAGGGCCCCTCACATAAGAAGAGATAGAGAGCCTCAGTTATTCTCTCTAGAGCAAAGACCTCTTGCTATGATGTACTGTGTTTGATATTATGTATCAAACATAACTCTCTCCTGCCCTCAAACTGTGGTTTACCATAGTTTGAACACTCATGGAGAGAGCCAAACTGTATTCATCAGCTGCTGTTCAAACTGTGGGTTGCCCTGTAACAAAGTGTGGTGAGGCCCTTTTTCTTACAATGAGTATTGAACATGGTTGACCTTGGGTACATGAGTGAGACAACTTTATTGAGGATCCAGTTTGGGGTGGAGAAAGGAAGGATTTTTCTGGCGTTTGACAGTTGGGGTATGTCAACAGTGCAAATGAAAGTACAATTGTGGCATTGGAAAAAGTAGCTTTAACCCATGTTACTGTGGTCTCCCATGATAGGACAGACTTCAGCCCAGGTCAGCAATACAAGTACTTACCCAGGGTCCTGAGTGGGCACATATGTGAGCAACTAGGACCTGTCACCACATCTATACTGTTATTCTGATTACTGCAAGATAGATTAAAGCTAGCTAAGATATGCCTACTTGTGCTACAATCATACCTTCATTTGTAGGTAGACAGAGACTCGGGGTCAAAATTCACAGCTTTATAACACAATCACATCTGTCACAATTTCCAACTGAACTCTCAGTTTCTTGGCATCCCATGGGATAGTACTGAAAAACAATGCTGCTTAGTGGTACTTTACAAACAGAACTGAAGAGTTCCTGCCTCAAAAAGTTTATCATCTAACAAGTCACTGTTTCAACAAATTAAATTTTTTTGTGGGGGAAGTCAAATAAAATGCAAATGAAGAATTAATGAAATGAGAATTAAATACGACTCATTACATATTTGAATGTAATAAAACCAAAGAGAAACTGGACCTGTGAATTTGCCTCTTCTATATTACTTCATAGATGTTGAACTTCCCCATCAGTACCTGGCTTTGACAAACTAACAACACAACCTGCAAACCAAATTTGGCAATGAATCCTAATCATGTGCCATTTTAGACATGTTGCACGTTTACTAAATAGGAGAATATTCTATCTAGTTAAATATTAACCCTGAGCATGTTGGTCAGTCCCCGGGGAATTGACTTTCCTTAGTGCTTTTATATCTCTCTGGTTGATTGGACCATGAGCGTTTAGCTCCCTAGAGACTAGCTTGTCTCCATGAGCATGAAGTGGTAGCCAATAAGGGGATGGTGAGCTAGAGAAGAGGAACTGTTTCTGGCTCCTGAGCAGTGGGGCCTTGTTAGAAGTTTTAGAAGATGTTAGTTGTGACTTAAGTTGCATGCCATCTCCCCTGCCTGCCTTCCTGAAGTGACACATCTCTCTCACTTCTGATTTCTGACTCCTCCCTCAAGCCCGGCATGTGCATGGGGTAGGGAATGGGGAAAGTAGCATGCTGAAATGGAAACTTAAGCTAAGGAGGAACTAACATGGAACCAAGAACTGAGGCCAATAGCCATGAGAAAACAGATGGTGAATGTAAGGCGGCCTGTTCTCCTGGGGGATGGCCTTCTTCCAGTGACTTTATTGTGGCCTAGGGAGCCTTTCTTTAGCACTTACAGGGAAAAATGCAGCACTTGAAACTTATGTCAGTACACATTTACATTGATAGGCAGCAGCCAGTTTATGTCCATGTTCAGTCTGCTACTGCAGAGAAACTCACTGTGTTCTTAAGAGCCAATTTAGTGCCCACTGAAGTTAATGGACTTTTTCTGTTGATGGAATGGATATTGGATTGGGCATCAAGTTTCAACTAGATCTTGCTTTTAGTGTTCTCCTGATATAAAACAACGGTCATTCTGACTGAAAATGTATGATACGTTGAGCTCTTTATATGGGGGAGAGGCAGAACCAACAGAGAAGGAGGGAGATAGGATATCTGTCTTAAGAAACAAAAGCAAATTTGCATGTACTCATCCTTGGTGGTCTGAGGATTAATTCTTTCAGTGTTACTTCAAAGCAACCACATACGTCTTCAGCCTTTTCTGCGGTCAGGTACTGAACTGCTTCCTTTGTTGAGACACATGGGGTGCACCTAGACTGGCATGATTTTGCACAAAAGCAGCTGCTTTTGTGCAAAATCTTGCCTCCTGTCTACACTGGCCGCGAGTATTTGCGCAAGAACACTGACTTTGTAATGTACAAAATCAGTGGTTCTTGTGCAAATATGCCGACACTCCCGCTCAGGGATAAGCCCTCTTGCACAAGTATTCTTGCACAAGAGGGCCAGTGTAGACAGCCATGTTAATCTCTTGCGCAAGAAAGCCCAATGGCTAAAATGGCCATCGGAGCTTTCTTGCACAGGAGAGCATCTACACTGGCACGGCTGTTTTGGTGCAAAAGCAAATCTTTTGCGCAAAGGCACATGTCAGGATAGACGCTTTCTTGCGCAAATACTTTTAACAGAAAAACTTTTCCATTAAAAGTATTTGCACAAAATCATGCCAGTCTAGATGCAGACATGGTCTCATTCTCAGCAGGTGCTCTGAGCCCTTATTTCATACTCTTTCCATAGGCTCATGTCCCAAAGAGTATAACTACACTGCAGATAGAGATAGGTAGGCATACCCATACTAGTTTTAATCTAGCTAGCAAGACATGGCAGCATGGAGCCCAGCAAGGACCAGCAACATAAGTATGTACTCAGGCCTGCTGGTGGGGGTTGTACCACCTGTGCTGGAGCTCATATTGAGGCATGAGCATGGAAACTAGTGATAACATGGCAGTCCTAACAGAGATCCAAGGAACCTACACATTATAGACTCGTTAAAACTGTGGGAGTCTAAAAGCTAATTTGAAAAAAATTGTAATTTTTAGTCAAAAATTGTTTAGCTATCTTCGGGATTAAACATCACAATTTTCTTCTAAAGGTGTGTCCCTCAAGGATAGGACCGACTGTGACATCACTTCTCCCTTTTCCTGGAAGGTTGGTTCTGAGCCCTTAATCATTTCAGTCTGAAAAACCACTTGTGCCACCTGAAAGTCGGGGTAAATAAAGGTCTTCAATTCTCCTTCTTCGCCATCAATATCACATATTTTCCTATGTTTTTATCAACAAAATAACAGAATCAGTGCATTTGGAGATCATGGTGTAGCAGCATTTTCAATCAGCAAACCTCATAACCCAGGTCTCATCAGTCAAAGAGAGCCCACACATACAAGCAGGCTGATTATGCAACACCACATTGTGCAGTTGCTGTGCCTAGTATATAATGGAAACATAATTACTTTCCACAAGAGTCTTCTTTTCTCTCTCAATTTAACATATGTCTTCTTAAAAATCTGTTCTTTTTATAAATAACACACGGTGATCCATTCTTCCCCAGATGTACGCATGCAACTTCTCCATTAGCATTAAAAGGACTTATGTGCATGAGACAGCCTGTTGAACTCTATGCTATATATCTATTTATATGGCTTAAAAATCAAAAGTTAGCCTTAACAAGGCAAATATCTACTGTTACTTTTCTGTTCTTCTTATTAAAGGTAGCACTTGTACAAATTGTTTTCTTCAATCATTTTAGCAGAGCTGTTTAAAGGAATTCCCCAAGTACCAAGCTAATAATTTAGCCCTAGGTGATTAGGCCCATATGAACACTTTAAAATGTTGATTAAATTAGGTGTAGGGGGACAATATTTTTAAGAGTATAAGATCATATTCATTACAGTAAAGTTTATTAAGACACTGAGAGCTCACTAAGCCAAAGACCATTATCTCTGTACAGCAAATTTAATTTGAACACAAAAAACAAGCCCTTGAACATTAAATCTGCACCATTCTTCTTTCTGTACATTGTTCAGATTTGATATAATCATCCATAGTAGAACCCATTAGAAAACAAAGGGGTTTTAACTTTAGTCACACTGTACCTTGTGGAGTAGTTCGTTGAATAGATTCTGGACATATAAATAAGCAAACGTATTGAGGACAAATTGATTCAATAACATCTGTTCTTCCAAGAAACAGTCAGTACAAAGGGTAGATGACATTGATGCAGAGAGAATATTATTGTTATCGTTTCTGTTTTGATGTCATTACTATGTTATTTCCATTATTCTGACATAATCACTTGTTTATTATAATTGCTCCAATCTCAACAGGGTGACTTTTATGTCACTCAGCAACATGAATAAATAACTTATGTTTTACTGTTGCATTCACACGTCAAACGTACAGTTGAAAATCTTTAACACTATATAGATCATTCAAATATACTCATTATGACATCACAGCAATTAATTTTCATTTAGAAACGTGTATATCAAAGACGTAACTATTAGATTTTAGTTGATTCAGCATACATCAAATTGGAATTGGATGATTAAGAATACATCATATTTTTTATCAAAATTATTAAGTCAAGGAGTGACCTCTATATTTTTGATGAACAATACTACTCCATTTCTAGACATTTTATAATATAACTTCATGCATTTACAAGCTATGTCAAATTATACCAGATGATGATTTGGGGTGTACATGTATAGAGAGAGAAAATCCCCATGCAAGACTCTGCTTGCTATTATTATTATTCAAATTCTATGTTTTGAAATGCTGTGCTATGTTTTGAGTATTTTGCTTGTTGGTTTACCTTAGCATAAGCAAGATGCATGAATTAAAGATGTTTGAACTGCACTCCCGAATTGCTGGCATAAGATATAAAAATCCAAATATGTAATAGAGAAAAGCATTTTTTCAAACAAGCATTTTTGTAAATTTTGCACCCTGCCTGCCAAGCATATTAACTAGTGTAAGAATACTATAATACCCTCTCTCACGAGTATATCATTTTCTGTGTGCTTGTATGTGCAAATATATATTTTTACTCTCTGCCTGTGCATGCTCTGCATTGTTCATATATTTGAATGTTTGTTTTTCTGTTTGTGTGTGTGTGCAAATAGTACAGTGCACAAACACATACAAATAGATATTCACAGGCTTTAATGCTCTCATCAGCTTTTATATTTCAAGCATATTATATCCCAGGTGTTAACTCCACTGAAAATATTGCTATAAAAGATGTGAAAACAAAAAAGGGAGACTACAATATGTTTCAAGAGTGGAAATGTAGAAAAAAGGCATGAAAGGCAGTTTAGGTTTACAGTGGTCTTTTTAGTAGATGCATACCAGCAATTAATTTGATCTGTAGTCTGAGGCATTTTATAATTAATTTCTCAGCATTTACCACATACAAGCCATCACTTTAAAGTGCTATGTCATTAACAAAATCCCATTTTTTTCATAAAGAATAGGTATACTGATCTACATTTTTCCATGCTGCCTAGCCAGAATGGACTCTAGGGATATTATCTTATTCAGAAAGAACCTTTCAAGGTTGAATAAAAGAAATGGTGCAGGGTCCCTGGGAGAGGGAAGTGATCATCATTTTCACCTTCAACTCTTCTTTGATGTGGCAGAGTCAATTTTTAATCAGCAGCCATCAGACTGGGCTTCATTTCGCCTTACAAAGTCCTATTACTCTGCCACTTTCTGGAAGGAGGTGATAAGGACAATGCTCTTCTTTTTCTCTTCATAGAGCCTCGCATATGATGAGTCCCTTTGGAGAGGCTTGATAAAAAAAAAATGAGTGAGTATGTAGGGATAAAGGTCACCTCTCTGCCAGAATTAACTCTTCAAGACAACAAACTTTGATTCCTGTGCATTTGTTTTTAACAACTATTCTGTTGTCTGGGTGGGCAGCAGGAGTAATGAGAAAAGGGTTAACCCACATAATGATTTTGATGTAAATGCTACTCAGAATTATTAGCCTGTCACAGGAAAAAAAAACAACAACAAATGTACAACACAGTTGCCCCACTGCTAATGGACCTTGCAGAAATTAGTGGCATGAAGGAAATAGCATGCAATTAAAATGTACCTATCTCAGCAAAGCATGTCAAAGTAATCCTTTATCACAAGAGTGCACAACAGATTTACAGATAAAATAAGAAAGAGCAATTTCCTACAATCATTCAAATTGAAAAAACCAAAAGAACAACAACAACAAAAAACCCCACCAAAAATAAATAAAACCTATTTCCCCCTCTGGAGGTATTTTTTATGTTAAATAAACCTAAATTATTTTTAAACTATGCATTCATGCAGAAAAAAACTCTGTAATCTCTTAGTATCATTTATTGTAGTCAGCAGTCTTAATTGCCTCCCTGAAATGGATCAGAGTTCTGGGAATTATAGACTAAAATGATGTTACCACTCTCCAGTCTTCACATTCCTTGATATAATCTCATTAAAAATATCAAGCCTCTAGGTGGGGGAATACATATGGATGCTAAATGCATTTTAAGCAGTAGCACCTAAACTGATGACCTAGTTATTACAGAACAAAGCAGCAGAAGATGAATTTTAATACTGAAGTAAAACAGTGTTTTTTATTTGGTTAATGCTATAATTATTAACATGTTTTTGGACTGAATGTGCTTGTTTTCCCTGAAAAAAAAAAGATAATTTTGAACCAACGAAAATAGTGAAATGACATTTTTGGAGTCAAGTAAATTCTTATTTTCCAAAAGACCACACAAGTGGGAAAATAAAATAAAACAAAGTCAATTGCATTAGCTATAATTATTGTAAAGAGATGGGAAAAGCAGTATGCCAAGTTCTGCTTTTTTAACAGAAATGTGAGCTGTGTTAAAAAAAATATAAGTCTCTGGAGAAAATACACTCATCACCCAGCCAAATAAGGGGCAAAGAGGGAAGGGGAAATCACACTGAGTTCTACCTATGAAATAATTAGATTTTTATAGAATTGGATTTCCTGTTATAAATTGTAAAGAATACCTCTGCAAAAGCTGAGAGAATATATACTATGAAATATATCATGTGCTGTGTGATCTCATATGTTACAACAATAAGCCATTCTCCGGTGCAGAATAATGTAGAAGGATAAAACTCAGACATCAGAACAAGAAA
This sequence comes from Pelodiscus sinensis, assembly GCF_052426305.1. NCBI lineage: Eukaryota > Metazoa > Chordata > Testudines > Trionychidae > Pelodiscus > Pelodiscus sinensis. The sequence continues at coordinate 52,791,268 of NC_143053.1, forward strand.
TTTTAAAAGAAACAAACAAACAAACAAAACAAACAAAATTTTAATTATTGATGCTATAATGCTTGCTAATTGTGAGTAAACCACCCAGATTAAGGGTTGGTAAATAGCAATACAGTGTCATCTGCTTCGAATGATCACTTCAATAAATAAACAGACAAAAACCCCTTGCTATGTGACACAATGCTTTGGAAGCATATGATCACAGAACAGTGTCCGAGTAGATAGGAAAGATTTTTTTAAAAATAATAATGTGACATCCAACTAGAGTTAAGGTAGCAGTGCTTCTATTATGTGGTACCTCTGATTTCAGTGGTTCATAATTCAGCTGTTGAAATGTGCTTTTGAGGTGAAACTTGGCAACTCTATGGAAAACAAAGATTTCATTTTTTTGAATGGTCACAGTCTGTTTACTGAAAACTGACAGGGACTGACAACATGACGTAGAGTGTTTCATGTCCAGGGTGCTAGTTAAGAGGTGTCCCACGTTGGTAGTGAATGAAAATAATTATCATCTGACAGATGATTGGTTTCCTGTGTTATGTGAATAAATAGTCTCAGTTCTACCTTCACCTCTGGCATCCTGCTGGCAGTCTTAGCTGAATGGTTCAGAAATATAGGTGTGAGGACATTGAATATTTTCTTTTGTTCTATCGATGAATCCTCTAGGCCACAGCTGAGGCATGTTGATGGGTCAGTTTGGAGAGCGGCTGTTGTAGCTTGTTTTATACTGCTGTGGCACAGTAGGCTAAAATAGGGGATCGCAGCTTCCATGGCTGTCAGTCTAGTGTCTTTAATCACCATTAATTCACCTGAAATGAAGGGCTCAATATACATGCTGGTTCAATGAGCTGGTACTTATTACTTCACACACTCTTGTCAGGTGGAGTGAGCGGGAGTCAGAGGGACTGGATAGTAGACATTACGCTTCATCCTCATATGAGAGAACACAGAAGTGGATTTTCCCCTCTTTTATCATCGAGAGAAGGGCTAGAGATAAAATGGCACTCCTCTCTCAACAGCTGAGACAAGGGAGGGATATAGAGAAAAGCGCCATTCCTCTCAGGAACAGCTATGGCAATAGGGTGTTGTGTTCTTAATTAGAATTAAAGTCTTTCTGAGCATCTGCAGATCTGGGAAGATTGGATTGAGAGCATTTTTCTAATCCCATCCAGAGAGGAAAAATATGTTGACTAGCAAACCTGCCCCTTTTGCAACCAGGTATCCTGGTCCTCCAATGTTCTTCTGGAGGGAAGAATGTTTACTTGGTATAATTTGGTTAGATGGGCTTGGATGTAAGCAGCTTTTTTTTGGATCTTGGTTTTGGTTTTGGTTTTCTTTTTGGTCATGCCTTGTATTATCCCTAACTAAGTGGTATGCTGTCAGATAAGAGCTGAACAGGAAACATTAATCTTTTGGCAAGCGATTACTCCACACCTGGAAGGCACTGTTGAGAGCAAGCCAAATTCTGAGATGGATCGAAGAGAATCTTCTTCACACCACACCTCCTTCAGCAAGCACATAAACATGACTTTAGACTGATACAGTTTGCTGCAGTGGCGCAAAAGGGCTATAAACCTGGCTTACTTGTCATGCAGACACAGAGAGCTGTCTTCTGAGACTCCTAGGCTAGGGGTTTGACTAAATCAGTTCTGAATGCTCTGTGACACTGGCTAGCTACCTAACTGGGCCTTGCACTGAGGACCAAACTGAACCATGGCAGAAGCAGGATCAGGAGGGAATTCAGATGACCTAAAGCCAACTCTGCTTTTCCTGACCCATAATGCTAATCCCAAACATGTAAGAATCATGAGTCGGGCCCCCAAAATCATGAGCTTGATTTAAATTTCTTCATGTGTATAAAACAGATAAATAAGTTATTTTTCTTTGCCAAACTCATGATAAAAATCAGGAGTTGACCACACTGTTCTTTGCATGCTACCCCATGTGCAACTCAGGTGGATTTAAGAAGCAGAGTCAGATTTTCTCAGACTCAATGGGTGAGACTTGGGGCTGCAACTCTAAAATGCACAGAATTCAGGAGGCAAGGGAGAGGAAAGGTTCATGTTGTGTTAATTCCCCTTTGTGCCCCCATTCCTGAGCCCATTCCCCTAATCCCTGCTGTGCATGAGACAATCCTGGTGGCCTCAGTTATGACAGTTTTCCTTGGCTGTCTTTGCGCTGCAGTACTGTCCGGATTCTCCAGAGTGCTGCCTATTGTGGCATCACCCCTGTCTTCAGAGTGCCTACCATGAGACAATCCTGCAAAAGGACAAATGTGGGGCCTGGCCCTGAGTGGTGCTCTGTTCCTTTAATATGGCATCAGAAGAACAGTGCAAAGATGAGGATCTCAACCAGTTAGTCTTCAGCTTCACACCTACTTACTGCAAGTAACTTATTAGAATTTGCCTTATTACATTGCAATCTTAGATCAAGTCTACCATGATTGTAGAACTAGCACTTCCCCAGCACCCCCCAGCTAGGTCAATGGAAGCTACCCTAGGGGTTAGGTTGGCATATCTATGGTGCTCAAGATGTGGAAGTTTTCACACCCTTAAGCACCGTAGTGATGTTGAATTAAATTTTAAGTGTAGACTAAGCAGAGGCTCCAACTGCCTCTGTGGGCAAGGTTGGGGGTGGGGAGAGGAACTCCATGCTCCCAGAATGGACAGGGCTTTGGGCAGAAGGGGTGAGGCTGGAGGGAGTACCCTCCCCGCCTCCCACCCTCAGAGCACAAGAGATTTAAAGGGCCCAGGACACTGGCTGCTACCACAATAGCAATGATGGTGGCTGAGAGCCCCCAAGTCCCTTTGAATCAAAGAATTGCCCGGCCACAGGGCAACTGTCCCCTTTGCTCCTCCCACTTCGTTGGGGGCCCTGGAATCAGGACTCAGGGAATCTAATTTATAGACTGAGAGACTAGAGGAGTAAAAGCAACTGTAAGAAACTTTAGTTAAAATAGGGAGCAGGGCATAACTTTGACCAAATCTGCAGTGAATTTATGTGCCAGCATATGTGATAATGGTATCTGAATGTTAGCAACTTAATTTAAATGAACATGAATTAATTTTTCAAAATTGTTTGCAGTATGTATAATAATTAAACTATTAAGAGCTTATACCAATTGTAATTTATATTAAACATAAATATACATTAAAAGAACATTATTACATTTGCAATGTCAAACCCTTAAGTTAAGGAATGCCATAATTCAGGTCCCCTGCATATGGCACAATCTTAATCAGCTGATCATATATTAATTTTCCCATAGGGTCCTTACTGCAGTCAGTGTGCAAGGTGGATGATGTTTATTTAACATCAGCCATTTGTTATCTCCACATTGTCCAATATATGTCTTCATACCTCTGGGTATGTCTACACTACAAAGTTAGTTCGAAATAACGGACGTTAGTTCGAACTAACTTTGATAGGCGCTACACTAGCGCTCCATTAGTTCGAACTTAATTCGAACTAACGGAGCACTTAGTTCGAACTAGGTAAACCTTATTTTACGAGGATTAAGCCTAGTTCGAACTCGCTAGTTCGAATTAAGGGCTGTGTAGACCCTTAATTCGAACTAGTGGGAGGCTAAGGCTTCCCAGGTTTCTCTGGTGGCCACTCTGGCCAACACCAGGGAAACTCTATTGCCCCCCTCCTGGCCCCGGAGCCCTTAAAGGGCCACGGGCTGGCTACACAGTTTGTGCCAGTTGCAAGGCTGCCAGCACCCATGCCAGCAGACCCTGAACCTGCCACACTATGAGCCAGCCACCCGAGGACACCCAGCCCTCCACTGCTCCCCAGGACCAGCCTGGTGGCTCCCAGGAGCCTGCCCGGGGGCGCAAAAGGCGGGCGCCCACTTGGTCAAGTGCGGAGTTCGTTGACCTCATCGAGGTTTGGGGGGAAGCCTCCAATGTCCATGATCTCCGCACTAGCCACAGGAACGCGGCCGTCTACAGCTGCATGGCTGCCAGCCTGGCCACCAGGGGCCACCAGCGCAGCCGGGAGCAGGTGCGCTGCAAGGTCAAAGACCTGCGGCAGTCCTACTCCCGGGCCTGCCAGCCAGGGGCCGACCTGGAGGCCTGCCCCCACTTCCACGCCCTGGACCGCCTCCTGGGGGCTCATGCCGTTCCTGTCCCCCGGGACGTGATAGACCCCAGGGCAGAGGGCCCGCTCCAGGAGGAGGAGGAGGGCTCTAAGAGCCAGGAGCCTGCCGCCAGCCTGCCCGGGACTCGGGACCCCCTAGGCACCCCACAAAGCCGCTCGCCTGTGTTGTCCGAGGCCGGGGAGGTGTCCACATGTGAGTACCATCGTGTTCCCCTTATGTGTACGGGGGGCTAGGGCGAGAGGGAGCCCTGAGAACATGTGCCTGGACCTTGCCCACCAAGGAGCAGCAGCTGGGAATCCTGCAGGGGCCTTGCAGAGGGGAGCTGGGTTTCACACACCTGGGCCCCTGGGGTAATTGACCGCTGGTCTTGTTGCACCACAGCTGCAGCACCTGGGCCTGCAGGGCGCACCACACCGCCTGCAGCAGCTGCCCGTGCCCGGGCAAGCAGGAGAGCCAGGAATGAGGAGGAGTACCAAAGGCGGCACCTCCGGTTCATGGATCACCAGCTCCGCACCCAGGACCACTGGGTCCAGGAGGACCTGAGGCTGCTCCGGAGGAGTCTGGAGGCCCTGGAGGAGCAGGGCCGTGCCCTGCGAGGCCACCTCAAGAGCCTGCTCAACAGCTTCCCATTTCCTCCTCCCCCTGCTCCCCCTGCTCCCCCTGCTCCCCCTTCTCCTCCTGCTCCCCCTGCTCCTCCTGCTCCCCCTGCTCCCGCTCCTGCTTCCACTCCTGCTTCCTCCACACCCCCTGTCCCTCCTGCCCCCCCCCTCCACAACCATTTCCCACCGACGCCCCCGGACCTGCAGTGTGGCGAGATGGGAGAGGCAGCCGGACTTCCACCACTGAGCTTTCCTTTCACTTCCTCCATTCCCTCCCCTTCCAGCTCCCTCGTCCCAGGTTTCCCCCTCCCCTCTCCCACCCTCCCCCCTCCCTCCCCGCACCCCACTTATGTTAAATAAACATACGGTTTTGTTTGAAAAACAGGTGTCTTTATTTTACAGTAGGTAGGGAGGGGAAAGGGGAAGGGGGGTAGGGTGGACGAAGGTCCCAGTGGGGCATGCAGGGAGAGGTCAGTCCTCCTCCTCCTCCCGGATCCGGACGGCCCCCCGCTGGGCTTCCCGGATAGCGGCGGTGCGGGGCTGACCGTAGTGTCCAGCCATGCGGTCAGCCTCAGCCATCCAGGCTGGCAGGAAAGCCTCCCCCTTTCGCTCACACAAATTGTGCAGCACACAACATGCTGCCACCATGGGAGGGATGTTGTGCTCGGCCAGGTCCAGACGGATGAGGAGGCATCGAAAGCGGGCTTTCAGTCGCCCGAAGGCCCCCTCCACCATGATGCGGGCCCTGGTCAGCCTGGCATTGAAGGCCTGGCGGGAGGGATTGAGGTGCCCCGTGTAGGGCTTCATCAGCCATGGCTGCAGTGGGTAGGCGGCATCCCCCACCAGGCACACGGGCATGTCCACATCCCCGACCCTGATGTGGCGGTCGGGGAAGAAGGTCCCAGCCTGCAGCCGCTGGCACACGGAGGAGTTGCGGTACACCCGGGCATCGTGTGCTTTGCCGTACCAGCCCACATTAATGTCCGTGAACTGGCCCCGGTGGTCACACACGGCCTGCAGGAGGATGGAGAAGTACCCCTTGCGGTTGATGTACCGGGACGCCTGGTGTTCCGGGGCACGGATGGGGATGTGCGTCCCGTCGATGGACCCCCCGCAGTTGGGGAAGCCGAGGGCGCCAAATCCCCGGATGACGGCATCCGGGTCGGCGAGGCGGACCACCCTGCGGAGCAGCACCCGGTTGTTGGCCTTGACCACCTGCAGAGAGAGACACAGCAAAGCGCCAATCAGTGGGGCACCTGGATGGCTGGGAGCGTTCGTGCCCTGGCAGTGCTCTGCGCCCCACTCCCGGTAGCAACCCCCCTGGCGGCATGTAGTATTGCCGGGACAGACCGACCCCTCCGGTGCGGGGCGCTTTCGCCTCCTCCCGCCCCCCCTTTGTCCCTGGGGCGGCCCATCCCCTCCTCGCAGCCCCTCTGCCCCCCGGCTCGGTGGCCGACGAGTGCCATACCTGCATGAGCACCGCTCCGACAGTGGATCTCCCCATGCCGAACTGGTTCCCGACGGATCGGTAGCTGTCCGGCGTGGAGAGCTTCCAGAGGGCGATTGCCACCCACTTCTGGAGGGGGATTGCGGGCCTCATGCGAGTGTCCCTTCTGTGCAGGGCAGGGGCGAGCCACTCGCAGAGCTCCAGGAAGGTGTCCCTCCTCATCCTGAAGTTCTGGGTCCACTGTCGGTCCTCCCAGCGCTCCAGGATGATGCGGTCCCACCAGTCAGTGCTGGTGTCCAGACGCCAGATGCAGCGGGGCACACCGGTGCCGGGGTGCCGCCGTGGCTCCTGCATGGCCCCCAGGGCGGCCAGGCGGAGAGGCAGGGGGCTGACGTGCACCAGGTGGTGCCAGGCAGCCTCGAGCCATTGGTGGCAGGCTTGCAGCAGCAAGTCCAGAAAGTGCACCAGAAGGTGCAGGACGAGCTGTGGCTCCATGTTGCCACCTGCGGCGGCCCCCCCAAAGGGAAGCACCGACACAGACAGGCACAGATACCAACACTTTGCTGTCCCTCGGCGAGGTTGGCAAGGAAGCAGGAAAAGCTGAGAACCGGCTGTCCGGGGAGGGGTCCCATTAAGCTCGAGCCTCAGATAGTCTCAGACAGCAGCCACACAAAGCAACTAATGACCTGATGCCCTGCCAGAACCTGTTTCAGCTGCCCTTAAATGCCCCCCTGCGTCCAATCAGTGTAGACGCGCTAGTTCGAATTAGCAAAACGCTAATTCGAACTAGTTTTTAGTTCTAGATGCGTTAGTTCGAATTAGCTTAGTTTGAATTAACTAATTCGAACTAAGTTAGTTCGAATTAGTGCTGTAGTGTAGACATACCCTTATTTACTACATGCTATTCAATACTACACGGCTGTGTCTAGACTGGCCAGTTTTTCCGGAAAATCATCCACTTTTCAGGAAAAACTTGCCAGCTGTCTACACTGGCCGCTTGAATTTCCGCAAAAGCACTGACTTCCTACTGTAAGAAATCAGTGCTTTTTGCGGAAATACTATGCTGCTCCTGTTCAGGCAAAAGTCCCTTTTGCACAAAATTTTTGCGCAAAAGTGCCAGTGTAGACAGCTGAGATTTGTTTTGTGCAAAAGCGCGTCTAGATTGGCCATGGATGCTTTTCCGCAAAAAGTGCTTTTGCGGAAAAGCGTCCGTGCCAATCTAGACATTCTTTTCAGAAAATGCTTTTAATGGAAAACTTCTTCATTAAAAGCATTTCTGGAAAATCATGCCAGTCTAGACGTAGCCCACGTGTATTTCTATTACATTTATCACTACAGTATCTGAACACTTCACAAACACTAATGATTTTACTTTCGGAACACCATTGAGAGGTAGTAACCCAGTGATATTATCCCCATTTTATAGATGTGGAGCTGAGGCACTCAGATTGAGATCAGAAATATCCATTAATTATCGAGGCCCAGTTTGAGAGATCTAGGATCTGATTTTTCAGAGTACTTTACATTATATAGCACTTAAAGTGTTCAAAGTACAGCTCTCATTGACTTCCTCTGAAGTGAGTGAGTGTTCAATGTGTTTAACCATGAATCATCCTGTGAGGAAGTACATCCTGTGGGCTGAATGAGCACAGCTCTTGTGGAAAAGAGAGTCTTTAATTACATGTCACATTCTATCATGTTTTGATGTGCTTTTTAGTGCTTGACTTTGCCATCTTAAATTTATTTTTAAAGTACCTTTTTGTATGTTATTTCCTATGTTTTTAGAACAGCAAACTGAAAAAATCCAAATCATATTTGTGTCCACATCATAGATTAGCATGATTAGAAGTTTCTGACCCATTGCACAAACATCTGCCACTTGAGGTAATGGAGTAATGGATAGCAATAGTAGGCTATCATCCTTTAGGTGGCTTAGCAGTAAAGTGAGGCAAGAGACACACTTTGCTAATGAGTTTCACAGATATTGGCTGACAGGGTGAGATTCAGGAATCTTGGTCTCTGTTCTAGAGGAAAGGGTGTCTAAAGGTTACAGAATCTTCTGCCCATTTCCCATTTCCAAGTTTGACCATTTCTGTGTAGAATTGCCAACCTTCTGCTTGCATAAAACCAAACACCTTTGCTTTAACCCATCCAGTCCCTTCTCTGAAGCCCCACCGTGCTTATTTAAATCCCCTCTGTCGCTTGCTCTCTCACACTGAAGGTGCATCTACACTGCAGCACTGGCTCAAAATAAGCTTTGCAATCTGAGCTACGCAAATTGCGTAGCTTATTTCGAGATTGTCTATTTCAAAATTTGGCACTGTCTACATAGTGCCAAATTTCAAAATAGACCACTATTCCAACAAGTCCCTTAATCCTCATGGAGCAATGTTTACTGGGACATCAGAATAGCATGCCTGTTATTTCGATTGCATTTTGAAATAACAGCTTTTGCTGAAAAGATGCGGAAAACACTATTTCGGGACACCAAATGTATCCTGAAATAGCGCCGCAGTCTAGATGTACCCTAACTCTCTCATTTTCACTGTGCTGGTTCAGGAGAATGGAGTGCAGAGTGGGATGGTAGTGAGGGCTCTGGCTGGGGGTGGAGACAGGCTCCAGTGTGGGGCCAGAAATGAGGAGTTCAGAGTACGGGAGGGGGTTCCAGGCTGAGGTAGTGGGTTGGGATGTGAAAGGAGGTGAGAGCCCAGGTTGGGAGTGTGGGGTCTGGGATGTGGTCAGGGATGAGGAATTTGGGATGGGGGGGTTGGGTCTCGAGGATGTATCCAAGGGGTTCAGCATATGAGAAAAGTTCTGAGCTGAGATAGTACAGACTCTGGGCTGAGGAGTGTGGTTCCTAGGTGGGGCCAGAAATTAGAGGTTCAGGGTGTGAGAAGGAACTCTGGGCCGGGGTAGGGGGTTGAGGTAGAGAAGTTGTGATGGCTCTGGCTGGGAGGAGCAGATTTGGGGTTTGGGCTGGGAATGAGGAGTTTGGGGTGTAGGAGGGTCTGCAGGGGCCTGGCAGCCACTTCTGTAAACCAAGATAGCTAAGGAGCCTATTAGCTCCTACTGTGCTACCAACTGGATTTTAATAGCCCATCCAGCAGTGTCGAGTGGACCCGTCAGAATCCCTTTTTGACCAGACATTCTGTTCAAGCACTGTATGCCTGGCAACCCAAAACCCAGTCGCCTTGCCTGGCAAATCCTAGTTTGACCCCTCCAGATTCTTTGTTCCCATTTCAATCCTCCCACTCCCAATCTCCTGGTCTAGTTGGTCCTATGTTCTCCCTCCTGGCACCTAATCCAATTACTCTTTCCAGCCACATCTGGCCTCTCATGCCCCTCCATGTTCCCACTGGCTCCCAGTCCCAATATCTTCTTCTGGGCTCCTTATCCAATCTCAGTGTCTTTCCTCCACCCAGCTCCGTGCCCTAGTCTCTGTGTCCAGCTCCTTGTCCTAGTTTTCCCCACATCTCAGCCTTTTTACAAGCCCCTCTCTCCTAACTCCTCCTTCCCATACTTATTCCCAGTTCCTGTCTCCTCCCCAATTCCTCATTGTGCCTTAGTCTCCCCACAATCAAGTGGCTCCATGTCCCTCCTTCCAATCTCCTTTCCTGGCTTCCAGTCCCTGTTTCCTTATCCAGCTTGTTCCAGTCTTCCCTCTCCAACTTCCAGTACTAGTTTTCCCCTCCATTTCTCCTGCCAGCCTCCCTTGGGCTCGTTCTCGCCTCCGAATTTCAAATCAGGCAACCTCCTCATGCTTGTTGCCAAGCTTCAGGACTGTGGTTCACAGAAGGTATTTGGAGCTAATGCTTCAGCCTTGGGGTGACAGATTCAGGGTTAGTACTAAAGTTCTAAAAATAGTTGTACAGACAAAGCTTTGGAATTGGTGCAGGACACCAACTTAAGGGAAATCCCTGCTTCACCCCAGCTGTAGCATGCTCAGTGAAGACAAAATAATTTGGTCAAATATGGGTGAATTTTGACAAGAACAACAATAGGCACATCCCTGATACAAACACCTTCTCTTTTTAAATTTCTGCTTCCATCTGCTGAGCCTTCCTGAGAACACTTCAGACAGTCTATGAGTGAATGGTTGGTTTGACTCACAGGGTATGCTTGAGCATGTGATCAGGCCACATGGCACTGAACTCCATTTTGTTATCTGTATTATTCCACACAAGCTGTACTAGTACATGAGTTTGCATGAGTCTGCCACATGGGAAAGCTATGTAAGGTGGGATATGACATCATCTCTAGCCTGTGTATGGAAGCTTGGTGAACTGCTTGTATCATCGCTCAAAGTGAGAATTGCTAATTTATATCCAATCTAGCTAGTATTTTAGGCTTAATTTGGTTTTGATGTGCTAGGTAATCTGCTTTGAACTGTTTGTTACCTCTTACAATGACTTAAAAGTCCAGTTAATAAACTGGTTTTACGTTTTATTCAAACCAGTGTGCCTTTACGTGAAGTGTCTTCAGAAATGTCAGCTTTGAGTACAAATGCTATTACATGTCTTTCCCACGTTGAGGGGAAAGTGAACTATATCAGCTTATGCTGTACATACCTCTATGCAGTACAACATGGTATAATTCCAGGTTTATACTCCTATGGGAGTGAAAGCAAGGAATTGGCTGGCTGTCTTTGAGTGGCTTAGGTAAAGCACTCAGGTAACTCATTTGGATGTGTGGTACCAACTGATGTCATGTTGGGTGATAACAGAGCGTGGGGAAGCTGGCTGTCTCTCCTACAAAGCAGTGTGAGCATTGCCAGGCCAGCTAGGTGGTTACGGGGGTGCAGAAGTTTCTAGGGTTCTCAGACTGCACCCCAGACAGTAATAACCCATCACAATAATAATTTCCTAAATATTTCTCATAACAATCTAAGGCGTGTTCAAAGTTCTTTTACCTCTGTGCTTTGTGTGGTAGGAGTGACATTTTCATTCAACAGGCATTTGGGTAGCATTATCTTGGACATTCTAAAACAATCCCAAATTGTTGTAATCATAAATGTAGGATTATCTGAAATGGTTTCTTCTTTTAGGAACTTGATAAGTCCATGAGTCCAATTTATAAATTAGTACCTTGAAGATTAAAGCAATCCTGAATGTGATTGAAGACATCAGATGACAGATGTCATACAAAATCATTTTGAGACAATCAAGTTCTATAACCCCGCAGTACTCCTTGATGCTCATGGCTCTCTTTTTATTCCCCACATGAGCCCCTCAATATTTGTAACTGGCAATGGTCAAAGAAGAAAAGGAAATGATTCTTGACTTAAGCATACATAGGTGGGCCTGCAATCATGATCTGTTTAAGTTGTTGTAAATCACATAAGAACATAAGAACAGCTATACTGGATCAGACCAATGATCCATCTAGCTCAGTATCCTGTCTGAAAACAGTGGCCAATACCAGGTGCCCAGAGGGAGGTAACACAACAAGTAATCCTCATGTGATCCCTCCTCTGTCACCCACCTCCAGAGAAATAGAGGCCAAGGACACCATTCCTACGCATCCTGTCTAGGATCTTCCTCAACTGCAGAAAGAACATGAAGTTGACTTTGTTCTTTGCAAGAAAAAGAATCAGAAGAATTTTTGGACTAGAAATATTTGTCAAAAGTAGAGGGGAAACAGAATGTGTAGTTAGACAATTTACCATTCAATATCTCTGTTGGTAGAAGTCCTAACTGAGCTCAAGGTAGGCCAAAACATAGCAAACTTAGCTTAATTTTCCATGGGGTATTTGATTTTCACCACTACTAAATACAGGCAGGCCCCGACTTACGCAGATCCGACTTATGTCGGATCCGCACTTACGAACGGGGCTTTTCTCACCCCGGAGCTCACGGGCGGCGAGTTGCCGCCCGTGTCCTCCGGGGCGAGAAAAGCTTCTCCCGGTCTGCCTGGTCTGCTGGGGGGGTCCAGCAAAGCCGCTGGACCTCCCCAGCAGACCAGGGACACCCAAGCAAAGCCGCCGCCTGGGCGGCTTTGCTCCTGTCCCCCTGGTCTGCTGGGGGGGTCCAGCGGCTTTGCTGGACCCCCCACCCCAGCAGACCAGGGAGACAGGAGCAAAGGAGCAAATCCACACGGGCAGCGGGGTCCCTCCGCCTGTGCGGCTTTGCTCGGGTCTCCCTGGTGTGCTGGGGGGAACTCCCCCCAGCACACCTGGGAGACAGGAGCAAAGCCGCACAGGCAGCGGGGTCCCTCCGCCTGTGCGGCTGTGTTTGGGTCTCCCTGGTCTGTTGCGGGGGACTCCCCCCAGCACTCCAGGGAGACAGGAGCAAAGCCGCACGGGCAGCGGGGTCCCTCCGCCTGTGTGGCTTTGCTTGGGTCTCCCTGGTCTGCTGGGGAGGGGAGGGGGCGCAGCTAGTGTGCCCCCCCCCCAGCAGACCAGGCTTTTGTTGCGGGACGCCTCGGGTAGAGCAGCTGGGGTGCTGCCGGGTTGGTCCTGTGGGAACCTACCGGTCAGCGCCCCAGCTGTTCTGTCCCAGGCTCCAGATTCAGCAGCTGTTCAAACTGATCAGGCTGATTCCAGGAAGCTGGGGGCAGAGCAACTCTGCCTCTGGCTTCCTGTAGTCAGCCGCTGGTCAGTTTCAGTGGCAGCAGCTGAATCTGGAGCCAGTTCCGACTTACATACAAATTCAACTTAAGAACAAACCTATAGTCCCTATCTTGTACGTAACCCGGGGACTGCCTGGACAACAGAAACAGATAATGTCAGACTTTGTGTATCTCCAACTCTTCTCAATCAGTTGAAGAGTCATCTCTCTCAATTATCACAACAAAACCTTTTTCACACTATAGATACAATTCAGGTACAAACTTGCCTTTTCATAGACAATACAATAAACAGTTAACTCCATTGGCTTTTAGTTCTTCTCAAGGATTCCCCAGAAAGACACCCGTATAAAAGGTTCGTCTTCATGTTAATCTGAGAATTTAGATCCCATCACTTGCCTTACATTAAAAAACAAAACAAAACAAACAAACAAACAAACAAAACCCTAAATGTCTTCTGCAGCTGTCTGGGTCTTGAGTGCAGGTCATTTCCTTAGAATCTTTCTAGCTGCAGTTCTGGCTTTCTTTGCGCTGGCCAAATAGAAATTGATTTCTGTTCATTCATTAGTTGCCAGGTTTATGAGGGTCATTCTACATCTCAAACTTCCTATGTAAAAGTTCATACTACATCAAAATGTTGTTATTAAAATTTAAAGGCCCATTATGAGACACTTACAAATAGTGAAAGGTTTCTTTGTTGTAGCAATATCATCAGCTTGTAGACTGATTGATGGATGAATAGCAGTGACTCACTCACTCACTGTGAAATTTGATAGAATTAACAAGACTATGGGTACATCTCCAAAATTCCTTTTGATGGTAAAATAGGGTTGTCTAGTGCTTTGCCATTGCTATATGATTGGATGCCTACTAAACTACAAATATTTGCAATTTGAGTATTTGTACTTGAGAGGATCTTTTGTAATTACCTATCCCTCTCTTCTCCTGAGAGAAGAACTAGTATTAGGTCTAGAGTTAAGTTACTACTTCTAGAATAAATCAAACTATAATACTCCTCCTCCTCTTATTCTTCCTCTCTCTATAACCTTAATATATTGATAACAGTATTCTAATGGAAAGGGTTGCACACATTTTGAAAACTGATTGCTCTAAAGTGCAAGGGAAGAAGGCACAGCGACTATGGAACTATATGGGATAGCAAATAGAAAATGTACCTTTTCTGTCGTGGGTTAGCTGTGAAATTTGTCAATCTTTTTGATTTACAGAAAGAACTCTTCATTATATGTAGTGTTCTAAAAGCAAAGTCATTAATTCATTATCATGTAAAATACTTTAGCTTAAAATACTTTCTTACAATGCAAATGCATGTGTTTGTTCGGTTCTGTAAAGTAAGATTTACCAAGACAATCCATGAAAGCAGTTTAAGTTCTGTAAAGCAGTTTTGGTCAAGTCATCCAACTGGTCAATTTTTACCTCAAGAAAAGACAGCCAGTACAAGTATAGATGTTAGATGGATAGTTCCTTAGGCTGTCTGGTGACCTCCATGCTACTGAGTAAAAGTCAACAGTGGCTTCAAGTACCACTTGTAAAGATGATTGACCTTGATTAAACCTTATTGGGAGTCTAGCAGCTAAAATTGTCTATTTTAACTAGCAAAGTTATATAAATATAACATTAATTGCTTTAAACACTATACAGTTTTAACAAGCATGTTGGACCAGATATGGATATTTTTTTAATCTGTGAAAAGGATTCTAATAATTTGCTGAAAAATAAAGAACAAACAGAAGTATGTTGTAGTTTTGGATGGAACAAACAAATAGAGTGGTCTGAATAAATGCAGGTCTACACTGCTTGAGAGGTGACTGATAAAACCTGAAGGCAGGATGTAATCAAGAATATTGTAGAGCTCGGTATGAAATGGAATAGCTTAATCATTTATGAGTCCTGGCAATGCTAGAGCATTTCTGAAACAATAAATGCTTGGACTTCACTCAGATTTCAATATAGTCTGTACTTAAATATGGCAATGAAAGATGGACAGTGAAACTAAAAGAATAACATTGAGCCTTTTTTTATAGGGAAAATACTGTGCTCTTTGTGTTATGGAAAGAAGATTTGATCAATGAGTGCATGCTTTAATGCCTAGAGGTGCAAAAGATGTTCTTCAGACATACACAAGAGAAGCTGGATGATAATTTGGACAAGATGTTTCTAAAGGACCAACTACCAGCAAAGTAATCAGCTGCTGGGCAGAGAACACACTAGGGGAGGAACGACAAAAAATAAAATGACAATATCAGCAGAAGACAGTAGAGCTGGAGGACATTTTCATTATATTATGCAATAGAGCTACTTATGTTGTGGACAAAGATATTATCATATTTCAGTATCAAATGCAATGCAAACTAAGTATGTTGTACTTAATAGAACATTTAAGCCACTTACAGCTCTGCACTTTAAAATAAAATATCCATACGTTCCCAGTAGTAAACTGTTCATTAGCACATTATTTCCTTCTGAGCCTCAAACCCAGAATTTAAAAATGTAAGCAAGGTAAACTCATGTAATTAAAGGTTTACCAAATACAGCTATCTATTCATTTGCAAATTACGTCTTCATCCATATTAACAACAGTACGCACTAATAAGATTGGCAAAAATGCATATCTAAAAACCACATAATTAGTTAAAACATTAATTTAAAACTTACATATGATGTCACATTTTGGTAATACATCCAAATTTGACTAGTATAAAACCAAACGAAGTTTTAGTCTTTGCTTTAAAAGCATATTAATTCAAACATCTCCATCAACAATTGTAAAATATATTCATGATGTCTAATTTTTAATGAAAATGACATGATCTGCATGCACGGTCAACATAAAAGACAATTTAGCCCTTTATGTTTATGAGAACATAGAATCGCTGGCTGTGGGTGACAGCTAATTTCCTCTAGTCTCTTTATGCCCTGAAGCTATTAATGCATGCTGATCTTCAAGTATTATTGGAAAAATTAAGCATAAACATAAAAAGAACAAAAAGAAACCCATCAATTTCAGGCTAATTTAAACAAAATAATTTGAAATGCACTACTGCAGTTGAAGAATATATGATATAATGGTGGCCTAACAATCTGTATGAAAAACAGCCTGCTATCACACATAAAAAACTGTTATAAGGTACAGATGTTCTCTTAGGTTGGGAAAATAAAGTTCACTTTTCACATATTTAAAGAAACCATATGGAGGATTCATTTTAGTCATTTCAGTGCTATTTTAGATTTTTCTTGAACAAATACTGTAGAGTTGGATGTGGGGATGTAAAAATCTCTAATGCACTTTTATTCTTTAGTATTAAGATACAAGACAGTCATTAAGGAGCATAATACTGAATGGATTAACTAGAAACTAAAGACTAATAAAACTGAAAGAAAAATCCTTTTTCTTTACCAAATCATTCCATATATCATGGCTGAAGTGAGTGTTCTGTATTTTAGAAGTAAGCTCATTCATTTGTTCTATTCAATATTCATTGCTTTCCTTCAGCTGTGCAAAAAGTTCTCCAACAAAATGTATCTAGTATGATTTGTTGATGGAGTCCTTTATCTCTTGTTGTTCCCCCCTTGAATGCCCTGAATGGCTCTCATTCAGACCCTGAGTATAAATGTAACAAGATTTTATGGTGATAGACTCAAGTTAGGTAAAATTATTTTGTCTTCTTTATCTTTGATTTGAACTCTAAGGCTATGTCTAGCCTCTTTCAAAAGAAAAAGAACATCTATACTACAACTTTTGAAAAAGCAATCCATTTTTTTGAAAGAGAGCACCCAGGCAGTCTGGACACTCTCTTTCGAAAAAGCACAGTTTGCACTATATAGTGCCTTTTTTCAAAAGAGCACTTTCGGAAAAAGGCATTTTTCCTCGTAAAATGAGGTTTTACGCAGTCGAAAAAACAGCCGCGTTCTTTCGATTTACTTTCGAAAGAACGTGACAGCAGTCTAGATGCAGGAGAATTTCTTTTAAAAAAAGGTTACTTTTTTTTTAAAAAACCCTTTAATCTAGACACACCCTAAAAGAAAATATAGTCTGATTACAGGTCTCTAACTGTAGTTCAAATTGTTGACATTGAATGTTTTTCTTTTTCCAATTTTTGTTAGAGTGGTGTATTTTTATTGCTGAGTGTATTCACCTGGTGGAAAAAAAACGCAATAAAATCTGTAAGTAATGGCTTTCTAGTTTCCACTTATTGAAGCTAAAAAGTAATTTTTACCAAATTCTAAATTACCAAGACATCAAAATATGTAATTAAACCTCAAAATAAACTAATCAAATAATTTAAGAAATTTAATTTAAATTTTCAGATTCTGACTTATTAAAGTTTAAACTGTCTTTCACTTTCCCAACTGTGTTTACACATTATAGCACATGCTGTGCTTCTCCATGTGCAAGGACATACCAGTGCATTACTCTGGCAACTCTTATACACATAAGCAAACTAGAAAGCCATTATTGTTAGCAACCAATGTTCAGTTTTAACTTTGAGTTTCTTCTGTTTTTCTCAGTTTAAGGTGAAATTTCAGGGATTCAGTTTTGCCCATGGGCCCTTAAGTTAATTCTTGGAAATTTTATATATTAATTGGGTTATATCTGGTCATTACCTTCTTTTTGTATGTAATTATCCATTTTAAGCATGGAAATGTGAGTTTTGCATGAGAAAATGGTGAAAATGCAAGATAGACACCTTTTCATATTGAAAATGTATACTGAAAACATCAGCACACTGACCAGAGTACACAAAAAAATCTTATGTGAAAGTGTATGAGAGTTAATACAACAGACTCAATTTTCTGATGTACCTCAGCCCTTTCTTTTCTTTTGCAAACCTGGTTACAAATATTAGTATTTAAAGGATTGATTTTTAGAAAAATTGAACATCTACCAATGACACTGAAATTAAGGAAGGTGTAGGATCTCAGCAATTCTGCCAATCATCTTCTAAATAATGGACCTACTTATATTTACACCCATAATCATTCTATGGTCAAAAATTTTTGTTGGGAGTCAGAAAATGATTTAATGATAACAGACATTGAAATTCAAAAAAAAAGAGAAAGCTATTAAAACACAAATTATCAATATCACATCAAAATATACAAAGTAAATATTCATTAATTAACAAATCATAGCAGTTACCATTGTTTATACACTTGAAAAGATTAGATTTTTATTGGTAAATATCAGTTTACTATACACTCACAAACTGATGAAAAAAATATTTCCATCAATAAGAATCAAAATGAACTGATAGGGAAAAAAAGAAGAATGCTGCTTGAGAATTTATTCGTGTAAAAATCTATGGTTCAGATTCTTGAATTAGGCTTGTTACAAATGGACTAGTGAATGAATAGTAAAAACAAGTATGATTTGTTAATTAATGAATATTTACTTTGTATATTTTGATGTGATGTTGATAATTTGTGTTTTAATAGCTTTCTTTCTTTCTTTCTTTCTTTCTTTCTTTCTTTCTTTCTTTCTTTCTTTCTTTCTTTCTTTCTTTTCAATGTCTGTTATCATTATATCATTTTCTGACTCCCAACAAAACTTCCCACAATCAGGAAAATTTAAAAATATAAAAATGAAAAAATACTTAAAATAAATGTTGATCTTTTCCATTATAATATTAAAAAGCATGAATCAAATTCTGCCAACCACAAATATTTGTCTGAGCAAATGTGGACCTGTAAAAACAATGTCCCATTATTTTAAAATCATGCTTGTCATCAGTAAAATATTTACTTTGACACATTTAAAAATACATATTTTCTTCCCAGATCAACAGCTCCTTCCCAACAGCATGCAGGTGATTGTACACTAATTCTTATGTATATTTAAAAAAAATAGTATTGTTTTTTAATATAATTTTCAAAAGATCCCAGCAAAACTTTTTATGTAAATATATATTTCATAGCTTTTAAATGCTTAATGTTTCCTTACTTGGGCACTGAAGAAAATTGGTTTTTGATATATGAAGTGTAATTGCTGCTTGTAAGTTTTTGTGTGAATCTTAGGCATGTTCATGAAATGGATATATTCAATAAAGAACACCACACACAAATACAGTTTAAACTCTAAAGCCAGTTATGCATACTTCTCCTCATCTCCTCCTCTCCACACACTTTTTTTTTTTTTGGCAAAGGAGGAGATAGAGGAGGAATACCAAAATTATCTTTTTCACATTAAGGCCCCAAAGAATTTCAGATTTCATTGAAGAAACGCCAGAAGCATGGAACTGAATAGTGCATGAGACTGATAATAAGCAACAGTCACCTCCAAGTAATAGATCTAAATCCAGCTACATTCAATGATGACCTAAATTTGTTCCTATCTATCAGTTTTCTGGGACTATGTCCAATTCCTAGGGTATGTCTAGACTACATGCCTCTGCTGATAGAGGCATGTAAGATAGGCTACCAGACATAGTCAATGGAGTGGGGATTTAAATATCCCCGGCTTCATTAAAATAAAAATGGACACCGCGCTGTGCCAGCTCAGCTGATGGTTGGCACAGCGCAGCAGTCAAGACGCGGATGGGTCGACAGGGGAAGCCTTTGTTGACCGCACCTGTAAACCTCGTTTCACGAGGCATAAGGGAGCAGTAGATAAAGGCTTCCCCTGTAGACCGATCCGCGTCTTGACTGCCGCACTGTGCGGACAATCAGCTGAGCGGCACAGCGCGGTGGCCATTTTTATTTAATGAAGCCAGGGATATTTAAATCCCCGCTCCATTGACTATGTCAGGTAGCTTATTTTACATGCCTCTGTTGGCAGAAGAATGTAGTCTAGACATACCCCTAGTGAGCAGATAGCCACATTCTAAGGCCCATCACCACACAACTGACACCAATTGTTAGTCTAAGCAATAGGCTGTGGAATTTAAATTGCCACAAAGGTGGACACTCCAGAACAACATTGGAAACTGAGGAGTGAGATAAGGTAGGGAAGCGTTTCTTCCACTGTAACTGTTTTATAGATAAGCAGAGGGCTTCTGTTCCAAGCTATGCCTATTTGCCATCTTTCATTGGTATTTAAATTTAAACAAACAAACAGTAAAATCAAGCAGTGATGGAAAAATGGGAAAAGCAACCAAATTTGGTCTATCCTAAAATATGTCAACACCAGCAAAACTGCTGTGTAAAATATGTAAATACATAAATTATTTGCCTTCTGTTTAGGACCAATTTCTTCCCTCAGATATGTGTGAATTATTCCAGCTGATTTCACTGTGAATTCTGTGTGTAAATATCAGGAAAGAATTTGGCCTCTATCAAGTAAATACCAATAAGGCAATGTGCTTTGGCATTAAGGAAGGTGTTGCATGTCCATACAGGTACAAATATTTGAAATATTCACTGTTCCCCAGAAGATGGTTTGAGTTTGTTTGTTTTTTTAACTGAAATATTGGACTTGGAAATATTTCCTTTTTAATATCATTTTACTTGTTTTAAACTCTTGCCTACCAGTCTTCTTTTCTTTTGTAAAACTTAGTTTAAGGTAAAACTTACTTGTTTGCTCATATTATAGATGTAACTAATATATGTAATTGTTGAAAGGTAACAGGATAGATTTCTGTGGGTTGGACACTTTGTATTAGCAATCACTCAAATTGCTGCATTTAACATTGTCATTAGTGCTAATTATGAAAACTTTTGATACCTGAGGAAAACTGAAATAGAACACGATGAATCACATCTTTGCAATGACATGACAGATACTATGTTACCATAAAATAAAGCATATATTTTAAATTAGTTTTTTTCCTTGGGATAAGCATCAACATTTCAGACAGCTTAATAGTAATAATTTTAGGTCAACCCACCTATTTCCAAAAATAAATATATATTTTTCAGCTATGCAATCCCATTTTAAGAAGCATTTATAGCCTCTATATAAAACGATGCTGGTCAGAAAGCATCCCCTTTTCTACTTAACACATTTTATTCACAAATTAAAAACTGAAATAATGTCCTCCTTATTCCACTATCTTCTATTTTTTTGTCACGAGTCTCTTGTCTTGATGGCCAAGCTAATTTAAAAATAAATAAATAAATAAACCTTAGTACCATGGCCCCATACCAAAAAATTTATTGCTCTGCATTCAATTGCAATATTTCTCCTGAGGCCAAAACATTATTTTCACAAAGAATAATGCTATGCAAAGTAACGGGAAACATACTGTGAATAATGTCTTACATATGAAACCCTTGGTACTGTTACTAAAACATTGGTTATGTGCATGCAAAATTAAATGGTCATGAAGAAAAAGATGACATAAGTTTGTGGATTTATTATATATTAGCTAATGGCTTTTTATTTTAAAGCTTCTTATTTCAATTTTTAAAAAATCTTTCTAAAATAATTCTGCATATCGCTACTGCCCTGTGTCACATGAAGAGCAATAAGGATTGATACCTCAAGTGAAGTCACTCAAAAAGGGTGGGTGGGGGAGAGAGATTCACACACACACACACACACACACACACACATATGCACACACACAAACAAAAATCAGTAGTGACATCACAGCTCATCTGCACTCTAGACGTGCATCCTAGACAGTGGCTGGGTCTCTGTCCTGCCTATTGCTTTTGGTAGTCATAAAAGTCACTCACGTATCACTGTCATTTCAGGTTTCAAGAAAATGCAGTAGTTTGACCCATCCCAGAAAATACAACCTGAAATTGCCATCACTGCTGCTTAATGGAAGCATGTTCCTGGGCTACTGAAATGTCAAAGTGTTGCTGTAAGGAGTAGCGTTACCATGAAAATGCTTGGAGGGCCAGAGCTTTCTGTTGTCTGACTACCACCCCGGACTTTCAGAGAGCAACTATTGATTCAGGAGATCATTATCCTGCACTAGTTTGTTGGCCAGAGTGACTCTTCCTAAGCACCAGCAGTGAGCACTCTAAATAGAAAAGATACGTCCACGCCATGGTCGCTAACACTCACTATTGCTGCAGTCTGTCCAGAGGGTAGATGGGAAGCCCAAATGTGACCACAGCTGCTACATCTCCCCAAGCTTCTTTTCCATGGCCTTAGCCAATTGGTCAGGTGTTGCCAGTATTAATCAAGCACTCACATATCACAGTTTGAGAAACATTTCTAAAAGTGCTAAATGATTTGGTAGTCTTAGCCCCATTTTGACAATGACTTAGAGGTCTAGATTCTCAAAGGTTTAAGCACCACACCACTGAAATCAATGGGATTTGGGACTGAAATACCTTTAATCTAGTGTTTATAGGCATTTTTAAAATGTTACTCTTTTTTCTCAGAGACCATACTCACTTAATTAAGCAAAAATCATATTCTGTGCCCCATGCATCTGAGGGCTGGGCAGTAAAGTGAAGTGATTAATTCCAGGGAGAATTTCCATCACAAGCTGGTCCACATGCCCAGAAAGACATGTTGTTTAAGGGGCAATCAGGGCTAGATAGCATGGTTTACAAACACACATCTTCTCTAATGCATCTGCCAGTCCCTTTGAGCCCACCCACGATATAAGATTGTACACCAAAGACAGGAGAATTCCAAAGATGTAGAGGCAAATCACTAAAGGAAGCACACTCTACACAGTTAGAGTCTTCTCTACTCCTCTAACATATGTGAAGATAAATGTTAGTATGTATCAATCACCATCAAAACGGACCTTCTTAAGTAAGAGCCTTCTTTGTGTTTTCACACAGTCTGAAGCCAATGGGAATTTGCATTGGTGAAGACTGAACAAAAACTAGAGATATCACAATTTGACCTTAAAAGCATTAAAGGACAAAAGCCCAGGATGTTCAGGTGTAAGACTGAAACTGGCGTAATTAATACCTTTTCTATATGCAGAACTTTGGGTGATGTCACTGGGAGTTGAGGGAAATATGTAGAATACGAGCTGTTTTTACTTGCCAGTGGACACATTTTCAAGTGATCCTCAGTGTATCCTCAAAATTACGTACATGCAATCTTGTAAAAAAATACAAATTAGATCTGTAGCTCCTGATTTGCAGGTGTACACATTTATGTCTGTCACATGTGCAGATAAGGCTGAACCTTGTAACAATAGCCACTAATTTTAGGCCTGACCCGTATAAAACACTCATAGTCAGCACATGCTGTACAGTTGATTCCCCATACGAATAACTTCTCGGTTGGGAGTCAAGGGAGTCAGCAGCAGTAGAGAGAGGTAGCACTGCACTACTTCCTCTCCTGGCTGCTGTCCCACAAGCCTGCCTGCAGCAGTGCTCAACCTGTCCCAGCACTTCCTTCCCTGGCTGTAGAGCCCAGAGGAAAGTTTGTCTGAATGCAGCCAGGAAATCAAGTACTTTGATATGTCAGGTGCCACAGCGGGATGCAGCCTAGAGAAGAATACAGAAAGATACCATGAAGCCCAATGTCCATCCCCAGCACTCCCTAATCCTATGGGAAGTCCCTGCATCTGGGCTACAGCCTTCCTCCCTGGTGCTCCCCTGCCCAGAACATCCCCACTCCCAGCTACAGTCACGTTTGCAAGGGGGCCACCAAAGAAGGCATGTCAAAATGTTTCGACAGTATGCCTATTGCCAGTATCCAAATTCCATCAACAGGAAAGTCAGTGTAATGGAATCGGTTCCTGGCAAATTATTAATAGTTGTATTGCTGTTAAGTAGCAAATGCTATATAGAGATGCATATGTATAGAACATATACACAGAGAGAGAACATACTAATTTGCTGTGTGATACAAAAGTTTTAATGGCTTGAGTTTGGAATGGCTAGATTATTTACAATGGTAAAGACATGTATGAGATGTGCAGGTCCTCCTAATTGAGTAGTAATGAAATGTTTATAAAACCACCCATCATAAATGTGGTATATGACACAAATGTACTTTTAGCTCATAATTTTTTCCTATGCATTTTTCATTGTTATACAATTTTCTGGGAAACCTTCTAAAATATTTTCTGCCCTATGTACAGATATTTTTGCTTAGAATTGGTCCTCATTGCCTCTCCCTACTTCATGTTTTATCCATTTCATTTTTCCCACATGGTAACTTTTAATCCCATAATCCCTGAAACTGGTTTCTAAGGCTTTGTCTACACTGTGGGCTAACAGCAAGTTAAGATATGCAACTTCAGCTACATTAATTGTGTAAGTGAAGTTGAAGTACCTTAACTTGACTTTTGTCTCTGTCTACACAGCAGGAATTTGAGGGAAGAACATACTTCCTTCGCCTTCCCTTACTCCTTGTGAAATGAGGGTTACAGAAGTTGGAGTAAGAATCCCACTATTTCAAAATTATTTTGAAATAATGGGCGTGCTGTGTAGACACACACTCTGTTATTTTGAAATAATCTGAGTTATTTTGAAATAATCATGTAGTGTAGACTATAGCCCAATGTTTTTACTGACTTGGTAGATAATAGGTGAAAAATCTAAAACCTTTATATTTACTTGTTTTGAATGAGGAGCTGTTTGAGTTGATAGCCGCATCTTTCACATTAGAGTTGTTGTATAAGATTTTAAGCCATTATATATATTCTACAGTAAGTCTGTTTTTTGTAAAAATGAAGAAGGACCTGGTCAAAACCCTTTTCATCATTAAGGGATAGTACAGTATATTACTTTGATCTTTTTTGTAATAATATTTTAAAACCTTCTAATACATGAGACCATTCTTTTGGCAATGATATCTGCCTGGTCTGTATTTACTAATTTTTCCATTAATAGTTCCAAAAGGAACTATGAAACCATACAAAACATGCCATCTAAAAGTTTCAGTTAAAGAAAATTAAATCATTGATTTAAATAGAAGGAATTTTCTGCCCTTATCTTCACAATGCAGAACTGAAACAATTACGAGGATGATCTCCCCAAATTACAGTTC
This sequence comes from Pelodiscus sinensis, assembly GCF_052426305.1. NCBI lineage: Eukaryota > Metazoa > Chordata > Testudines > Trionychidae > Pelodiscus > Pelodiscus sinensis. The sequence goes on from NC_143053.1 coordinate 52,815,855, forward strand.
TTGTGCCAATACATTGTACTACCAAACAGCACAAAATAGACAGAACGAACAGATAATATCTCAAGTCCTAAGTAACTGGGATACACAAAGAAAAAAATATAAAACATTACAGCTCTTGAAGAAAAAAAGATTTGCCTTGCCCAATTTATAATTCTGCTGTTCACCATAATTAAAGTTTACGTTAGATTGATTCAGAAGATGTTAATACCCAATAGCTGCATTTTGAAATATGTATTATATAATACCACTAAGGACTAGGTTCATAATAGGACTTAGGTGTCTAACTGCTACTTTAGGTGCCTATATCGCAAGATCAGGCCACATTATGTGTCACAAAACTACCACTCAGCTACCCTTAAACCTGTAGGAACCTAAAGTTGCTCTTAACCTAAATTTTTGCCATAAAAGATCCTTCAGGATTTATGTTTCTGCCTCTGTTCATATGCTCTACAGCCACATGCCAGGCACCCAGTCACCTTAGCACCAGAGTGAATCATGAACTGGGAGAGGCTAGGTGTTCCTCGGCCTAAATTGTTTGTAGAAATTGATTCGGTAAGCATGCTCAAAGCTGGTGTACTGGGTCAGGCCCCTATAGGTGAATTTGCACAGAATGGCTAGGGAAGGATGCACTGTCACATATCTTTCAACAGAGTGGTTAGGGTATTTTACTAGGAGGCCCCCTGCACCCAACTCTAATCCCTGCTCCACCTCAGAAGAAGATATTTGAACAGGGATCTACCACCTCTCAGGTGAGTGCTCTGATTGCTCAGATACAGTGTATTCAGTGTGGGGCTCCTTCAGACTCTTCTGTTGAAGCTGAATAAATAATTTTTTAAAAGTCTTTGGAGCAGGTGTGACGTAGTGGGGGTACTTGCTGGGCTGTGGTGACCTCTGCTGTCTGGAGCAAGACCCAGCAGGGAAAACCTCATTATGCAAAGGTGACGCTAAACCTGTTGAACCAGACACCCCCCATGGAGAGGAACAAAGGAAGGGGGAATGCTGCCCTGGATGGGGGGCAGGGCTGGAAGAGTGTGGGTTAGTTGCTGTCTGGGAGCATGGAGGAGACAGCCTAGGGAAAGGGGCTGGAGTTTAGGGGCCCAGTCTCCCCCCATCTCAAGGGGGCCTGAGGCATCCTAGCCCAGCTCTGTGACCAGATTACATCTGTGCTGTGCTGTATCCTGGAGAGGCAATAAACTTCCTCTATTCCACCGGCTGGTGCAGTCTGTTTGTGCCATTTCGGGGTGCAGGAGACGGGGGACCCCCAACGCGCCATCACAGCGGGTATGTGCTTTGACCAGCAGACAACAGAGTTGTTCTCATTCTTATTCTCTCTGGCCCCGTGATTATTTCGTTATCCATCCACAGCAAAACAGATTCAACAGAAAAGACTGAAGCAGCCCTCCATTAGAAAATCCCAGTGGGCAGGGGCCAGAGTATTTCCTCTCAAGTAGCAAAGCACAGTTCAGATCCACTTTTCCCGTCAGGTGGAATGGGGATTTGAACCATGGGGTTCCCACATGACCATCCAAACCTCTGAGGTAAAAATTAGGAGGAAGCTGCTGTTCCTGCCCCTCCTTACACCTTTTGGCTTAAATGGTTTCAGTACCTCATGCCAAGAAAGGCAGGCATCTCCCTGCTGCCCAGATTTAGGTGCTTGTGGGGTCAGGACTGTAGGGTAAACTGAGGCAGCCTGGATGGACTAATAGGTCCCTAAACAGCATGACTCCATCCTGGGATTAGGCCTGGGAACACCACAGTCAGGATAAGAGCTGCAGACAGTAAGATGACCCTGGGCACCATAGCAACCACATTCTAAAACACTTGGGCAGGACCCCAGTTGGTAACGTAACACATTTTGCTGAAGATAACATTCATAAAATGTGCTTAACTGTCTTGCTTCACGCCTAGATAATGAGCCTGAGAACCAAGCGCTACACCAACTCAAGGCCATACCTGCCTGCTATAGAAACATCATCATCTATGCAGACTAAAATGTTATTACTGTTTTGCTGACATGTTTTGGCATTTGAACAGTAACTACCTGTATATTAATTAATGAGTTGTTACTTTGCAATGGGCGGAGATATTATGTAATCTTTAGTAGTTCTATTGGCTTATGTGCTCATTTCGTCTTGCTGCTAGACCTATCAAATCATTTTTCCTCCGTCCTCTTGCTGACTATATAACCTATTGTATTGTTTTAATTAACCAGTGTTCACCAGGGTAACCCCTGCATGTCAGTCCATCAGCTGGTGTATAATAAATCCTCCGCTTGTTTTCACCTGCATCCAGAGTGTCCTGGATTATTTCCAACAAGGACTTACCAAAAACCCTTCAGTTTAGAACCTTCCAATGTTTCTTTGCCATGTAGAATCTGTCTATTGTGAATCCCTCTCAGAGAAACCTCTCTCTCCACATTCATTGCACAGGGCGCCTAGGCTCTGATCTCAGGCTTTGTGAATCCCTATGATTTTCTAGGCACCTAAAAAAAGTTTGTGAGTGAAATTACATGTATGAAATTGGGCCTAGGCCTTTTATTTTCCCATGAGGCCTATGGGTCTGTTCACAAGATGCATAATGTCAACATGATGTACACATACTTGATCAAGACACAAAGGAAAATGCAATGCAGACATTGGGATGGATTTTAAAGTGGAAGGCCACATCTTATTAACTTTCAATTTAATGGGGTACAGAAGTTCTGTAACAATCCCTCCATTCAAGCATTTTCTGGTTCCAGGTATTTAACTGACTTCATGCCAATAACCAGTATTCAGAGTTAGATCCTCTCAGCCTAGGATTCACCCTATCCATGGATCCTTTCTCTCTCTCAATACAATGGGGATATAGATGGTGAGTTATATGGGCTCGTGGTGCCCATGCTCCAGGATTATTCAGAGCCGGTGGCCCTGCTCCACCAATATGTGGAGCTGGGTCTCTCCTCCATCCCTGTTTGGAGCGGGCCCCGGCCCCCACATCTCCGTGCCTCAGAGTATCCCCCCCCCCCAGCCCTGGAGCATCCCTGCCAGCTGCTGGAGGAGGAGGGGATTATGACGGGGCCCTGCAGCCCCGCACTTTAAATTCCCCAGCAGGGGGCACTGTGGGGCAGAGGGAGTGCATGCGCGGTGTGCTGAAACACCGAGGAACAGCTGAGAGGGGAGACGCTCGGGTGTGGCATGATGTCACGGCCTGGGACTTTAAAACCGCACAGCCCAGAGTTGCATCACATGACCCAACTCCAGGCCCAGCAAGTGGTCTGGAGCCCTGGAAGCAGCTGGGGCCTGATCACAGACTCCAGCACTGAAAACTGGAAGGAAGAAGGTGGGGTAGGGAGGGGAGGGGAGGGGAGGGGAGGGGAGGAAGGGAGGGGGGGAGGGGAAAATAGGGGGAAGGGGTGGGAGAGGAAGGGGCTTGTGCTGAGGGGAGGGGGGCAGGTCAGGAGAAGAAAGAGGAAGGTACCAAGGGACAAGGTGGAGGAGAGACAAATGCCAGGGGGCCAAGTGGAGACTGAAGAAAAGGGCAGGAGGGGAGGTATCAGTGGGAGGGGGGACAGGGTGATGCTGGGATAGGAGAGGGTGAGGGCATTGGGGGATAGAAGGGGAGGAGGTGGTGCTGGGAGAAGGCTTGAAAGAAGGGGTGGGCATAAGGAAGGCGGGGATGGAGCAAGTCATGTGTGAGGGCATAAGGGGAATAAGGGTAAAGGGTGGTGAGGGGGTGGGCATCAGGGAAAAAGAGGGCAAAGGGGGCAGGGGCAGTGAGGGAAGGGGGGCACCAGGAGGGTGCAGGGGTAAGGGAAGGTGCAGGTGCCAGGGAATTCTGGGGGTGAAGTAGAAGGGCAGACACCTGCAGGGGAGGGACCAGCACCAGAGGAGAGAGGCAGGGCAGGTGTGTAGAGGAAGGTTTTAGGAGCGGGGATGAGGAGGGGTAGCTCACATGATCAGAGTGGGGCTATTGGAGGAGTGGGCACAGGAGAGAGAGAAGCGCTGGTGGAGGGGGGCAGGTCTCAGGAGGGCTGAGGGCAGTGAGAAGGGCAGGAGTCCGAGTCAGGACAGCAGAGGAGGGTGAGGGGTTGGGGGGCAGCAGGCACCAGGGGAGCTGATAGGGCAAGGGGAGGAGACATGGCAGCAGAGGGAAAGGGTAGAGGTTTATAAGACATTTATTAATAACTTGGGTGCCACAGTGGCACATCCAAACAAGCCACATGAACTCAGTACTGGTGCACAACACAAAATTCATTGTGCTCATGGGAGGAAACTCTTAGAGGGAACACTTCCCCAGCCTCTCCACCCCGGAGTTAATGTCACACACATTGGGTTAATGCAATTGCAGGATAGTTGCATGAGGGGGGCTTGGTGGGGACCAAACTAATCCCTATTGGTAGCAGTATGGTGGGAAAAGTCCTTAGAGAGGAGACTTTACTTCTGGTCATGTGTCTATCAGAGAAAACATGAAGAACATTCCCACTGTGTCACAACAGGTGCAAGAAAATATAATATTATATATTTGATGCACAACGGAATCCACAATGGGTTCATTCCATGCTTATGCTTCTATGTTGTTTGTGTGGATAACCCAAGAAAAAAGGGTGAATTTTTACATTATTTAATAAAATATATATCGGCTTACAGGGCAGGTGGAGGATTGGAGGGTAGGGGGATTAGACCCATTCTTGGCACCACCAAAAATTATACAAACCTGCCACCCCTGAATGGGAATGAGAGAACCTAGGAAGGGTATCTCGTTCTGTGAGTTTCCCCTTCTTCTTCTAGCCTAAAGAAAGTTAATCAATTACCTGCCGTGCTTTTACTGTGTCAATCAGGTTACAAATGCCACTTATTAATGTACTGTGTTTAAATTGCTATTCTTATTTCTTACTGGCCTAAAATCAAGTTTTCAGAAGGAACTCTGAGGAAAGTGAAAACTCCACTGGGATCTTTGTCAACATGACCCCAGGAAAAATTCTTCCTGATCCCCAAAACTCATGATCATTCAACCTCACAGCATCTTAGAAATAGTTTGTACTGTAATAGAATGCTGCAGTGACCTCAGCAGAATGGTGGCTACATGCCTTATTAGATGTCTTCCTATTAGGATCACCTACTATTTAATCATACAGACCAAACACCCTTACCCCACCTCCTTTCTCACCCATTTCCTGAAGCCCTCCCCTTCTCTGGGACCCTGCTCACTCCATCCCCTCTCCCTCTGTCACTCTCTGTCTGCCACCCTCACTAATTCTCACCAAGCTGAGGCAGGGGGTTGGGATATAGGAGAAGATGTGGGCTCTGGTCTGGTGCCAACGGGTTAAGAGTCCCCAATCCAGCCCTGGTGATACAGCTAGCATCCAGTAGCAATGGCCAAGCCTCAGTGACCCAGCCCTGGCCCCCATCCAAACCACCCTCCATCTGGTCCTGAACCCATCACCCATATGGCTGCATCTCTCCATCTGGACCTGGCCCCTGCCCAATGGGAGCTAGACAGTTGATGCTCAGGGCAGGGATAGTGTGCAGAACATTCCCTGGACCAAGCAGGAGCCACAGAGATATGCCATCTACTTCTATGAGAGGCATGGAGGGCAGGCCTGGTAGGAAGCTTGCCTTACCTTTGCTGTACCACTGGACTTTCAGCAATCTAAAATCTCCCAGTTTGTCTTCAGTAACCTCTGGGAAATATAGACTGATTCCAGGAGCCTTCCAACAAAACCAGGAGGGTTGGCAACCCTACTTCCTATACTGGAATGAGGGCTCATGAGAGACATACAATTAACTCGCCCCAGCCTGCTGACAACCTAGTTAATGGGTAGCAGGGAAAGGTGGCGAAATCTTTTCTCCTTCCCATTCCCCACCCATTTAAGCACAACCTCCACATGGAGGGGAGTGAGGTAGGCCTCAGAGCAACTGAACAGCCCTTCCTCTCTCTTGACTTCAGAGATTCTCTTTCCCATACTGGTGATCAAACTGATCAGCCTGATCCCTGCCGAGAGAAGGAAGGGGCTTCTTCGTGGAGGAAGTACAACTTACATTTTAGGATTGTCCTCTCTCTCTATAATTCATCAGATTTATAGTCTCTGAGAAACTGTTAGGGGAAAAAAGTCTGGAAATATCTGCTTTTTTTATTTGTGCTCTTATAAGCTAAGCATGGTGAAATAATTAAATATTTTATTTTTATAATCGCTCCTGCTCACACACATTGCATTCGTTTATATGATCAAGTTACAAACTACTGAAAATAAGGGTTTCTAGAGTAAATACTTACAGATCCCTAAATATAATGGCATTTTTGGGTAGTGATATTGTACTTCAGAGAAAGCAATACTATGGTCTGTTGATACTAATTAAGCTATAGTGTCAATCGGACAGTAAACACTGGTAACCTTTTTAAAAAAATCTAGGTTTTAACATGAAGTTTATGTAGGGGCAATTAGTTCACACTCTCATTGCCATTTTCTTCTCATTATCATGATCTGTAATAAGATATTTCATTATTATTTAGTCTGAAACTTTAGCAGAGAAGTTGAAGAAATTACCTCTAAATTTATACTTGAGTTAGTGGACTCATTATTTCAAACATCTTGGTCTGAATCAATATCAGTAATGATTCATTCTTTTGATTAAGAAGTGACTCCATCTGTAGATGTCAGATAATTACTGAGATGACCTATAATGAGAACATTTCACAACTCTCTGACTTAAATTTCTTATTCCCTCAACAGCATAATGACTTCCTCCTAGATCTTTTTATAGTGTGTCTATGCTCCTGGGGTTTCTTTTCATGATCAGTCACTATCAGTGGTTGCTTCTATCGTCTTTTTTTTTTTTTTAGACAAAGAAAGATAGTGGCTTCATACAACATAAACTGTGGTTTGTCGAGGGTTATATTTTAGGTTTTTTCTACATATTTCCAAATTTTGTTTTCCTGGCTCTCTTATACCAGCCTGTGTTTAATGCACACATGACTGCAATCATAAAAGATGATACAGGATACTCTGTTATTCATTTCAGTTCTCTAAAGGGGATTAATGTGTTTTTAAAATATAAAATATTAAGATTAAAAATGCAAGCTATTCTTTTGATCCCAACACTTGGGAATATGGTATTTAAAAGTTTGTAAGAAGAAATGATAACTTTCACCGTGAGGCTTGCTGCAATACTTTAAGTTCATTGTTACAGCAAAATACAAAGAATGCTTTGTAGTTAAGTCATACATTTTGTGTTACTTCTTTTGATTCTTTTGTGAACCATTTCTAGGGAATAGAAACATTACATACTCTGTGTTTTGACTCACAGTACTAGAGTTTGTTTTCTCCATATAAGTGTTCACTAATATTTAAAAACCTTGTACTGTAATACAGTAATGTAAACTGAGTATGGATAGGAGCTTTTATGATCACATTTTCTTTTCTCTCACTCTCATTGCTTGTTATTTTCTGGTTTAACAAATACATTGTGGAAATACTGGCCTTTGACTTGGTTTGCATGTCAACAGCTTGATTTGAATGTCCTTATTCTGCCCAGTTTTCTGCCAAGCCACACTTCTGTTCATGCCCAATGCAAACAAAGTAAGTGATTAGGAAGGGGGGAATGGGAAGCAGTAAAACTGCAAACAAGAAGGTCAAACACTCCAACACATGAAACATGTATAAAATGCAACTTTTCAGGCAAATATAGGCAGGGAATATACTCCCTACTAACTACTGGATTTCCATCTGAGTAAAAACTTCAAGCTCATTAATTACTACCAGTTCATTCTTTTCCCAAGATTTACATTCTTGTTATGTGACTGGACTTGTTTAAACAGTTGGAAATAATGAACACCAAAATGATAGGCTTATTTCCCAGCTTCCTTTTATAATAAAAACAGAGAAATTTTGTCTAACAATAGACCTTGAGTATAGTAGGTCAAAAACCTCAGATACATTTCTCTCACAGAATACCTTTAATATTGTACATTTACCGCATCAATAGACTTCTGCTTTATTACTATCAAAAATGGAATCATTATCCTTTCTTGATGTACATATCAATTTTAGACCTTACATTAAAAATACATGCATGAATGAGACCAGCAAGAGCACTAATGAATGAAGCCCATCTAACTTCAGAGACTAGCCCCTCTGGATTGGGAAAGAAATCAGAACTGTGGTAACAATCTCTTTCTTAATGGGTTTTGTGTGTGTCTCTCTGAAGGTGTGTGTGTGGGGGGGGGAGGAACAGAACAAAGATGATCAAGCACAACCAAGCCTGATAGAATTCAGTGAGTTCACTGAAGTAATGAAAAGCAGAAAATGCCTGCAGTAGTATTACTGCCTATATGCACTAGAGTCACTTTAAGGAACTGAATTTTAGGCCACCAATTCGAATGGAAATAGTGTTTGCTGAACCTGTTTTAAACTAGTACAGGCTAACTTGCTTTTAAAAGGTTTGGTTTGCTAGTGTTGACCTTTGTTAGGTTAGCCTACAGAATATTGGGTTTAAGAGGTTTTTCTCATCCAAACTGGTACCTGCACACCATGTTAATGAGAACATTAAAGGTGCCTAAATTAGGAAGATTAGATAAATAGAATTGGATACAAAAATTGAACAGTGGATAGATGTGGCCTGTGTAAAAATGAGTTTAATAAAATACCATTCAAGAAGCCTCTGGAATATACTTGATTTTTCTCCCTGGAAAATGAGATACATCATGTTATTTTGTGTGAAAATGAACATCTAATAGAGTACAATGCTGTTCTCGATTAATCCATTTCCATTGTGTAGAAACTGCTTGTGCCTTTCAGAAATATTCCCGTGAGTCTTGATTTGTATCTCACTTGTTAAAGGAAGTATTTCTTAACTTTCAGGATAAAAATCACTCTTTGACAGCTTTTCATATATCTGTCATTATAGAATATACTAATTGTTAACAGAATTAATTGGGTTCATTTCTCTTAAGATTTGCTTATTTGAAACTGACCTAGATTTTACTGAGAGATCATCATAAAGAATTTTACCAAAAGATATTGTGCAAATCTGGTAAATCAATTACACGATGTCTAAGTTCAAAATCTGACACAGTTCAAGACTTCCCCACACATCATCACAGACCCACATCCACACTGGCCTATATTATAAAAACCATTGTCCGTAGATGTCCATGGCATGTACAAATGTGAATCTACTGTTCAATCCTGACTTTTGTGCAATAACTGAATATTCTACTTATTTTATACACATTCATATACATTGTTTAGTAGTTTAACCATTTATCTGAAATCTCTGTAGATATGCAAAGTATATTTCTGAAATACCTGATTTTCACAGGACCAATGAAAGACACGTTTTTAGTCCATGGACTAAGCCCCAACCAATTTCCATGATTCCCTGAGATACTGCCACAACAACAGCGATGTTTACAAAAAAGTTGCACTTTTTTATATAAGCAAAAAGTATATACTTTTCACTCTGTTAATTACCTAAAAATACCTATTTTGCAAACTATATTAAAAATGTTTCTAAAATGAAAATAAGCACCAAAGTTCTGCCCCAAAGGTCAAAAACTAGCAAAGTTATAAACATCTAAACCAGCCTTTATAACGCAAATGAATGTACAAATTAACTTTAGGTATTGCTTTAAACCATCCATCCAATATCGCATTTGTGGAGAAGATAGCCATACCATGCCAAATAAGCTCAAACAGAGGCCACTGAATTCATTGGAATGTTTTATAGTCCTTACCACCCCAATGTGGTGTCATCCCTTCTCTACTTAATTACCTCTGGCTGCAGCTCATATGATGTGAGGTTTACTGCTACAGCAGTTACACCATATGCATTAATAAAAATACATGCTATAAACATTAGTATATCAGGGTTGACTGATCCTGAAAAAACAATGAGGAAACCCATGGTACGTTAAAATCTAACAAATCTATTGGGCATTAGCTTTTGTAGGCTGGAACTCACTTTGTCAGTTGCATCTGCAGATTAGTCTGATTTTGCTAAAACAGACTAAGCTGGCTACCTCTAAGAAACTTGATCCTGAAAAGAGAGCTTTATACCACTGGAAAAGGGAAATTTCTAGCTTCCCAATGGGATCCAGCACATCCTTTTAGCCCTGACAAAGTTAGCCATATCAGACTTAAAGGTTGTTTCATTTTGAGGGTTAGATAACTATTGTAGGTCACTGATAAGTGTGTTTGCATCACCTTTAACCCCTATACATTTGAGCTCATTAGAAGATCAAGGGCTAATCTACACAGCTAGTTAGTGCACAGCAAGCTGGCGTGTAAATCGAAAGCACACTAGCTTGCCAAATGTTAACTGTCCATGTGTACCCTGCTACTCTGCACTAAAAGCTCTGTAGTGCACTTTGACATAATACTTTTTCAGATGGGAATAGATCAGATTTACATATGAAGGGATACAAAAAAATAATCCCAAGTAAAAATTAAATTATTCAAGAAATTCCTAGTTTATGACAGCTAAAATATATAAATAAAATATTAATTTTCTTAATAGCCATGTAAGCAATCATTACTTCACTAGGGAAACTGTGACTATAAGAAACAGAGGTGCTTCTTACAACAGTCTCTCTATCACAATGTGGCTCATGGGCTAGAAACAATTGAGAACATCTGCTCTAAATACTTTCTAAACATAATTTCCCCCCATAGTGTAACACTGATAGGGTATGTCTACACTACCACCCTAGTACGAACTAGGGTGGTAATGTAGGCAACCAGAGTTGCAAATGAAGCCCGAGATTTGAATTTCCCGGGCTTCATTTGCATCTCGCTGGGTGCCACCATTTTTAAATGTCTGTTAGTGCGGACTCCGTGCCGCGCGGCTACACGCGGCATGGACTAGGTAGTTCAGACTAGGCTTCCTATTCCGAACTACCGTTACTCCTCATGAAACTCCTCGCCTAGTCCGAAGATGTGGTTTAGTATGAAAGCTTTATCAACATTCATTTGGAATAACCTGAACTTGCAGCTTCAATTAGAGCTTAGATTTTTATCCAAACTATTCAATCCTATGAAAGATTTCATTTGGTCATGAAGCTCTTTTTCTATATTACACTTTCAACCTTTCCTCTGACATCGGATATTTATTTCATACTTTGTACAGCATGTCACTTAATTGGAAAAGCTATGACAGAGACCCCAAGGGAGGTGAGAAAATTAAACCAAAGGAAAGTTGGGAGATGCATGCTTCAAAAATAGGTAAGGTGAACTATTGTTCACATATATATACTATAAGCCTACACATTGTGGAGCCACAATGCATATGTGTGGGCTTAAATTTTGATAGAGGTTTTAGCTTTACTTGTGAAGTCTGCCCAACATTGGCTGTGTTTCTTAGGCTACGTTTAGACTGCAGGCTTCTTTTAGAAGAAGCTTTTCTTCAAGAGTCTTCTGGAAAAACTTCTTCTGAAAGAGAGCTTACAAACTGCCAAAGCGCATCGAAAAAGCAATCTTTTTCGAAAGATGGCATCCACGTTGATTGGATGCTATCTTGCATAAAAGGCCACCCGGAACCAGTTCAGCCAGGGCTTTAGGTCACCAGTTGCTTCCAAATGCTGTTGCTGGAGCCTTGCACTGATACGTGCTTAAAGGGTCCCCCCCGGACAGCTGTTTCTCTGCTTCTGCTGCATGCTTGCTACCTCTTCAAGGGTATGTTTAGACTACATGGCTCCATCGACAGAGCCATGTAGATGAGTTTACTAGACATAGGAAAATGAAGTGGCGATTTAAGTAATTGCCACTTCATTTACATCAAAATGGCCACTGCGCTGTGCCAATCAGCTGTTTGGCGGCATAGAGGGGCAGTCTGGATGCGCCGGGGTCGACAACGGAAGCCTTTGTCGACTGCTTCTTTATGCCTCGTGAAATGAGGTTTACCGGAGCAGTCGACAAAGGCTTCCGTTGTCGACTGCGGCACGTCCAGACTGCCTCGCTGTGCCACCAAACAGCTGATCAGAACAGCGCGACGGCCATTTTGATGTAAATGAAGCGGCAATTATTTAAATCGCCACTTCATTTTCCTATGTCTAATAAACTCATCTACATGGCTCCATCAATGGAGCCATGTAGTCTAGACATACCCCGAGAGACAACAAAGCTCTTGCAGTGTCTGCTTTGGTTGCCCAATAGTTACCGGTTGGTGGGCAACCAGTTGGGCATGGGGAAATCCACTGTTGGGGCCCTTCTCATGGAGGTAAGGCATTCTTGGGCTGCATTCCCTTAGGAAAGGGGAGGTTGAAGAGGCAGGGGGCTGGGGTGGGGGGAGGAAGTCTCGTCCCCTGGGGTTTGTGCCATCTTGCCTTCACACAGCCCTGCTGCTGGGAGGGCAGCCTCATAGGGGGATGGGATGTTTGGGGGGGGGGGGGAAAGACAGGAGGGGAGTGGGCACCTCTGAAGGGTTCAGGCACTCCCTCTCTCATTCTCTGTTTTGTGTGTTTGTCTCCTTCTGCAGGTTGTGAGGGCCATCAACTATTTTTCAGTGGTGCTGCAGGCCCTGGTCGACCACCGTGGACATTTTACTGACATTTTTGTCAAGTGGTCAAGCCGGGCACATGATGCCTGAGTCTTTTGGAACTCGAGCGTCTACGGCAAGCTGGGCATGGGCACATTCTTCCCCTGATGTGACTTTGTGGTTAGGGATGTGCAGATGCCATTGTGCATCGTGGGGGATTCAGCCTCCCCCCTCATGCTATGGCTTATGAAGCTGTACACTGGCCACCTGGACTCCAGCAGGGACCAATTTAACTCCCACTTCAGACAAGCAAGGATGTAGGTGGAGTGTGTCTTCAGCCACGTCAAGGCGTGGGTCAGGTGCCTCCTGACCTGCCTTGACATGGGGGAGCACAACATCCCCAAGGTTGTCTCACCATGTTGTGTCCTCCACAACATTGTTGAGAGGAAGGGTGAGGACTTCCTACTGGGGGGGGGGGGTCAAAGCCAGTCGCAAAGGGAGACCCTTTGAGCAGCCACAGACAGTTGCCATCTGCCAGGCCTATCAGGCTGGGGTGCGCATTCGGGAGGCCCTGAGGGAGAGTTTCTCTCAAGGACCCTGTAACTCTCCTCAGAGCCTCCCTACTAGGGGCCACTGGCTTGCTCCAGTACCCCTTTCCCACCATAACCCTTCCCTTCCCCCCTCCCATGAACTCTGAATGAAGATACCTGTTTGAATTTTAACAGAACAAACTTTGTATTTAACTTTCATTAAAAAGAGCCAGGAGGGGGGCTCATAACCTGGAGGGGGGCTCAGGGCTTGGAGTGGCATGGGGGCAGCTGGATGTGCCACCTCAGATGTGGGGACCTTGTTGAACTTGGGGTTGGGTGGGTCCTGGGACCACAGGGAAGTGAGCGGGGGGGGGGGGGGGCTGGAGTAGGGTCAGGGAAGGCAGTGGGATAAGGGAGAGGGGGCATGAGCATTGCTTGGGGAGGGAGCAGAGGATTTGCATGGGGGTAAGGGAAAGGGCAAGGGGGAATGGGCATAGCAGGGACAGCAGGAGGGTGGGAGGAAGGAGCAGCAACAGCAGCTGGGTGTGCCATCATTTCCCACATGAAGGCACACATGTTATCGCCTTGCTGCGTGAGCTGGTCCCACATGCAGGTCCATCACTCTGCTTCCTCCCAGACCTTCTGTGCCAAGATCTACTGAATGTCGTGCAGGATGCCCACGTGCTGCCTTAGGAGGTCTTCCTGGACCCTGAGCGCTTTCGGCTTCCCCGGGGTCAGGCGGCTGGCTCGGGTGTCATGGCTTTCCCCTCAGTCCAGGCTGTGGAGAATAAAAAGAGGGAGAGGCGGTCAGTCATCCATGCAGACACTGTCCCTGATGATATGTCCTCCTCTGTGAGCAGTGACCAACAGTCCTTGGGGCAGAGGATGGAGGATGTCCTGGGAGCAAAGCCATGTGTGGCCTGCACAGCAGGCCTTGCCTCATAGGGGCCCCGAGGGTACCCAGGGAATCATGCTGCCTGCTTCCCCCCTCCCTCCCATGGATAAGCAGGCAAGGGAAGTGTCTGGCCACAGTGGGATCCCATGGGCAGCCAAGGAGCTGGGAGCAGCCTGGCTCTTCCTGGGGCCCGCACACACACTTGCACCTCACAGCACTAACTGCTGGAGCAGGTGGTGCCTTGCACATGCAAGTATTTCCATGTGCTGTGTGTGGCACTTCTCAGTTTGTATGTGGTCGTGTCTGTACCCTTGTGGTTAGCCTGCTTTCAGCCATGGGCATCCCACTCCCCTGGGGCCAGACGTGTGTGTGGCCTCCCCTGGGCTGCCCCCGCTCTACCAGGGCCTTGGCTATGTGGCCATAAATGTCCTCATTGCGGCATTTGGAGCAGAGATCCAGTAGGGTCTTCTCCTCCCCCCACAGCTCAAGGGGAGACAGGACCACCGCTCAAGACCATGGTGGTGCCAGACACTTGGTACCCCTTTGTGAGTCCTGAGAGCCCTGGTCATGCTCCCTGCAAGGGCCAGGGCGGTCTTAGGGGGTTTGTTGCTGTGCCATGGGTCAGTAGGCCTGTGGTGGGGAGAGCCGTCCTGTCAGGTGCTGCTCCTTCCTGCCACAAGGCTTGTCAAGGGTGCCTGCAGCTTTAAGAGGGGCCTGGAAACAGGAACAGTAGAGTTGTGATTACTTTGGACAGAGTGGCCACCAGGGAACCTGTATTATTTCCTGGAGGCCTCTTCTTTCGAAAAAAACCCTCTTCCCCATCCACACACGCCTTTTTCCAAAAGAGCTCTTTCAAAAAAGGCATTCTTCTTCCAAGAAAGAGGTTTACCACTGTTAGAAAAACCTCTCTGTTCTTTTGATTTTTTTTCAAAAGAACATGATTGCAGTGTGGATATAAGTGAAGTTTTTTCAGAAAAACGGGCATTTTTCCAAAAAAACCTGCAGTGTAAACATACCCTTAGTCTATCCAAATAGATCTCTCAGATTCTCTGACACCTTTTGTTTGCTGCTCCACTTTTAGCCATGTATGATGATTTCAAAATCTTTTAAATGAACATGTGATGAAGACTGGATTGAAATCAGCCTTTTATTTCAACACTTTGTGTGACATTAATGAAAACGTTCCACTTTTTATACTTAGCATATAAACATACTGTGAAAACATTCTGTAAAGAAAATTAAATTTATCAAATATACAGACCTTAGGAATTATAAGTTATGCACACACACATGTAGTAGGTGTATCCAAGAAGTATGTATTTTTCTCTATGTAAATATTATGTATCTAGGTAATAGGAAGCACGTTCTTTTCTTTTTTAAACTACAGAAGCATCTGCATAAAAGCATTTGTGCTAGATGTTATTCACAAATGGATTAAAATGCACATATTATAGAATATCAAAGGTGAAATAAAAGGAAAATGGCATCCAGGAGGACAAAGCAGCTCAAACAGCCTCCCCATGTGAGAGACACAGAACCAGCTTCAAAGTTCCCACTGCAACTTGAATGTGCAGTCTGCCAAGACGGCAGCTGTTGCTCCTGCATAACTCTTTCTAGGTTTGCTACACACATCTATCTATCTATCTATCTATCTATCTATCTATCTATCTATCTATCTATCTATCTATCTATCTATCTAAAATAGAAAGCGGTGTAAAAGAAGCTAAATTGTATTTAATATGTTAATCCATATTTTAAAATCAATATAGAATAAAAATATTTGCTTTACAGATAATCTCCCCTAGTTTAATTCCTAATACAATAGATATAATTAACTACATCAAATACTTCAAAATCTTTAAGATTTGCTGCAGTGAATATGATATTGGACATAAAGAGTATCACTCATTAGAATGTGTTGTGAACTTAAACGACTGTGGTGAGTGTTAGAAAATTATTTGTAGGCTCTGTAAAGCATCTGTTAAATTCTATAGTCAACCAGCAAAATGGTGCACACAGTTCTTGTGAAAAACAATGTCTTATTTTACAGGACCATGCAACACCCCTATGTAAAATAGCAAATATTTGGTTCAGAGCATCTCTTCTTGGGTTGCAGAAGGTGCACAGCACATGGAGAGAGGGTTCAGGCACCAGGCTCCCTGCATGGGCCCCGGATGACAGACCCTTTTTCCCAGGCTGTGGTAGCTCATTGATGAGGCTAACAGGGAGAGGATTCTTGTCATTTGCCATGGCAGTTCCATGTTTGTGCCCATGAAGGGCAACTCCTTCCCGCTATCCCAAATAGCTTCACAGTGTGGGGAGAGACAGGTCTCCAAGCTGCAACCTAGAGCTGTCAGGCAGGAGTAACCATCACAAGGGGGATTTGAACCTGACATCTTGAGAACTTAGCCTAGGAGCCGATACAGCTTGAGCTATAAAGTCAGCGAACACTGAGCTTGGGCACTAAAGCACCCTTGTTCTTATCTCTTGCTGTAAGTGATCTAGGTGCTACTACATGGGACAGTGAACCACACAAATTGTGTAGGCTATATGGGGCTTAATAGGAAGTTGCGCAGCCACATAGCCATGCACCATAGGGGGAACTTAGCCTGGGAGCTTACATTTATTACTTTGCGAATCGAAGAGAAACACTAGTTTTATAGCATTATAGTTTTAAGAAAGGCCACAGTGGGTCAAATCAATGGTCCATCTAGCCCAATATCCTGTCTGCGACAGTGGCCAATGCCAGATGCCCCAGAGGGAGGGAATCATAACAGGTAATCCTCAGATGATCCCTCTCCTGTCACCCATTTCCAGACAAACAGAGGCTAGGGACACCATTCCTACCCATCCTAGCCAATAGCCATTGATGCACCTAACCTCCATGAATCTATTTAGCTCCTTTTTAAAGCCTGTTAAAGTCCTAGCCTCCACCACATCCTTTGGCAAGGAGTTCCAGAGGTTGACGGTGCACAGAGGGAAAAAAAAAGTCCTTTTGTTTGTTTTAAACCTGCTGCCTATCCATTTCATTTGGTGACCCCTAGTTCTTCTATTGTGGGAATAAGTAAATAATTTTTCCTTATTCACTTTTTCCACACCAGTCATGATTTTGAAGACCTCTATCATATCCCCCCTACCTATCTCCTCTTTTCTCAACTGAAAAGTCCAAGTCTTTTCAATCTCTCTTCACATGGGACCCGTTCCAAACACCTAATAATTTTGTTGCCCTTTTCTGAACCTTTTTCAATGCCAATATATCTTTTTTTAGATGAAGCCACCACATCTGTACTCAGTATGTACACTTATTACAACAATTTGTAACCCTCTAACCCCATCTTTTCTTCCTATGACTGCAGAGGTGTTGATGGGCAATTCTACTCTGACAGTAGGTAGGGAGGGGAAAAGGGAAGGGGGTAGGGTGGAAGAAGGCCCCAGTGGGGCATGCAGGGAGAGGTCAGTCCTCCTCCTCCACCAGGAAGCGCTCCCGCAGGGCTTCCCGGATCCGGACGGCCCCCCGCTGGGCTTCCCAGATGGCGGCGGTGCGGGGCTGAGCGTACTGGCCAGCCATGCGGTCAGCCTCAGCCATCCAGGCTGGCAGGAAAGCCTCCCCCTTTCTCTCACATAAATTGTGGAGCACACAACATGCTGCCACCACGGGAGGGATGTTGTGCTCGGCCAGGTCCAGACGGGTGAGGAGGCATCGAAAGCGGGCTTTCAGTCACCCGAAGGCCCCCTCCACCACGATGCGGGCCCTGGTGATCCTGGCATTGAAGTCCTGGCGGGAGGGATTGAGATGCCCCGTGTAGTGCTTCATCAGCCACGGCTGCAGTGGGTAGGCGGCATCCCCCACCAGGCACACGGGCATGTCCATGTGCCCGACCCTGATGTGGCGGTCGGGGAAGAAGGTCCCGTCCTGCAGCTGCTGGCACACGGAGGAGGTGCAGTACACCCAGGCGTCGTGTGCTTTGCCGGACCAGATTCATGTCCCACATTAATGTCCGTGAACTGTCCCCGGTGGTCACACACGGCCTGCAGGAGGATGGAGAAGTACCCCTTGCGGTTGACGTACTGGGACGCCTGGTGTTCCGGGGCACGGATGGGGATGTGCGTCCCGTCGATGGCCCCCCCCCGCAGTTGGGGAAGCCGAGGGCGCCGAATCCCCAGATGACGGCATCCGGGTCGGTGAGGCAGACCACCCTGTGGAGCAGCACCCAGTTGATTGCCTTGACCACCTGCGGAGAGAGACACAGCAAAGCGCCAATCAGTGGGTCGCCCGGGTGGCTGGGAGCATTCGTGCCCTGGCAGTGCCCCACGCCCCACTCCCGGAAGCAACCCCCCTGGCGGCGTGTAGTACGGCTGGGACAGACCGACCCCTCTGGTGCGGGGTGCTTTTGCCTCCTCCCTCCCCCGCCTTTGTCCCTGGGGCTGCCCATCCCCTCCTCGCAGCCCCCCTTCCTCCCGGCGCAGTGGCCGACGAGTGCCACACCTGTATGAGCACCGCTCCGACGGTGGATCTCCCCACGCCGAACTGGTTCCCGATGGATCGGTAGCTGTCCGGTGTGGAGAGCTTCCAGAGGGCGATGGCCACCCGCTTCTGGAGGGGGATGGCGGGCCTCATGCGAGTGTCCCTTCTGCGCAGAGCAGGGGCGAGCCACTCGCAGAGCTCCAGGAAGGTGTTCCTCCTCATCCTGAAGTTCTGGGTCCACTGTCGGTCTCCCCAGCACTCCAGGACGATGTGGTCCCACCAGTCGCTGCTGGTGTCCAGACGCCAGATGCAGCAGAGCACGCCGGTGCCAGAGCGCCGCCGCGGCTCCTCCACGGCCCCCAGGGCAGCCAGGCGGAGAGGCAGGAGGCTGACGTGCACCAGGTGGTGCCAGTCAGCCTCGAGCCATTGGTGGCAGGCTTGCAGCAGCAAGTCCAGAAAGTGCACCAGAAGGTGCAGGGCAAGCTCTGGCTCCATGTTGCCACCTACGGCGGCGTCCCCGAAGGGAAGCACCGACACAGACGGGCACATAGACCAACGCTTTGCTGTCCCTCGGCGAGGTTGGCAAGCACGCAGGAAAAGCTGAGAACCGTCTGTCCGGGGGGGGGCCCTTTAAGCACGAGCCTCAGATAGCCTCAGACAGCAGCCACACAAAGCAACTACTGACCTGATGCCCTGCCAGAACCGGTTTCAGCCGCCCTTAAATGCGCCCCTGCGTCCAATCAGTGTGGACGCGCTAGTTCGAATTAGCAAAATGCTAATTTGAACTAGTTTTTAATTCTAGATGCGTTAGTTCGAATTAGCTTAGTTCGAATTAACTAATTCGAACTAAGTTTGTTCGAATTAGCGCTGTAGTGTAGACGTACCCTAACTGTTCCATAAGAGGTATGTGATTGACTGGGCTGGTTGGTGTCTGGTGTTCATAATTCTGAGGTTTTACTATACAATACCTGTGTGACTAACAATGTTGAAAATACGTATTTTAAATATCAATATATAATAAGGTTGTATCATTTGATCATTAACTACAGACTGCATTGTAATGATATGGAGGAGAGGGCAGAGTCGAGTTGCATCTGAAATTTTAACTTCGGCATTTCCTGATTTTTGACTATTTAACCATACAACCTAAACATTTTCTAAGGCCTTCACTGCATGAGAAAATTGCACCAGCTTTACCCAATGTGAATTTTAAACCAGTGTAGTTAAATTGATGTAAAATACTCTGGTGATATACTTTTATTTTGGTTTCATTAATTTTGTTAATAAAAATTGGCTTTTGCAATTCCAAAATAACTGAAGCTGAAATATGAATGCCTGTAAATCTGATTTAAATTAGTACAACTTTTTCTGTGTAGACAAAGCTTTGGTGAAAGCTAACTGGAAATGTGGATAGTCAGCACAAGACCCTCCATACCAGATAAGACTCAGGGGGAAGCTACATGGGGGCATGTGAAAGAAGCTGCCCTTCAAGGGCACCAGTGCACCATTTGGCCACCAGTAAGGGTGCCAAAATTACTGAACCGCTAAGCTGCATATAACAGTCTGGTGATGCCAGAAGTGATGTGTGAGGGGACATGTGAGATTATGTGCTACCCAGACTTTT
This sequence comes from Pelodiscus sinensis, assembly GCF_052426305.1. NCBI lineage: Eukaryota > Metazoa > Chordata > Testudines > Trionychidae > Pelodiscus > Pelodiscus sinensis. The sequence continues at coordinate 52,835,821 of NC_143053.1, forward strand.
GTCAAGGTTTGCTGTCCCACTCAGTCACATGGTGCTACCAGGGCCCCCCTTTGCATGACCACTGCTGGAGCCAGAAACTGGGATCTGCACCTGTGAGGAGAAGTAGCTGCAAACAACCCGGAGCTGCGGGGAAAGCTGTTGCTTTTGCTGCTGCCTCTCTTAAGGGAGGGAAAGCAGGGTCCCTCCCAGTAGCCCCCAGCTGTTTGCTGCTGCATCTCCGCACAGAGCGAACACCTGGAAATTGAAGGGAGGGGCTGCTGACAGAAAGAGGTTATGTGCCTGGATGTGTGAGACTCCAGCTATTTACTGCCTGAAGCTTTAAATTCTGCCTCCGCCCCCAGATTCTCAGTAGGCATCAGTCATCTCCAGCAGAAGCCCCCATCCCCTGCCACAGGGTAGATGTCCTGAGCTCTCCTCCTAGTTTGGTAGAGAATGGAGGACTTGGGGGCTCCAGAAGCAGCACTTTAACTGTAAAAGAGCTGCATCTTGCACCACAGAAGAAGGAAGGCTTATATGCCTTTTACTAATCTTTTGACAAGGGGTGAGGAGTTAAAAAAAAAAAGAAGCAAAGTGAACAGGCTGCATGCTCCAGGACTTGTGACCTTTAGAAAATTGGCAATAACTTGCACAAATTTTACAATCTGCAAATTTTGGCTGGATGCCACTAACAGTCCTGTCCTTTGATTCTCCAAAAGAGGGAGCTGCTCTCCTGTGCAATTTACGAGGGCAGACGGAGAGCAAAGCTCTAGTGCTGCTGAGGTTCACTGGGCACATTTTTCTCCCTTTCAAGCTTTCAAAGCACATATTAGTCCCTCCTTAGCCCACATATTAGTTCTTCCTTAGCCCAGTCATAACTTACAAAGTCCACATGGGCAAAATCAAGGTGACTTGCAGCACCTTTCCCTCAGGCCAAATGCTCTTTTGAATTATTCAACAAAGTTTGTTACAGAGGCATGATCAGCTCACCAGTCATTCAGGACACTCTGCAAACTCATCAGAACCATATAGTTCACCATGTAGTACTCATGTCCTATAGGCAATCAACAAAGAGTCGTAACTAGGTCAAATCAGAAGTGTATTTCCAGAAAACATTCAAAGGTATTAGGCCTCAGCAAATATTATTTCTGCAACAGATTTCTCTTCCAGCCCCCAGCTATATTGGTGATTAAAAAAAAAAAGTTTCAAGGAATTTTCTTTTAAATAAGAAAAAATGTATTAGCCTGGAAAACATCAGCCCAGAAGATAAAATTCCAGAAAGTTACAGCACCCAAAAAGCAGAAGTGAGAATGGAAAAATCATTATGCAACATGAGCTAAACCAACCACTGCTTCTTCCACTACAACCAAAGAGATTACTACAATAATCAATAGAGTACATGAACACAAGACAGTCTGTAATATTTTCACCTTTTGTTTAGTATTTATGCTGCTAGGACATGCTGAAATACGATCACAGAAAAAATTCACTTCAATATCTATGCAAGATGCATATTTTTTAAACAGATGGGTTCAGATTCTCCTTAAAAATGCGAAGAAAACCTTTCTAATTCTCTATCAAGCTACTGTCCTATTCAGTTTTCAAATGTTGTGGGTTCTGTCCAGGTGTAATACCTCTGCTTCCACACAGCAGGAGCCCCTGCCCACTCAATAAGAGAGACTTCTTGCAAAGAGAACATAAGACTTTGAGATGCTATTAGACGTGTTACAATCTCTTCTCCTAGATGCCTTGATAATATAGTCTTACAGCACTTGCACATATGATGCAGGCTGAAGCTCTAAGGGGCACTCAAGATTGCTCTCCTGGGGTAGTCTCCTGAGCTTGTCTTGAACTGACACAAGAGTTTTGCTATGCACTGGGGTCTGTAGTTCACTTCAAACACTCTTCTGTACTTAACTAATGGAGCCAGACAACTCCATCTGCAAAATACCATACTTGATCTCTCGAGTAATGTGCCTCAGAGGATAAACCCTTAAATATGAATCAAACAGAATTACAATTGTACACTACACTAATATTATCTCTGCAAATCTCAGAAAATATGAAATAAATGCAATATGCAGAATATACATTGTTAAACACTCTGATAAAATAACTCTCACACTGTTAGCAATGTTTGCTGAAGAGAAAGAGAAAAGATGAAGAAGCTTCCTAATTCACATTTTTCTAGGGTGCCTACTACTGTGGCATCTAAGCAATATTACATTTATTCATAAAATGAAGTTAACAAATACTCTTTCCTCAAGGTACTAGCCTGTTTTTCATGCTACCAATGTCACCCTGTTGTTCTCAGTATTTAACTCCTTGTCCCTCACCCTCAAATTAATTAAATCAGTGGAAGCAGGTCTGCCAACAGAAGGGGTCAAAGAAACAATTGTCCCAGGCCTTAGCGATTCAAAGGGACCCAGATCTCGCAGCCGCCACCACTACTACTGTGGCAGCATGAGTGGCTGGAGCCCCTCCTTGAATTGCCTCTGGAGCACCATCTGGGCACTCCGCATGGCTCGGATGGCTGGCAAAGGAGGCGTGCCATGGTCTGGGCAGCATTAAAGGCTGACTGCCCTTGGTTCTGTACCTTCCACCTTTGGCCCGTCCCTTCTGGGGGCACAGAGCCCCAGCCTGTGGTGGCTGTCAGGAGGGGACTAAGAGCTAGGCATCTAGGTGCTTTAGAAAATCCCAGAAGGTATTTATCTGCATCTTTAGGTGTCAAAATGCCTTTAAGAACTAAAAATTTGGTCCAGTGAGAACTTCACATGTATAATTAAGAATAGTGGTTTGGGGCTTTATTATCATGATGTGCTTTTGAACTCCTTGAGAATAAGTCAATATTTTGTGGCTCTCCAGGAAGGCAAACCAAGCTAAGAATTACTCCATGGTCAAACATATTCGCTGCACTATAAAATTCAGACTTTTCACACTGATGGTATCTTGGATACCTTTGGGTATAGACTTTCAGCTGGTATAAACTGTCATATCTCCAGAGAAACTATCATAGTTTATTGCAGCTAAGAATCTGCCCTTGAAATATTAGGTATGATTTGCCTTTAAATTTATTATACCTATAATATCCTGGAAATTCCATGAATACTGGAAATTTTGTTTACCTTTGATGAATTATCTTCTTACATTTTGTAACTTGAAAGATTTTGATGAACAGAATTATTAAGAATGCATTCTTTAGAATGCAGCTTTAGATTTCAAATATTCCTATGTAATCAGATTTTTTTTTTAATTTTCTCTCTATCAAATAGTTTCATCTCACCTGAGATGCATTGTAAGTAAATGCATAGCTGGATAAGTAATTAGGACTTTTATAAGGCATTATTCTTTTAGCCTTGGATTTTGCTCTTTGTGATAGGTGCCACCCAATAGTGAGATATTTCTTTCAACTCTAAAGAATGATAGCTGACAAAGGTTCTCATAATCCCAGCACCTGCTCTTTAATTTGTCTTTGTACAGATAAAATGTTTTCCTCTAAGGAGATGTCATGCTTCTTTTTGGTAATGTATTTTATTAAATGTAAAACATTGAAGTTAAAATGTCTCGTTTAAATGAGCAAAGGCAATGACATTTGCCACTTCGTTATTAATTTACTCCATATGCCTCGTTATTGCAGCACAGAGCAGAAAAGTTGGCAATTGCTTTAAAACCATTGCACTACACTTAGACCACTGGAATGGGTAACAGGAAGATAAGCTAATATGCTGAAGAATCTCCTTGATTTTTATATGTATTAAATCAATCTCAATTTATCTCAATGTGGTTTTGCTCATAAAATATTCATAGTATCAAAAATTTAGAGAGAAAATTGAAGGTGAAGCAATGTCCAAACGGAGATAGGTCAAGTGCAGGGGTGGGGAACCTAATGCTCCGGGGCTGCATGTGGCCTCCAGCTTTTCTGGATCTGGCCCCCGAGGCTCAGCATTGGGGAGTCCATGCTGGAACTCCAGCTTCCATGCCACCTACCCACAGGGCTGGAACACACAAAATCTACCATCCTGGGCCCCCCTAGGCTCTGTTGTGCAAAGGAAATGTGGGGAATATCTTTATCCTTCTCAGTCAGGGGTTTCTCACTTTGCCTCTCACTTGTGTGAGGCCCCTGATTGATTTTTCTCTGGGTTAGTAGTCCCCAATCCATAAAAGGTTCCCCACCCGGACTAGTGTTTTCAGGTTTTTTGTTTTACTAAAAATAGCCAAACCAATAGATTAAATCTGAATTAAAAGAAGAAGAATACAAACTTTATCTCTCTACCCCCCATCCAAAATCTTGATCATTTCTATGTACTCAGTTTTTCATGTATACTTTCATACACAGATTTTTTTCAGTCATTTTCATTATCTGAGTATTTCTCAGATTAATTTTCTGTATGTAGGTACATTTTAAACATTTTCCTTTAAAACTCTATTTTCAGTTCTTTAGTTTGGCCTTTCTTTTTTCCATATTTTACCACTGACTTTGCTCTTCCCTTGTTCCCCATCTTTTTTTCTTTTTCTTGATCTCAAACTTCCCTTGTACTCTCTTTTCTCCTTCTCCTTAGTTTCCCCTGATTGGTCAGCAAGAGATTTGCCTTACCAGTCTTGGACAAGGAAAAAGCCATTAGCAAAATATAATAAATCTGCAGGACAAGAATAACTGCAACATTGGGGCCTCACCTCTGGACTCTACCTCAGATCTTCCAAATGTACAGTATGCAACACCAAGTTTTTTAGTCTAGTAGGTAGGGTTGCCAGTTGTCAACTAGAAAACCCCTTTGAAAGGGATCCTGGTAACTCCAGTCAGCAATGCTGAACAGCAACACTGTTAAAAGTCCACTTGTCTATGCAGCAGGACTAAGGCAGGCTCTCTGCCTGCCCTGACACTGCACAGCTCCTGGAAGTGACCAACATCTCCCTGCAGTCCCTAGGTGGAAGGACAATCAGGAACCTGCTCCTCTGTCCCAGCCCTGAGCCTCTTCCTGGAGCCTGTACCTCACAGCCTGTCCCATAGCCAAACCCCCTGCCCCAGCCCTGAGCTCCCTCCCACACCCATATTCCCCTTCCCCTTCCTTACCCCAACTCCCGGATCCAGCCCTGTGGCCTCTCCTGCACTCAAAACCTTCAACCCCAACCTGTCCCCAGAGCTCACACCCTCAGCTGGATCCTCCCCCCATCACGTACTCCAGCTCTCTGCTCCATCCTGCAACCCTCTTCTGAACCTAAACCCGTCAGTTCTGGCTTTACCATGGAGCCTACACTCCCTGCCGGAGCCTTCACCCCATCCCACACTCCAATCCCCTGCCCCAGCTCAGTGAACCTGAGTCTACAAAATCTAGTCCATAATGTAGGTTAGTAATTTTCAAAGTGATTCTTTTGTCTAGATCATCACTAGTTTTCTAAAAGATGGCACAATAATTTCTAGCTAATGTAAATAATGTATGTCATCAGGCACAACAGCCAGTTATTTTAGTAAAGTTATACATAAAAAGTCATCCCCAGCTAACACACATTTTTTTAAGTTTTCTACAGACAAATTCTTATTTGAAAACATACAGGAATGTATTTATATAAAGCTTGCTCCCCATTATTCATCAGACTTAGTACATATACAGTAATTCCAATATCTACTTCAGATCATTCAAATCCAACATTTGCAATTTCTATCATGCCAAGAATGGTATTTAGCCTATGCACAATCAAGGGACCAGGCTGGAAACCAAAACATATTTTCTTATATCCCCTCCCTCCTGCCACACTGGGGAGTATTCATGAAAGAGATGACCATTTATTTGGCATTGTTAGCTTAAATCTACAGTCCTCGTATTAGCTAAATAACTCATGGAAACTTTCCACACTAAATTAAACATTTTTTTTTTTAAATGAATAATCTTCAGGGCTTTGCTTTTGACTTTTCAAAGAAATATTTCATTTTGTCCTTTTAATGAAATGTTTTTGTAACATTTAAACTTGCTCTTTTACAATGCATCTTACATCCTTCAAGGGATTTAGAATTAACTGTATTTTAAGGTGGAACTCCTCCTTTTTAAGATAGCTTCTGGTGAAAATGATCTGGTTTATCTTTAAAAGCTGATTTAGGTTTTTAAGATTATCCTTACATGAAGATGAGCTCTTTTTCCTGATTGTAATCGTTCAGCTTCTTAATGCTCTTCACAGACAGATCACAAGTATCACTAATCTTTAATTCTTTTCCAAATGAAAAAAAATCTAAACTAAGGCAAAAATTGAAAGATGTTTAAGAGAAAGGGGAAATTTATTTTAGTTTCATATTCTATACTGCAGAATGCTACTAACGTCGGTGGAGGCTGTCCTCAGCATTTGATTTAGGTGTCTACATTAGATCCGCTAAATTGAATGCTAGAAGCTCGATCTCTGGGGTGTGTCTAGACTACATGCCTCCGTCGACGGAGGCATGTAGATTAGCCAGATCGGCAGAGGGACTCTTAATCCTTGTCCAAAAGCCAGTGTAGAAGTCAGACATCAAATATAAAAACATTTCCACAGAGTATAGGTGACCAGCAGGCTTGTCCAACTCGTGGGGAAAAAAATAGGATTCAATTTGTTTTCTGCAAGAGCAACGAGGAGTTCTGTGTCACCCTATAGACTAACAGATTTATTGAGGCAGATCCAGACTAATACGACTACCCTTCTGATATTTGTTTTCTGTTACCAGTGATGAGTTAAGCATCTACCCAGGTATAAAAGCCCCTTGGCATGGTCACGGGTAGCCTGGATCAGCTGACTCAAGCTTGTAAGGATTGAGCTCTGGGGCTGAGAGCTTGTTTTCCAGCCTGAACCCAAATGCCTGCACAGCAGTTTTTCAGACCCAGAGCCCAAGTCCCATGAGTCCAAGTCAGGGGATCTGAGTCAGATGAGTAGATATGCCCTTAGGCCTCGTCTATACTAGACCAGGCCAGTCAGCTTAAGGTACGCTATGCAAAACGCGTAGCTGGATTCAGCTTAACTTAAGCCAAACCACCGCACGCAGCGCCCACACTGCCAGAGGACAATGGGAGCACACGCTCCTGCCAGCTTCTCGTACTCACTGGACACAGGCAGAGGCTGCCCTCAGCATTTGATATAGGGAGTCTACATTAGACCCACTAAATCGAATGCTAGAAGATCGACCTCTGGAGGGTCGCTCTTCTCTGTAGTGTAGACATAGAGTATCTACTGACTCTGGGGCTCACTATTGCCTCCTGTTTTCCTGACATTCATTCTGGTGTTCCAAGACTGCAGAACCTTGAAGTGTAGAGTTAAATAGTTCAGGAATCAACAAGTAGAAAACACACAACTGTTTACAGAAAGTACTCTGATCTTTAGGGTCTGATGTAGTAAGTATTGTGTCTTCCAGATTGTGGCTGGGTATTACACCAATTTTAACTAATTAGCAAAATCTCCTCATTGTGGTTAGACTTACGGCGTGTTCGTACATTCTGCTCATTCCACTTGTGACTCAGAAGTGGAACACTTGTAGTTTGTTAACAGCTACTCTCTGATATGCACCAAATATGCACCCCCTCCACCTGACCCAATAGGAGTTGTGCCATGATTTTCTCAACAGGATTCTGCACTTTGCAAGTTTTATAGTAAATTGTGCTATTTCATCTCTGGTGCACAATAGTTGGGTGTTTTTTTCAGAAGAAATACTTGTTTTAAGTGAAAAAGCAAATGGTGGCCCTAATAGCTAAGAAGAAAAATGTGTAAACAAATCAGCATGCAGTCATTTGCAGAAGAATCCCTTCAAAGCCCACTACAGAAAAATGCTCTCTGACCCTATTTACTACATGTTGCAGGGTGAAGGGTTCATTGCTATATAGAGAGATTTTGATTTAAAAGTGAAATGAAATAAAGTTAACATGGCCCACATTAAATGGATTAAAAGCTGGCTGGGAGGTCTCAAAATGGAATTGTCACTGGGGAGTAATCAATGAGGGGGCCCTGCAGGGATCATTTCTTTGACCTAAGTTATTTAAGAAATCATCAAATCATCACCAATAAAGTTTACAGATATCACCAATATTGGAGGAGTGGCAAATAATGAAGAGTACAGGTCACTAAAACAGAAAGAGCTGGATCTCTTGGTAACTGGGTTCAATTCTAAATATGTTTAATTCTAAATGTTTAAACTAGGAACAAAGAATACAGGGCATGCTTACAAGATAAGGGACTCTACTCTAGGAGACAGTGACTCTGCAAAAAAGATTTAGGGACTGCAGTGGATAATAAGCCAAACCTTAGCGCTCAGTGGGATGCTCTGGCTAAAGGGTTAATGCAGTTCTTGGATGGGAATCTTGAGTAGCAGTAGAGAGGTTATTTTACACTGCATTTGTCACTGGTGCAACTGATGTCAGAAGATTGTGTCCAGTTTTGATATCCACAATTCAAGAAGGAGGTAGAAAAATTGAGGAGGCCTCAGAGAAGAGTCACAAAAATGATTAAAAGCTTAGAAAACATGCCTTATATTGACAGTCTCATAGAGCTCAATCGATTTGCCCTAACAAAGAGTGCCTCGGAGCCTTAGTCTGGTCCCTGTGTAGAGCCTTGCAAATTCATGGATGCAGATATCCACAGACATTTTTTGTGGATCATGAATTGGATGTGGATACATATTTGTGTATCCACACAGGGCTCTGCTTATGATGTTGAAAATGTATTCTCTCAGAGACAGAAAACAAATCAATGTGTTTGCCAAACCTACTATTGGCATCCAGGGTTAATTCCAATGAAAGCTGAAAAAGATTGCAGTAATAGTAAATGCTTATGTTTCTGGAATATGAACATATAATTTTCCTTTATGCAGTAAGCAGTGTCCCAGAGTGTGAAAGCTTTCTGTGTTTCAGTTTCCTGTCTTCTCTGGACAAAAGTTTCCCTTTTTCTTACCAGTCCCCATTCCCCTCCCGATACCTGCTGGTTTGCATTTTTTCTTTCCCCCATGTTGGTATGCAGCCACCAACCTTTGGCTAAAGAGAGCTAGACAATAGTTGCCTTAGTGGCAGAGGGCCCCATCAACTCCTCTGCTAAAGCATGATGGCTATGAAGAAAAGAAGGCTTTACAAGAGACATAGAAGACTAAATGAAGAAAAATAGTCTCATTTTTTAATTGCCAAAACCAGCCAGAATGCCCTAATATCTCATAAAGATTTGTAATAATCAATGAATTCTTTTCCACAAATGACAGCTAATGAATTATGATGGTAGATTATAATCTATAAAACCAAATCTTAATTCAGTTTATATGGAGGAGAGCTGTATTGTTCTGCCAGATGCATAGTTCTTATGCTACTCTGGAACATAATATATTCTAGAATTACCTTACTATCAAAATTCTCTATTACCACTCAAGAAAGAGATTTTGAAGTAACTGTGGCTAGTTCTCTCAATGTACAGTGGTATTCGAAAAAGCCAACAGAAAGTTGGAATAATAAAGAAAAGAATAGAAAATACACAGAAAATAGCATATTGCCTTCATTGTATATCTGCATCTTGAATACTGCATACAGATGCAGTCACCCCATCTCAAAAAAGATATATTGAACTTGGAAAAGGTACAGAAAAGAGCAAAAAAATGTTTAGGGTTATGGAATATCTTCTGTATGAAGAGAGATTAATAAGACTGGGACTTCTCAATTTGGAAAAGAAACAGCTAAGGGGGAGGATCTGATAGATATCTATAAAATCTAGACCAGTGTGGAGGAAATAAATAAGGAAGTGCTACTTACTCCTTCTCCAACCATAAGAGCTAGGGGTCACCAAAGCTAAATCTAGACTGCAGGCTTCTTTTGGAAGAAGCTTTTCCGGAAGAGATCTTCCGAAAAAACTTCTGAAAGAGAGCATCCACGCTGCCAAAGCACATTGAAAAAGAGAACTGCTTTTTCAAAAGATAGCATCCACACTGAATGGATTCTATCTTGCATTTAAGCTGTGATTATTATGGACGGAGTGGCCACCAGGGCACCTGTGCTTTCTCCTCTTTCCTCTTCTTTCAAAAGAACTCCCTCTTCCCCATCCACACACACTATTTTGGGAAAAGGCTTCTTCTTCGTAGAAAGAGTTTTATCCATGTCAGAAAACCCCCTCTGTTCTTTAGTGTTTGTTTGTTTTTTTTTCAAAAGAACGTGATTGCAGTATGGATGTAAATGAATTTTTTTTCAAAAAATGGCTGATTTTCCAGAAAAACCCTGTAGTGTAGAAATTAATATCCAGCAGGTTTTAAACAAACAAAAGGAAGTATTTCTTCACACAATGTACAACCCGTGGAACTCCCTGCCAGAGGATGTTGTGAAGGCCAAAACTATAACAAAGTTCAAATAAGAACTAGATAATTTCTGAGAATAGGTCCATCAGAGTCTATTAGCCAGGATGAGCAGGGATGCAAAATCATGCTCTGAAGTGCTCTCAGCTTCTGTTTCCCAGAAGGCATAAATGGGTGACAGGATGGAATACCTGCTCATTCCCTCTGAAGCACCTGGCATTGGACACTGTTGGAAAACAGGATTCTAGGCTGGGTGGACCACTGTTCTGACCCATTATGGCCATTCTTATGTTCATACTTGTTTATGAATGTGGGGAAAATCTACAATGCAAAGGGCTAAGAGACTATATAAAATAGGGAATCATGAGAAGTAGCAATAGTATGGCCATCATCCATAAGAAGAGAGGAAGTCCTGTAGCATTTGCATGGTGTGTTATTCAGATTTGAAAATGGATCCAAGAAGAAGAAAGGAAGCAAAGAAACTTGTCTGTCAAAAAGCTACATTCAAAAGTAATTGTTCTTTTCATTGTTTCTCCATCACTCATATTTCCACTCTTTTTTAAGTAACCACCTTCTTAACCATACAAACACTATCACTGCAATACAAATATGTATGATCCTATTTATACGAAATTGCTTATCAATTCATAATTCAGCTATTCTGACTTTAGACCGAAGAGTGTAATTAGACGGAAATTACTGCCCGTCTCTGAAAAGCACTAGCAAATCACTTCTGAAATCTTTGGGTTCGGTATTCTCAAATTCTGGATACTATTATGTGTGTAACATGTCTGCTGTTCATAGAACTTCATTCTTTACTAGAGAAATAAACCATGGGGTAATTGAAATAAACTAATGAATAGAGTAATCTGGAAAAGAACATTGTAGACAACTAGTAATGTAGCCATATCATACAGATCATTTTTGTTATGTTTTCTCAAGGAATCTTAAATTTCCTCCTATCTTAACTTCTACAAACACAAATGACTGATCTCTTTCCATATTCTCTGCAATGACATTTGCAATAAATTTAATTTATAATATTGTACCAAGTATCCACAGCTGTACTGTCATTGAGATTATTGAAATGATAGTTCTGCTAGATAATCTATCAATCCAAACTGCAGGACTTGGACCAATCTCGTCTATATTAAAATTACCTTCCCTGTAAGAAAGCCATAATTCTTCTGCTTTCTTTCACAACTTTGCCTTCTGTTTTGAGTTTTATGAATAATTGCTTTCTACTGATCAAAACCAAATTCTAATATACTACACATACTGTCATTGATCACTATAAGCTCTAATGTATAAATAAAAATATGTTTATGTTTCAAACTAAAACTGACATCTCTATAATAAGACCTCATACACACAACCTAGTCCGTTACTATACCATATCCAGAGAGGTAGATTGCTCAGTTTCTATGAGAATTTTTCTACACTGAAATATGGATCTTATTCTTATAAAAATGCAGAGATATAGTATATATTTTCTGTGTAAAATTTTCCCTGAACATTTATCTGCTTAATGTCAATGCATTTCAGGGTTCTCCAATAATGAAGAAAGCATATTCATAAACCAACATGTAATTGTAAAAAATTAGGTTTAATGTACCTCTGTACATCTATTTTCAAATTCTGCTTTAGATCACAAATTGTGATTAGTTTGATGGTTTCTAGTGGGTATCACATCATATGATCATCATGCAATCTGCACTTAATTAGTCCTGGGCTACACTAAGGTGTTATTTTGAAATAACCACGTTACCAAGCCCATTATTTTGAAATAACAGATCACTCATTTCAAAATCTGCACTTCTGCTTTTCTTGATGAATAATGTTAATTTCAAAATAGTTATTTTGAAATAGTTTAGTGTGAGTTCTCTGGTGCTGCTATTTTGAAATAAATGGCCTCCGGAGGCCTCTTGCAGATGCAGCTCTTACCACTCTGGCCACACCTGGTGTCTCCACTACTCCCCTAGTTCTGAGGAGCTTAAAAGTCCTGGGAGCAGGAGAAAGGTTTCTTGCATGTGGCCAGCTTTGAAAGCCCTGTGTGAGATACCATCATCCAAGACAGGCATGACCAACCCCAATGTTCCCTTGGAACCTTCCATGGCTGCCAGCACTCCTCCATGTGGTCTGCATCATGGAGACTAACCTCCAGGATCTACACACCAGGAAAAGAATGAGGACATCTATGGACAGATCACTGCCAGCCTGGCCAACAAAGGGCAATCCTGGAACCTCATTAAAATCAAAGTACTCTGGCAGGCCTATGCTAAGGCAAGGGAGCAGAGCAGATTTTTCGGGCAGCACTGCACCCCTGCTGGTATTATGACCAGCAGGATGCCATCCTGGGAGGGGAGTCAGTCACCTCCCCCGTCATCATCATCAAGTCCAGCCAGGACATGCCAGGCCTCAGTCTGCAGGACAGGGTGATGACAAAGAGAAGGAGGAGAAAGAGGCCAGCCAGGTGACCATGTTTGCCAGCCAGGAGCTCCTCCTCATTTTGGAGCTGGTCCTTCCTCCTGGGATGTCTCCCAGGCTGAAACCTTCCCATGCCAGCTTGTCCCCTGGCTGTGAGTGTTGCAATGCTCCCCTGGGAGCTGGAAAGTGCCCATTGTCTAGGCAACATATGGCCTTTCTCAATGCCGGCTCAGAGATTAGGGCTAGGCTTCAGGAACAGCGTCTCCAGTGATGACTGCCCTTGTAACTTTTCTTCACAGTTGGGCCAGTTGCAAGCTTGGCATGTCCCCCACCTTCCACACCAAGAACTCAAGTCCGCAGGATCTGCAGGAGGAAACGCACCTGGGAGGACCTCATGTGGGAGCATATGGGCTGTCTGTAGTCCCTCATCCAGGGGCTCAAGGACGAGCTCCAGGAGTATGCTGCCAATGGGGACCAGCACTGGGCCAACCAGGAACAAAAGAAGGCCTCCTGGGACCAGCTGGTGAGCCAAGACTCTGAGGAAGTGGGTCTGGCCCACGAAAGCTCATCACCTAATAAACCATCTTGTTAGTCTTTAAAGTGCTACATAGTTCTGTATTTTGTTCCCTCACCTCAGTGATTGAGCACATGGCATTGTGAATGGAATGGGCTACCAGCCACCTCCCTCCTTACCATGGTTTCCCTTCCTAACCTCCACAGGGACTGCTGGGGGCCCCAGAACATGGGGCAGTGGGACCTCTAGGTCACCCAAAGCCTTCCGATCACTGGGAGGCAGGTGCCACTCTTAGCCCCATCCCTGAGCTCCCTCATTCCAGGTTCTTTACCCAGTCTCTCCCTTGTTCTATGTCCCACCCCAATAAAGAGTCCTGTTTTTTTCAACAAAGATGTCTTTCTTGTTTGCTCTGCAGGGAAGAGGGGGAAAGTGGGAAGGGAGGACAGGAGAAGGGAAGGGTAGGGGATGAAAGGCACACAGGATATGTGTAGACTACATGCCTCTGCTGATAGAGGCATGTAAAATAGGCTGCCTGATATAGTCAATGAAGCCGGGATTTAAATATCCCCCGTTTCATTAAAATAAAAATGGCCACTGCGCTGTGCCGGCTCATCTGATCATTGGCACAGCGCGTGAGTCAAGACGCGGATTGGTCAAAGGAATGCCTTTGTCAACCGTTCCACTGTTTCATGAGGCATAAGGGAACAGCCAACAAAGGCGTTCCCTGTTAACCGATCCGCGTTTTGACTCGTGCACTGTTCTGACGATCAACTGAGCTGGCACAGTGCGGTGTCCATTTTTATTTTAATGAAGCCGAGGATATTTAAATCCCTGCTTCATTGACTATGTCGGGTAACCTATTTTACATGGCTCTGTCGGCAGAGGCATGTAGTCTAGACATACCCACAGAGAGAATGCAGGGGCCCTTTGTAGCCTAAGAAACGAGAAAAGTATGGAGTTGCTATATTTTGTTATGTCTCTTGCTTAACCTCATTGGCTCTGTATAACACATCTTCAGGGTCAAATTCCTTGTAATCTCTGTAACCTGTTTATTTAGAAAGTTTGTAGTATAGAAAAGTGTTGCTTTAATTAGAAATTATGTAAATAGTAATTAGGGGTGGGTATAATCGTATTTATTATTTGCTTATTAATATTCATTTTATGGGAGTTAACATTACTAAATAAGGTTTTAGAAAAAGTAGTGATAGACCAGTGAATTAACATACTAAAATAGATAAAAAGGTATGACTGATGACAATTTGTTGCCACTCAGACAAATGTTGTGTTGAATATCTGAGGTAAATATGCGTGGGCAATAAACCAGTTCCGTTTACCCTATCTGCTCCTGGGTCGCCTGTTTCTTCTTCTGTAACACATGTGTAACATGTGTTACAGAAGAAACCTTCTTTCCCTATAAACTGAGGTTCTCATATTTCCAGCACCATTTGTAAAACTTACACTAAAGTATAATAAAAGGAACAAAGGAACTATTCATCAAACTACATTTAAAAAAGGGGATTAGTGAAAAATGAGAAAACAGCTTACTGTTTTTATGCTACATATATGTATACCTTTGTTTCCCATGTTTTCCTTCATTTTCTTAATCTCTCTAGTCAAAGCTTCTTAAGTGTTTTGCAGAGGGCTAAATGAAAAAGAAATTAAAGTTCATGATTCCTGTCATTTAACAAGCAGGTATTCTCAATTCCATTCTTTAGGAAGAGCAGAGAGTTTTGTGTGAATGGCTATGGCTACACTGCAGGCTTCTTTAGGAAGAAGCTTTTCCGAACGACATCTTCTGAAAAAACTTCTTCCAAAAGAGTGCGTCCACACTGGCCAAGCAAATTGAAAAAGCGATCTGCTTTTTTGAAAGAGAGCATTCAGACTGATTGGACGCTATCTTGCATAAGAGGCCACCCGGAACCACTTCAGGCAGGACTTTAGGTCACCAGTAGCTTCCGAGTGCTGGTGCCGGAGCCTAGCAGAGACACACACTTAAAGGGACCCCCTTGGACAGCCATTTCTCTGATTCTGCTGCATGCTTGCCTATCTCTTCGAGGGACAGCAAAGCTCTTGCAGTGCCTGCTGTGGTTGCCCAGCTTTTTTTTTGGACACCACAGCTTTTGTCTTTGTGCCATGGATCCGGAGCTGCCCCTAGGCATGCAATGGCCCCACACGGCCATGCTGCAGTTTTTGCAGAACTTTCTGCCAGCTGCCTTCCTGGTCCTGCATGACATGGACCCCAAGCTTATTCTGGGGACCCTCTCCATGGCTGCAGCTGCTCCACTCTGGCAACCACACCCCACTGTGGAGAGGCATTTTTGGAGGCTCAACACCAGTTCGGACTGGTGGAACTGGCTGGTCCTGGAGTGGTGAGATGACCAGCAGTGTCTCCAAAACTTCCACATGAAGAAGGCCACCTTTTTGGAGCTGTGCGCCTGGCTCGCCCCTGCCCTCTGATGACGCAAAACCCACCTGTGGTCCACCATCCCCCGGTCAGTGGGCAACCAGTTCGGCATGGGGAAATTCACTGTCAGGGTCTTTCTCATGGAGGTAAGGCACTCTGGGGCTGCAGTCCCTTCCCGGGGAGGGGGGGAGAAGTACAGGAAAGGGGGACCCTTGGAAAGGAGGTGCGGAGGGTGGAATGGGGGTAGGAGGGAAGCCCTGTCCCTGGGGGGTTGTGCTGTCCCTCCCTCACACAGCCCTGCTGCTAGGGTGCAGCCTCCTAGGGGGTGGATCTTGGGTGTTTGAGGGGAGAGGAGGGAAAGAAAGAGGGGCGGGCACCTCCCAAGTGCTCAGGCACCACCTCTCATTTTCTGTTTTGTGGTTTTGTTTGTCTCCTTCTACAGGTTGTGAGGGCCATCAACTCTATCCTGCTGTGGAGGGTCATCCACCAGGGAGACCTGGATCCCATCGTGGCCGTATTTTCTGCACTGGGATTCCCAAACTAAGCTGGAGTGATTGATGGGATCCACATCCCAATCCATGTACTACAACATGGAGTGTCCCAGTATATTAGCAGGAAGGGCTACTTATCTAAGATGCTGCAGGTCCTGGTAAACCATCGTGGACAGTTCACAGATATGTCCTGGGAGCCCTGGTCAAGCTCCCTGCAAGGGAAGTCTCGGGGGGCTTGTGGTCAACAGACCTGTGGTAGGGAAAGCCGTGTGGTCAGGTGCTGCTCCAGGGCTGGCTTTCTGCCACAAGTGTGCCTGCAGCTTTAAGAGGGGCCAGGAGACAGGAACTATAGAGCTGTGATTACTTTGGATGGAGTGGCCACCAGGGCACCAGTGTTATTTCCTGGAGGCCTCTCCTTTCGAAAGAAAATCCTCTTCTCCACCTACACACACCTTTTTCCAAAAGAGCACTTTCAGAAAAGAGGATTACCAATTCCAGAAAAACACCTGGGCTATGTGTACATTGGCATGATTTTGCGCAAAAGCAGCCACTTTTGCACAAAACATGCTGCCTGTCTACACTGACGGGGAGTTCTTGCGCAAGAACACTGACGTTCTAATGTGTGAAATCAGTGCTTCTTGTGTGAGAACGCCCGCTCAGGAAAAAGCCGTCTTGCACAACTGTTCTTGCGCAAGAGGCCAGTGTAGACAGGCAACATGAATTTCTTTCACAAGAAAGCCCGATGGCTAAAATGGCCATCGGAGCTTTCTTGCGCAAGAGAGCGTCTACACTATCATGGATGCTTTTGCGCAAAAGCACCTCTCTTGCACAAAAGCACATGCCAGTGTAGATGCTCTCTTGCACAAACACTTTAACGCAAAAACAATGCATTAAAAGTATTTGTGCAAAATTTTGCCAGTGTTGACGTAGCCCTGTTGTTTTATTTTCTTCTGAACTTACATGATTGCAGTGTGGACATAATTGAAGTTTTTTTGGAAAAATGGCTGTTTTTCCCAAAAAACTCTGTAATGTAGATATAACCAATGACAAAACTGGAATCCAGAATCCAATAATGCTAACATGAGTTAGACAGGGATTGAAAATTTTACAACTGTGGAGCTGTCTGGTAAGCAACTGATTATTTGTATGGGGCATAAAAACTGGTTGGGAAGAGAACTGGGATGCTTCTTCTCAGGCAAGATTAAGGGTACCTCTTCCCTCAAATCTGGAGCCTCTGCTTTTCTCCATTTCTGAAGTTCCAATCATGGCTAATTCTGGGGGTATAGAGAGCATTGTAATGGGGCAATATGCATCTATCTATCTAGTCTCTCTTATGCAGCTATCCTACCAGCTATTATAGTGCCCTTGGCAATTATTTCTAGGTCCCTGATGGAAAAGAATAAGTTTCTGTAACCTACACAAGAGTGGGATTTTAACAGCACCTGGAATAAATCAGCCAGATACTAAATTACAGACCCTGAAATTCTCCTCACCCGCTCTTTTACTGTGAGAAGTATGTGAGATCATCACCAGCATCCTCTTCAGCAAGAAATGCTAAATGTATGTGTGTTAGTTTGATGGATTCCCCAGCACCTCCCTATTGGCACTACATATGCCACTCCACTTGTTGATACTACTGTGATGCTTCTTGTCCTGCTCCTCCTCATAAAGGGCAATTAAGGCTATTTGGTTTGCAGCGGTAATAGAATTTCAATAAAATATTTAAAATATAAGCCAGGAGCTATTGAATGTGATTAATATTTATCTTTACTTCTGAAGAGCTTGTTATGCCACACTGAAGTTTTGAGAGAAGAATCAGTCTAATGGGTTTTTATGGGTTTAGTAAAATAATAAGCAAATAAATATGGAATTAAGAAAATATGCTAACAATTTAGTTCTAATTCTCTAAATTAGTCAGATACAACACACTTCCATGATCAAATTACGGTTAGGGTGAATTAAGGTGAAATTTGATCAATAAATGGGTTAATTACTACAATGAGCAAGTAAATCAATTAAATTAGCATTCCATTTCTTCAAAACTTCATGGGAAAATTAAGGAAGAAATCCTTTTTTTCAATCTCATCAACTGGGCTAATAGACAAGTTGACTCTTGCCTTTCTTTTAAGGAAGCATAACACTAAAAAATTATTTCTTTATAACTTTTCGCTTTAGTATTCCACCTCAAATTTTTCTGAATGTACTAGTCATATTAGATTCCATGGCCTAGTTGACACTCCAAAAATTCAGTCTGAAACACCCACACCCTTGAGAAATGCAGTATAACAACTAGTGTAGACAATGCTAAGTCAACAGGTTAATTCTCCCATCAACCTAGGCACCACCTATAAGGGAGGTGGATTGCCTGGGCCGATGGGAGAATTCCTTCTATTGGCATAGGTAGTTTTTTCACTGATGCACTACAACAGCATGGCTACAGCGGTGTAACCACATGTGATTACTATGTGCCCTTTCCCACAATAACATAGTATCTTTCTCACATTCTTACACAAATGCAGAACTCAGTCATTTAGCAGCTTTTGAATAACATGCTTTTAACTCAAAATAACCCCTTGCTAATTAGATAAAAGAGAGACTTGGGGATTTTTAGTGTCTACCTGGACAAATGTTTGTGTATTCATTAACAGTCATTGGTGGTCAACAGTCAGGAGTGCAAGAGTTTGTAGAAACACTGACCTTGAGACTATTTGGCTTCTGTTGACAAAAGTGCACCTCTGCCTTTGAAGATAGATAGTTAATGGGACAAAATTAGTCCAGTTCAACCTAAGCTGTCAGCTTTCTGTTCTGAACTGCTTAAGGCCATCAAAACATTAGAGATTGAAGTCTCACTCCCTGTATCATCTGATGAGGAATAACATTATGTCATGTCATCAGTGCTGACAGCTGCCTACTCAATGCTGGGGCTTCCGCTCTTCAAATATCATCCATGGATCTGTGTGGAGATGTCCAGAAAAGTGAGGTTATAATATCAAAGACAGGGTTTTTTGAGTAGAAGTAAAAGCTAAATGGGTTCATCTTTTTGAAAGTTGTCAAGTCATAAGGTAAGAAAGATAAGGAATCCCAAGGTTGACTCATGCAGCAAGTTTAGAACAGGCTGCTACTAGGCATGATCTCTGCACCTTTTATTCAGCTTTGTGATGTTTGCAGGGAAAGATGGCACCAGCTTGTCTAGGGACGAACAGGGCAAGCGACATCAGCCAACGTCTACAGGGCCAGTAGCACTGATGGGCTGCATCATTTCAAGATGCTCCTCAAGTGTCCCTCTTTCAGGTAAAGAAGAAGAAAGTTTTAGCAGAATCACCTTCCTTCAAACCAAGAGCTCCAAATCACCATCCATAAACTAAAGTCTGAGAAGGACCCAAGGGGTTGTAGCATTACCCTGAGTTGCTGAAGACAGATAAGAGAATTGTACCATTGCTGCATTGGCTCTTCTAGACCATCTATCATATTATTAATATCATTGCTGATGACTGAAAGAAAGAAGCTATTCTACCTCTATTCAAAAATGTTGATAAGGTTGAATGTAGCAATTACAGTCTTCACTTCTGTATGAATGTCTCAAATCAATAATGCACTTGATGGCAAAGGCTGGGACACTCAATGCAGTTTCAGACCTGGTTATTGAATTCTTGTCCCAATCTTCATCTTAACGCAGTTTTTGAGAAGATAACTGAGTTTAATAAGCCACGTGCAGTACTTTTTATAAACTTCTGGTAGGACTTAGATTCAATGCATTGTGAGAGTTTGTGGGGTCAGACAAGGTGACCCCGAGTCCCAGAGAAGATAGTGTCATTGGTAGAAAAGTTCTATAATAGAATGGAAAAGCTCTACAAGAGAATAGAATATGAGTCAATAACATAGTTATTTTATATGGCTTCTGTTACCACCATTGTTCAACATTGGTACTGATTGGTTAATAGATAGGCTTGAAGAAGTAACTCATGATGACGTTAAGTTGAACATCATTCTGTTTCAAGATCCTGAATACACCAATCACATTATCTTCCAGGCTTAGTTTGGTTAATTGCTGCAGTTGATAGATGACCTGGTAGGGCAAGAGGCATGGCACATTGTTGTGGTTATTAATAGAGATAAAATTAAGTCCATGGCTATTACCATCAAGTAGCTTTCTGCTCAGAACTACAACCAGTTCAGTATTAATTGATTCAGGTAGGAAATCAAGGAGGTGGCAGCTGTAACATATCTGGGCAGAGTCATAGACCGTACTTGAGGAAGCTTAGAAAGCTGTGGGCATACACAGAACAACAGCTCTGCCATGTTTTGAGCTCTAACATGGAGCTTGCCAAAAAGCTGTGGATTTTTAGAACCACAGTTGTGCTGACTCTGTTGTATAAAAGTGACACATGGGCTTAGAGGAATGATGTTGCAGGGTCTTGTCATCTTCATCAATTGCATCACAACAATTTCTAGAATAAGACAAGTCAAACTCAGTAACTGCCTCCACCAACACTGGTTCTGTTTCAGCAGTTTTCTTGGTGTGGACAAATTGTTAAAGTAGACCAATTAATTCCAAAGTATGTGTAACATGGAAAACTGCTACAGAGTTGGGGAGCACTAGGAGAAAAAAATCTTTGGTAGCACAAAAAAATTTACTAGATAAAATGAATGTACATCTTAGCACTTTGCCTAAGATTGATCCAAATGACACACTATCTCCAAGGAGGTCACATCCCTTTAAGATTTGTGATGATGATGATGATGATGATGATGATGATGATGATGATGATGATGATAAAATGTTTAGCAACCTATTTACTCATTCTCTCATGTAATGTTGAAGAATTCAGATATCTGAATTCTGCACAAAACCCTCTTAAGGTCCTTTTCACTTCTAGTATTCTATGATTCTAAGTCCCTTTCTCACTTTGCTAAATACAAATAAAGGTTTATTGTCAAATACACTTTCACACATTTCCATTCATTCTTTGTGACAGTTCATAAGCATGGCCAGGGAAAAGGGCCACACTCCAGGTGTGCGCATTGTCTACTCCTGTGCCCTTTTACCTAAAATCATAGCTGTTTTATCTTTCCTTGTTCTTACTAAACTTTATTTATTTAGTATTTAACTAACTAAAATTATCCAAGTTCAAACTCAGATATGGGCCACGTTTCTCATAGATTCCGCTTTTCCATCAAGAGAAGAGCGTCATAGATCAGAATCTCTCCTCCTTTCCATGAGATGTGCTTCTGCTTCCTATTTTCTATAGGCACAATTGTGAATGGCTTCTTGATGTCAACAAAGTCCTCTTGAGGCAGAAACCCACACACATTGTAAGTATGTGTTAAAGATGTTTCAGTAATAGAGTGAACATCACACCTCTAAAAAGCAAGAGTTTAATTAAGCAATAGTCATGGTCAAATCTAGTAGGTTCAGGTCACAGGCCATAGTTCACTCAAGTAACACAACTAGCTCTTTGGGTGGCTTCTACTGCTTTCCCCCCAAAGCATACATGGAACAGGTTATGCCAGCATCTTATATCATAATATTATTAATTCCCCCATTTTTAAAACCAATTGGCCTACAGACTGAGGCCAAGATTCCTCTCCAATTATATCTAGACCTAAGGAATTCAGCAGAGTTCAATCCATATTATTTGTAATGAAAGTGTAATAGACCATGAATCTTTGTTTGTATAGCCCTTAAAGTGGTACTAATACAGTACACTGATTTACAGTCTGTGCATAAGATACCTATTTTGTGTGTGTCCAAAATAAAGTTGTTAGAGTTGGAATGAGTAAAAATACTAATATTAATGTGTGCTAATGTTAAAAAGCATTTTCTACAAAAAAAAGCAAATCTCTCAACATTTGTTTCAGTACTTGACTCAATTTTCTTTTCCAACATACTATCAATGCATCAGTCTGAACATATGAAACTCTACTTCAGATTTTTAAATCCAAAATAGACATATTGTTTTATATTTCATGACCATCTAATAAAAAACAAATAATCTTTAAAAGTACAGATCCCAAAATAAATATATTACTCCAAAATACATTTTGATTCCAAAAGTCACCAGAATGAAGAAAAAACCCACCTCTCTTAGTTTTAGGGTGTATTACTGCCTGGTTTGAAGACACACATGGGCCTTGGGACCACATTCCATGACAGACAAGCTTCGGAGACATCTTTGATCATTCTTTGTGATGCATAAAATATGTCACAACTGTACTATAAAAGATATCAGCCATCAGGTAACGCTGTCATTTGCCTTTGCTGGATTATATTGGAAAAATACAGCTTTTCTGTCTTGTACAATATGGGATTACTGCTAAGGGAAACACAACCTATTTAGTCTGTGCACACATTATTCCTGCTTTATTTCAAAAGAAAGTAGTCATAAAATAAACATGCTAAAGAGAATAGATCTGGTTGATACTTTGTTTCAACATCCACCCTTTTCATGCGTTATAAGTTGTGAATATATAAAGTACTGGGCTACATTAAAGTAAGGTTCTACAAAAGGATGGCATATTTCTCTAGAGGCTAGTTCCTTTCATTTGATTTCTGTTATGCATACATTTTATTTGTCTGAACCTATGTCACAAACAATATGTGTAACAAAGGAACAATGGCAGCAAAGTAGTTCAAAATATTTAAATATTTATATATTCACTATTAACTCACATATTTTAAAAATTGTAATTGTTATAGTTTGGTTTATAGAATTTATTGGTTGTGTGTCCACTAAGTTAGTTTGTTAAGCGGCATCTTTTTCAAAAACTCATGCCTTGTTATTTACAAAGTAAGGGAGAATGTCATAGTTGCAAAATAACAGTTGCCTATTAAAATAATTTTGGAAACTCCCCTTTGTGCACCAGTCACTAAGTGTACTATATTTATATAAAATATAAAACTATTATTAATATGGATAGTGTATGATAAACATAGAAAAGAACTCCACAGAACAGTAGTTAAATCTTACAATATTTACTCTATAATGTTTATTGCTTTATGATTGATCATCTCAAATTTTAATCTACTCAAAATTACTTTCATTTACAAAGCAAAATGTCAGTAATTAACAGCAAAACAAAAAAAACAAAGAAACAACTGCAGATTATTTTGAATATATGCTTATTCAGAATCACCTGAAATTAGTTGTCTTGAGGCACATGAATCCCTGCATGCATTCAAAGCCAGTTAAGTCCACTTGTGCAAATATTTTGTTATTTTAAAATCTGAGTCAAACCTAGTTTTCTAGATTGCAATTCCAGTATTAATTGCTTACTATGAAACTAAAAGTAATTTATTTTATATATACATTGACTTTGAGGAAACACTTTTCAAATAATTAAAATACGGCACAACAGACAAAATCAATTGGGACTCACCATCTGGCAGAGAAGTCTAGAAAAGTTGCTGCCATATGTTTTGACCAATACTGCAAAACAAACTGTTTAATACTGTCACCACCTCCAGTTCTGTGTTATAAATTACATTCAGTTTTATTATATATATGAAAAAGATTAGGAAAGGTTTCATCTATGACTGGCTGCTTAATTGGAAAACAGACGCTATATAAAATTTTAAAACAGGCACTGGGTGAGAGGGCTCAGTTTGAAAGCCACTTGACAGCTGTAAGTAACAGAGGTGCACGGATTGCTATAAATTGTTTATTGTGTAGATCTTTAATTCTTAATCAGCTATATTTAAATAATTCCTTTGTTTTTAACAATGGTAGTTTATCCCTAGTAGTAACTAAAGGAAAAACTCTAACTCATTCTGGGGGAAATATTCATGAAACTAATTATAATAATAAAGACTGGCAATATCAAAAATGTACTCAATGTTTTTCTGCCTTAAATATAGTTCACCGAAGAATAGATTGTAAAAAAATCAGTATATATATGTTGTGTGTGTGTGTGTATATATATATATATATATGTTGCTGTTGGAAAAATAATGTATCAGGTTCAAATGAAATTTAGGAATGTTAATCTCTTTTGCAGCTGCTATTTTTGTTTTATGGTATTTTTACAGCTGTTTTTAATTTCTTTTAAGAAACACTAAACCTTTAGGAATATTCCCAAGTGAAACACCACAGCACAGATAATTGGTTTCATTGCAATTCAGATTATGAACATCATTTTTCAGTTGTTACTTTCAAACTACATACATAGCTAAATCTGTAAGCCATTTTCTTTATTCCAGCTACTATCAAAAAGGTGGGGAGGGGTAGTTTAAAGTATCACAGAACCTTAATCTTTATATAATAAATTGCAAGGTTTGAAAATATTTATGTTGCAATATAGAAGGTTCATGATGTATACACAAATATTCTATAAACATATTTATGCTTATGTGATATATATGTACAGAACCAAATTCATTATTGTTGGCACAGGGCATTATAAATTTACAGCTAATTGGATCAGCTGGTTCCTTGCACTCCAAAGGGAGAATAGATTGTTTAAAATTGAATAATTTTAATTCTATTTGAGTGTAAATCTCAGTGCAACCATAAGTTTCTAATAATATCTCCAGCCTTAACTCTGACCTCTTGTGCATATACGTTCAGATCTTGTCTTTCAATTCATGATCTTATACTACTTTTTTCTGAAAAGCCGCACCTTAGAAGGTGCTAAAGAACCCCTGGATGGTGCAATATATCTGAAGGAGCTCTTTGATATTTCTTTATATTCACCATCCAGTGTGCGGCCCTCCATAATATATTTATTGTACACCATCCAAATTCTTAAATGAACATGGTTTTCTATGGAGATAATCATATAATATCCCAATGCTTCACAAACAGTAAATAATGTATTTATAGAATAGTCCTGTGAGGGCAGGAACTATTTCTGTTGTCAGAACTAGTGAGGCCCTGAGAGGTCCAGTGACTTATCCAAAATCATAAAGACAATATATGCCAGAGATACCTATAGAATCCAGGTCTGCAGGATCCTAACCCAGTGCCTTTTGCCAGAATTATCAATCTTTTCCTTACTGCGGTCCATGCCTCACCTGATACACACAACACAACTTCTGCAGTTAGTAAAGCAGAGAAGCACTTGATCCCAGATAGATTCACTACCCAAGTCCACCTCATTCTCTGATTCTACATCCAATGATGTAATCAGAAATGGGATTTGAATCAGAGCTTGAATGAGACAGGGTTCGTAAAAACAACAAAAAATGTAAGCATTAAAAAACTGCACTGTAATATGTATTTACAAGGTAACCCTATCTTTGCAATTTCCTGACTTTTGAGTGCTTCACTTTGCATTGAGCAATACATTTTAACATTAACAAATGATTATTTCCCTTTATTTGACACTGGCAAGACCACATCTGTAGTATTGTGTCCAATTCTGGGGCTCCCATGACAAAAAGGATGTGCAAAAGTTTCATAGGAGTAGCCGCCTTAGTCTATAATTAAAAAAACTTTAAAAACAACAATCGTCCTGCAGCACCTTAGAGACTAATACAAAATGGTATTGTGAGCTTTTGTGGGAACAATCCACTTCCTCATATGAATGGAGTTTAAGGGGTCCAGGTTCTAAATAAATAGCAGAGAAAGAGAAGAGATGGGGAGGAAAAAGTTGGAAAAATAGGAAAAGAATAGTCAAGTAGAGTACCCTTGCTAAATGAAGCTGATAGAGTAGATTCTAAGTACTCTTAAGTACCTTGTGTTTGGCTTTTGATGTCATTAAGATATGGAATGTAGTTAAGGTCTTTGTTTAAACCTCCATTGTAGGTATCAAAGTTGTAAATGAAATTAAGTTCTGCAGATTCCCTTTCAAGATGGTTTTGGAAATTGGCTTGTAATAATATGGAAACTTTGAGATCCATTAATTTTGCCTGGGCAAGTTAAAATGTTTTCCAACAGGTTTCGTTGTGTTACCTTTTTGGATACCTGATTTAATCCTTCGCCACAGAGACTGTCCAGTTTGGCCAATATACATGGCAGAGGGGCATTGCTGGCCAGACTAGTACCCAGACATCAGCTTCTTCAAGATAGGCCCTACAGAGAAAACAACAGAACTCCACTTGACATCACCTACAGCCCTTAACCTAAACCCCTCCAGCGCATTATCAACCATCTACAACCTATCCTGGAAAATGAACCCTCACTCTCACAGGCTTTGGGGACAGGTCAGTCCTCACCTACAGACAACCCCCAACCTCAAAGAAATTCTTTCCAGCAACCATACAACACACCTCTATCATACTCATCTAGGAATCCACCCCTTCAGTCAACTCCCATGTCAATTCTGTCTACACATCTATACAAGCAACATCATCACAGGACCTAGCCATATAAACCACCACACCAGAGGCTCATATGACTGCACATCCACCAATGTGATCTATGCCATCGAGTACCAGCAATGTCCCTCTGCCAAAGAGGTTCCAAAGAGGATAGAGAGAGGCAGTTCTCAGTGGTGACAGATGACCAAACAAGGAGCAATGGTCTCAAGTTGTAGTGGTGGTGGGGAGTCTAGGTTGGATATTAGGAAAAACTATTTCACTAGGAGGGTGGTGAAACACTGGAATGTGTTACAAAGGGAGGTGGTGTAATCTCCATCCTATAGGTTTTTAAGTCCTGGCTTGACAAAGCCCTGGCTGGGACAGTTTAGTTGGGATTGGTCTTGCTTTTAGCAGCGGGTTGGACTTCATGACATCCTGAGGTCTCGTCCCATACTATGATTCTATCATGTATGATTCTATGATCCTGTAGGGCTTTTTGAGGAAATATTGATTTAAAAGCAAAATGAAGAAACAAAGACATTCTAAAAGGTTCAACAGTTTGCTAGGTAACACTATAATGTTTTGTTCTATGCATTATGTCATTGTGAGGTAGGATGCCTTAACTCTTTCCTTGTATGTTTTGGTCCATATATGCTTTGGCTTATGACCCTCCTTCTCCCATATGTGTTCCTGCAAATGTTATAGAAGAAGGGGTTCTCAAATTTCATTGCATCACAACCCTCTTCAGACAATGACAATTACTACATGACTCCAAGATGAGGGAGCCCACCTGAGCTCCACTGCACTAGGGCCTATAACCTGATTCTAAACACACATGGATGAAACCTTCAGGCTAAAGCCTCAGGTGGTGGGGCTCGGGTTTTGGCTTTGGTCCTGGGTTCCAGCAAGTCTAAGCCAGCCCTGGCAAGCCCATTGAAAATGGGTTGTGACCCACTTTGGAGATCCAGCCCATACTCTGAGAACTGCTGCCCTACACCAGCAAAAGGCAAGTCATAGAGTATTTTTATGCCAAACTTAAAATTTCTGGGGGAAAATGCTTAGATGTGTTAGAACCAAAGTCTCATTTTCAAACTAAGATTAGACACACTGGAGCCTTAATTCTCATTGGAAGTTCATAGCACTCAGGCTTGTCTACGCAGGAAAATTGATTGGAATGGTTTTTGAGGAGTAGATTATGGTGAAACAACTATTACCATTCCACAGTAGTTATTCTGGTCAATTTCCCAGCGTAAATAAGCCCGTAGGCCTCTAAATCACTTTGGAATATTTTAATCTATTTCACATTTCTCAGATCTGTACAAAAAGGTTTTAATATCTTTTAATAAGAAAAATACTTTTTTCCACACACTCCATTCTAAACCTATTGAACCTTTGTGACCACCTTTGTTATTAAATAGATACAAAACTCATCAATTAATAGATCTAAAAATTATTTTTATGAGTAATCATTATTAAATGCATGTATTTCTTGTATAGGTCTGTTCTTGACCTAATCTGGACGAACATCTAAAATCTTGCATAGAAAACTTGCTGATGCTACAAGAACTGGTAGTAGTAAATAATGAATAATGTCTCATTAGTTTTTACAGTTATTTAGATCATATGGCCAATTGTCTTTATTCAAATAATAAGCAATTTAATTCAGCCAAAGGCAAGCTCATAAATCTGTGAACAAATGTGTAAGTCATACAAAATTAGACCTGTATCCTGGAAAGCTGTGTCTCTAAGTGCACATCTACAAAGTAGCATTATTTCAAAATAACTGATGTTATTCCGAAAAAACATAGTGCGCATCTACACTACAAGTTTTTATCTCAAAATAATGTTGAGCTGGAGGACTTCCTACTCTGAGTCATGGGAACCCTCATTTCACAAGGAGTAAGGGAAATTGAAGGAAGAATATTCTTCCTTCCACTTCTTGCTACGTAGAAAGCAAAAAAAGCCGAATTAAGCTATTTCGACTTAAGCTACGCAATTGATGCAGCTGAAGTTGCATAGCTTAATTTGACTTTAGCCCTGCTGTATAGATGTACCCTAAAATATTTAGGGGTGATGGTAAGGAACTAATTGAACATGAGTGCCCAGTGAAGCATAGTGTGATACCTAAGAAGGGTGATACGATTGTGGGAAGCATATACTGAGGAATATTGAAGGGGAATAAGAAGATGGTAGGTATTATGTCTGTTCATGGGGAAAATGAAGTCATTGCTGGAATACTTTGTCGAGTTCTGGCCTCCATATTTCAGATAGGATATTGAAAAATTAGACAACAATCTAAAAAAGCTATATGAATGATATAAGCTTTGGAAAATGTGACTTCAGAGAGAGACGTAAGAAGCCCAGTTTTTTTCAGTTTATTAAAGAGAAGGGTAAGAGGTTATACTATCAGTAAGTACTGACATAGAGAGATTTCTGACAGTAAATGGCTCTTTAACAAATCTGACAAAGGCAAAGCAAGATCCCAGACTGGAAGTTGAAGTAGGCTAAATGAAGAATAGAAACTAAATATCCATTTTTAACAGCAAGGGTAATTGACCAATGAAACAACTTATTGAGGGATACAGTGGATTCTCCGCCACTTGAAGTTTTAAAATCAAGACTAGATGCCTTTCTAAAAGATATGCTATCATTCAAACAGAAGCTATGCAGCAGAGGCAGGAATCACTTGGTGAAGTTATATTGACTCTATATATAGGTCAGCCCATATCATCATTAATCGTCCCCTCTGACCTTAAAAATCTGTGACACTTTGATTCCGTGAATATTTTAAGGTCCAGTAAAATGGAACAGGATCAGTATTGTGGGGTTTGGTTGTTTTTAACAGTCTTTTTTTGTTTTGTTTTTAATTTTGTTTAAATTTACTGGGCATGATGAATTAATAGTCCTTCTACATCTGGATTTGCAGTCACAGTTTGGTTCACTGAGCACACAAATATGTATCAAGCTGGAGACTTGGATCACAGCTTTGTCCTATAGCCACACAGGTTAGGTTATGCTGGCACAGATTATGAAACATGCCCCCAAGTCAGTTCGCTCCATTGACGTGCTCCTGGAGTCAGCAAATGGGGCATACCTGAAATTATTTAAGTTTGTGTGTTTGAGAATGAATCCTTTAGAGGCATGAGATAGTCCTTAAAACAAAAAAGTACTCACTTCTTTTCAAACATAGTTTTCTCATAGATAGTGTTGGTCACTTTAACCATAGCTCCTCTGTTGTTTTAGCAAATTTGTTGCCAACAATGGATGGAGCTAATATAGGAGTTAATAGGAAAGCTACACAATTATTTTTATGAATGAGAAATTTTACATATGATTAGATTATGTGAGCTGCTTCTTGGCCTATTTTTAAAATCTATGGGAAGTAATATATTGTCTGCTCTGAGGCTATTTTCGAACATTTATAGCAATCGTCTCA
This sequence comes from Pelodiscus sinensis, assembly GCF_052426305.1. Classification (NCBI taxonomy): domain Eukaryota; kingdom Metazoa; phylum Chordata; order Testudines; family Trionychidae; genus Pelodiscus; species Pelodiscus sinensis. Next base: position 52,865,576 of record NC_143053.1, read on the forward strand.
GAATCAAATTTCTTCAAACATGCCAAGGACATTTTATCTCATAGAAAGGCCATAGACTTTTTCAAAATGAAGCCTTTAATTATATATACTTAGAGACAGAATCAATTTAAAAGTCACGCTTCTCCCAGAAATGTTTACCTATCACTGTTACAGATAACACAGAAGGTTATTTATACTTGGAGGAGATTAGAAGAAAAATATATTTTCTTTTATTATTTTACACTAACAGCACTTGATGAATAGTCAATTTCACTGTTTCTCCTGCACAGGCAGTCATGTAGTCAGTTTCTTTTGTTGTTTACCTTGGCCTTTTACACAGGAATAAGGGAGAGAAACACATTTAGAAAAATAGGGGAAGTGATTACAAAACCACAAAAACTTACAGCAGAACTCAAGCCTCTTGGGGCAAGTTTATTACATGTAACTACTTTTTGTAAACAGACTACATTTTAAGTAGATGGTGTTCATTTAATTTAACACTAAAAACAGGTAGAATTGAAATATGGCTAAATATTTATTCCTAATCTGATAAGTTTTGGCCAAACAATATTAAATAGTGGTTAATCCTCTCCAACCAATGACCAGGACTCATCCGATTTCTGAATATTCTCAATCCTCTCCTTATGAGGATGAATGAGAGCAGGAATGAAGGAGTACTTTGTTCTACCAAGATTAAGGTCTCTCCTTTCCTAGAGACATACTCTCTTCGGGTACGTCTACACTGCATCCCTAGTTCGAACTAGGGATGCAAATGGAGACAACCGAAGTAGTTAATGAAGCGGGGATTTAAATATCCCGCGCTCCATTAACATGATCTCGCCGGCGCGCTAGTTCGAATCACAGATGATTCGAACCAGGAAGTGTGCGCCGGGACGCGTTAGTTCGGACTAAAGCCCTTAGTCCGAACTAATGTTACTCCTCATTTTTTGATTACTTAGTCTTTTTCTGCAGTAAGATGAATGACAAGCTTATGTTATCCGCTGCACTCAGCTTTCCCTTGTTGTCCTGGGCATAAAACATGTCTAAATTTAGGTAACACATTTTCCCTTTTTTTTGTGCATGGAGAGAACAAACAAAGTTTTCAGCATTAAACTTAATTTTATGACAGATTTAACTTTTAAAATTAGCATGTCACAAGTTGACATGAAAACAATATTGCTCACAAGTCTATATTATTGTGTTTTCTAAAAGATGCTGGTTTTAAAATTCTGTTAAAAGGTAGAATGTGAAAAATGCACACCACTCAGTTATACCAAAATGTTTTACATACTATAGTATCACACATTGTCTTATATGTGAGCTCCAATTTAGCAATTACATTTAGCTGTTATAAAATATTATAAAATATTATAAAATGTTATATTGGAAAGAGAACTGAAACTTTCTTCCTCTTTTGTGCCACATGTTGAGGAGAGAAAAGTTCTTCCTAGAGTAGGACTTTGAGATGATTCACCCTGTCTTCTAGGTCTAATATATGCACAAGCAGAATACTCTAGAGCTGAACTATCTTCTTTATGTCATATAAGTACAAACCTGATGGCCAGTGGCATCCTGTGTGCTTGTGAACTGTACCTTCTAAAACCAAACCCAGCTGCCTTCAGCTCTTAGCAGTGCCTCAGGAAAAAAAATAACATTTTCTTTCTTAAACATAAAACCATCACTCTTCCACCTATACCTAAAGTAAAAATTAAGGGAAAATATCTTCAGGTTTTGAACTTTCAAAAAAATACTGTAACGGTAGCCCACAGGTGGTAACATTTTAGGAAAAGTGACATCAGAATGATCAGGGACCAGAGGATTCAAAATCTTTTGACAGGACAAAAAGCAGGAGCTAAAGAAAGCAGGAGCTAAAGAAAGAGAGGGTATATGCCTCTATTTAACATAAATCTTGGTGCCCAGCTGTGTATGCATAGTGGCATGTGGCTCCCTCCTAGGGCTAAGTGTTTTAAATGGACTTGAGTTTTGGGCACACTCCAAGAGTGGGGCTCCTGGGAGAAAATTTCATGAGGAAGAAATAATTTTTTATTATTTTTCAAATAAAATAAAAGGTTTGATTCAATATACAGATTTTTTTTCTCTTTGATGTTTGAAAAGCTCTGGGTAAACACATCTAACAGCTCTCAGCTGCATGTGTTTAGCTCAGGTAGCGGGGTTTTATGACCACATGCAGTTGGGGGAACAATTGCATTTCCATTGCAGTTTTTCGGGGAGAAACTAAACAGAGTCATCTCAAATCAAACAGGACTTCAAAGTGGAAATTTACTTCTCATAAACATGGTTTAGTTATAATACTAAGAAGAGCTACTGATGATTCCCTTTCTGTAGTGATTATAAATGTCATTCGATTACATGGCTGGCATGTATTGGCATTTTTGAAGGAATACACCAGTGCCTTTAAAAGTGAGGAACTGAAGACAGACTTGTCCACTCCACACATTTCTCTATGAGCATGGATGGTTTCATTAAACTGGTCATAGAAACTTATCATTTGTTCAGTTTGTATGTTTAATTGACATCTTTCTGGGCTGTTGCTTATGGCACCACATAAAGATTGATAACACAATCAGGATTATGATCTGAAAAGAGGGCCACAATTCCAAATGCCAGTAATACATGGAGAACATGTACCTGGAGATGGCTTACCTTAAGCCGAGTTTGGCATCATCCATTCTGCAGGATTCCAACAGGAGCAAACACTCCCAGTGGTTTCCCTTACTCTTCTCAACTGCAAGAAATGCAGGCACTGGCTGGAGCTGCGCTCGGCGTTCGAGTTACACATCTACACTAAACCCATAGATCCCAAATGCCAGAACATCCATCTCCAGTGCAGCAAATGAAGATGTGCCCTGAGAGAGAATGTGCATTAATTGAATGTATTTGAAATAAATGATGTATAAAGGTATTACTGGCATAAGTCTGGGGAAGCAGTTGCAGTTCATTTTCTCCTTTTGGAGTTTACACAAGCACATGGGATGAAGTCCTACCATAGTTTTATTTTTTAGTTCAAATTATAAAGCACAGTATATATGCCAATATTTACACACATATGCAGCATGCAACTGAACTGCTTTGGTGCATACATCATTCTCTTTCAAGGCAGGGAGTTGTCACCACCAAAACATACATATAAACAATGCATTAATATTATTGCATATTGATATATGCATACTTTAAATAACTTGTATTTGGAGTATATTAAAATGTGTTATATTAAAAGATATCCTAGTCTTACTTATAGTATCTGGTTCTAAATATTTTAATAGGGGAAAGTAAGCCATGTTAGGGAAAGTCAACACAAGCTTTTAGGTGTTAAGATTTACTCAGTCTCACCTGCTCTAATTTAAAGGAGAAGATGACTACTCATATAAAAGAACAAAGGGGCAATTTTATTATGCAGTAGAAAGCTAGAACCTGCGTCTTTATTTCTTAAATAAACAGAATCATATTTGAATTCTAATACAGTAATCTATTTGTCACTATATCCAAATTTACTGTAAGTGGATTCCGTTGTATGTGGGAAATGTTCCAACTAATAGTAACACTGACCAGATCTACTTTAGTACTAAAACAGCCAGTTGTCTTAATAGCAGATCGCTAGCCCAAGCACATGAAAACAATTAAACAATAATTACAAAAATAATTAGAAAACCTATAAAAACACAGGCCTGTATCTAAACTGCATCATTAACTTTGGACCAAAATAAAATTAACCACTTCACTACTGCTGAACATAGGAGAGGGAGCTGAGGGAAGGAGAAGGGGAAAGAAAGGAGCACCAGACAAGAATTATCCACCTAAATGGAACACAAAATTTGTATGTTTAAAACTTACTCATTGAATATTAATTTTATGTTTATTTTTCAAATATTTTTAAAAAATATAAGGAATATATTTGGACTCTAAATATATTGTAAGAATTAAGAGAACTGACAAGAGGATATAACTGCTATCTTAAATTAACCTGATATATGAAAAATAATTTTATAGAATTTCTTATGGCTTTTATTTTGATTGTATTTAAATCACACCATGAACTTGAAAACCTTATTAAACTATTTTTCTTAAGTTACTACTAAACACTTCAAAAGAACCTCTCCTTCCAGGACCAATTTTTGTTACTCCTCCAGAGCTTCAAGCTATGGCAAAGATGTAGAAAGCTGGCACAGACCTTATTCAATTCCCACTCCCTGTTGTGGGGGTAATGCACAAAGCAATAGAGAAGGATGCTTCTGAAGTAGTGGAACAACTTGTGCCCCAGCCAGATGTCAATGTTTATTTTTTCCTCTTACGATAGAAGACAGAACCCCTACCAGTCTTCTCTGGCAAGCAATGAATAGGGATCCCTTGCAGATTGATCGAAAGCAACCATATATGTGCATAGGCACTGCTTTTATAAAGTTTTGGTGAGTCCAGAGGTTAGAGGGTTGGACGGGGGTGGGGGTTAAGAAGCAGATAAACTTGGGAGTTTGGAAGGTAAAGCCCTACATGCTGGAAACTATTACCTTGCAGCATGCCTGCAATATACCTATCATATCTGGACACAGGGTATGAGTAGTCAAAAATTCTATTTTATCATTTTATTTTATCTCACCTTATAGCACATCAACCGCATGACTCCTACAGTTTATGACAGCCATTGCTCTTCACTACCAGACAGTACTCTCAAGTGTCTCAGCTCTCCACTAATGCCCACTCAAACAGATAAGGTTTGCTATGTGCCTTGGAGGACTACAAATCTGAGCTATTTAAGAATTTGGGGCAGGAGAAGAGCATTTCAGAGGTGTGGGTTTCTTACAGGAATCACTTCACCAGCACTCAACTCTCCATTGAAATGAGGGGGATGAACCTGCTGACTGCATTTTGGGCAGTATATCACCTTAGAGAAGGTATCTCATGTAGGCAAACCCCAGGCAGTTTGAACGAGGTGTACAGCCAGTTCGGATTAGGAAGCCTAATCTGAACTAGCTAGTCCATGCCGCGTGTAGCCGTGCAGCACGGGGTCCGAACTAGCCGGCATTTAAAAATGGCGCCGGCTGGCTTTATGCAAATGAAGCCCGGGAAATTCAAATCCCGGGCTTCATTTACAACTCCATATGACTACATTACCCCCCCTAGTTTGAACTAGGGGGGTAGTGTAGACATACCCAGAGTAAGCAGTCCTCCAGATCAATATTATTTTCAAATTATGTTGAAATAACTGCTTGTGTGTAGACACGGACTATGTTATTTTGGAAATAATGCTGCTGTGTAAACATAGCCAGATTGTAAGCAAGACTCAAAAAGTAATTTTTCCACTATAGTCAGCACTGATAAGTCCTAAGCTAGATTACTGAGTCCAGTTCTGGGTACCACACTTTGGGAAAGATCTAGATAAACTAGAGAAAGTCCATAGAAGAGCAAAAAAGATGAATAGAGGTCTAGAAACATGACCTATGGGGCAAGAGTAAAAAAATGAGTTTGTTTAGTTTGGAGAAGAGAATACTCTGGGGAAGGAGTGCATGATAACAGTCTTCAAATATATAAATATGCATTTATAAACACGTGACTAATAAATTGTTCTTCTTAACTACTGAGGACAGGACAAGAACAGATAAGCTAAAACTCAGCAAGGCAGATTTGGACTAGACACTGAGAAAAACTTCCCATCAGAGTAGTTAGGCATTGGAACAAACTGCCTGTGGAGGCTAGAATATCCATCACTGGCAGTTTTTAAGAACAGATTGGACAAACATCTATCATGGATGGTCTACATAATACTTAGTCCTGACTCAATGCAGAGGACCAGACTAGATGACCTTTCAAGGTCCTTTCCAGTCCTACAATTCTAGTATATTAATTTATTGTTTACTTTTAAGTGCAGCAAGTGTTCTTTAGAATAAATAAAAGAAATGGACCCTATATTGTATATGTTATCTACTTATTGTGCATGATGAAATTAAGGGGATTAAAATGGGGACAAGATGGATAAGGGAAATGTCAAATATTACATAACAGGACTACACTGTTATGTATATGTCTCAGTGGTCATACAAATGCTTCCTTGGCTGAGAAAGCTTAGTATTTTTGCAGAAGACACAATACTTTAAAAAGCAGTTTGAATGAGAGGAATAGAGCCTGAAAGATTTGGTATAGGAGTGTATTATGTTTATTACATGCAGCAAACAACTATGTATGAAATTAAAGGGTTAGGAATCAAGATGCTTCCTTTGCTTAAAAATGTTGACTCTCGTTTAGACCACTTCTTCCTTTTGAGAATCTTCAGTATATTGTAGTTAAGGTGAAAAAACAACTTTTCCTTATGGACCTTAGATACATGCCATATTACGTACACACAGGTGTATACGTGCATACACACATGGAGACATCCACACATCCACATGCTCAGCTTCTGAAATGGCACATTTAAAAAATGTGCAGATAACCTGAGAGAAACGCATTTCCTATCTTCATTATTTAAAGTTTTGTAAACTGGCCAGATGGAGGAAAAAGTGAACATTTGAGAGAAAGTCTACATACACTTGTCTAGAAAGGTAACTATACCGAGAAGAGAAAATACTCCAGCAATTAGGAAGCCAATGTTTCCCTTATCACTAGTTATCTTTTAGTGCTAATCCAAACAATTAACATCAAAGGGTTAATGCAGTATTTGCACATACCACATAAAGATGGCAGATGAAAAGCTTCTAGGTGGCATAATGATCATAGTCACAAGAGAAAGATTTCAATTAAAGGTACCATAGCGGCACAACACTGAAAGCTGCACAGCAGCATACTAATTAAATTGTAAAAAACTACTGAAAGCAATGTGACAGTATGCTACTTGGAGCTAGGAGACAGACAACAAAACAGCATAAGGTGGTCTTAAAATCAAGGTGACAATAAAATAATGATAGAGTATATCATAAAAATAAAGAGAAAGGCCAAATCTTAAGGAGTTGCCTTCTAATGATATGGAAGTGCTCTGAACAACTTATATTTTAATTTAATTTAAATACATTTAATTTATTTTAAAATTTAAATTTTAAACTTGTTACTTAAAACTTCTCCTAAGAACAAAACAACAACCTCTCAAATTCAAGACATCCCTAACTATTTTCCCAATCCAATAATTCAATTCAACAACCTTCCACTTTTTTCAAACTAAGAGAAATACTGTCTCAGTTTTGTATCCTATAATTAAAATAACACTTTCAATAACTGTTTGGCTGAAAGCGGCAAGAAACTCACTCAAGTAGGACAGTATCAACTTAAAGAAGGAAATTAAAGGAAGGCAGATAAATGTAGTAGAGTTTCTTTTGTAAATCAGATTGGAACATAATTTCTATGGCAGATGGCATACATCATTGAAAAGACTTGATCAAGTGGAAGAAATTGGAAATATAGTTTATATCTTATAGATACTCAAGAGCAATTCAATCTTCTGATAATATACTTTGAGTGTTGAGCAACTCATGTTGGAAAACACTTCACTAAATTATCTGGGCAGTTATGAAGCACTTATGGCCTCATATTCAGAGGTGCTGAATACCTGGAGCTTCTTCTGAAGACAATGGGAGCTGCAAAAACTCCATATCTCTGAAAATCATAAGGCCATTAGTGATATTCCAGAAGACCAAAGACACACGATAACATATACACTAACATAAAGAAAACTCCAAGGGACTTATAATTAGGACAGTTTAGTGTACAGTTAGGTAATGTCAAAATAAATGAGTTAATAGGAATGTCTGAGAAACTATGAGTCAAAAGGGCCAGTGTAGACAACTCAGATTTGTTTTGTGCAAAAAAGCCCCGATCGCAAAAATGACGATCAGGGCTTTTTTGCGGAAAAGCATGTCTAGATTGGCACAGACGCTTTTCCGCAAAAGCACTTTTTGCGGAAAAGCGTCCGTGCCAATCTAGACGCTCTTTTCCGCAAATGCTTTTAACGGAAAACTTTTCTGTTAAAGCATTTGCGGAAAATCATGCCAGTCTAGACGTAGCCCAGAGGTTTTTCTGAAAAAACGTTTACCTCCACACAGGAATCACATTCTTCAGAAGAAAATTGAAAGGGGGGGGGAGGGTTCTGACATTGGTAATCCTCATTCTATGAGAAGAAGTCTTTTTCTGAAAGAGCTCTTTCGGAAAAAGGCATGTGTGGACGGGGAAGAAGGAGTTCTTTTGAAAGAAGAGGAAAGAGGAAAAAGCACAGGTGCTCTGGTGACCACTCCATCCATAGTAATCACAGCTGAAATGCAAGATAGCATCCATTCAGTGTGGATGCTATCTCTCACAAAAGCAGATCACTTTTTCAATGTGCTTTGACAGTGTGGACGCTCTCTTTAGGAAGAAGTTTTTCTGGAAGATCTTTTCCGGAAATACTTCTTCCGAAAGAAGCCTGCAGTCTAGACATAGCCTTGTGTAGGGAACACCCTCCGACTCTACAGAGAGAAAGTACAAGAGCTAATCCTAGCTGCAGCCCATTGTTTGCCAGCTATCCAATACCTATAAATACAAGGGGAGGACTTTTGTCTTTCATCTTCTCTGGCAGAACCAGGTCACAAAAAAAAAAGTTCCAAGTAGAGAGGTAGGGGGATAAAGAGGTAACACAATAGAAAAATAAAATGACAAACCTGCAAAGGGGGCAGGGGAGGAGAGGAACAGGAGAGAATCCAAGCTGATGAAAAGGTAGTTGTAAGGAAATGGACAATCCGCTCCACCACAAATAGAACTTCTCATTCATAGACAAAGGCCTTGCACAGGCTTGGCATTTATCCCCCTGTAGTGACCTTTCAGACAATTCAGCATTAGCTTTCTTTTCTCCAAGAACACTCCTGTCACATCCTGCTTGCCCAGGAGAATGGTAGCTGTGACACAGGACTTAAGGGTTGTATGACATAAATGGAAGGGGGAAAACATATCTTGAAAGCACTAAAATGGATTGGGAGGCTTATCCATCTTCCTTCCAGGAAGGAATGGATTCAAGGTATTGAATGATTAGATGAGAGAGATAATTATTAGTGCTCTATAGTTAAATGAACCGTTGGTGTACAAAGAGATGGAAATGGCACTAAGGAGGCAGTTAAGTCTTTTATTAGATATTTGCAATTTGCTTTTTATATTTTAATGTGTCTATAAGCACTTGACACCTTAGTAGTCTATTTAAATAAATAAAGGTGGGTAAGCAGGTGAGAAAACAAAGCAGAATGTCAACAGATTTGGATCTAAAATGATGCCTGGTTGCTTTTATTTTTTCAAACATTATGGATTAGAGTCTCTTCACTGCTTCCCCAAATTTGTTGCTCACAGCTATAAGCCTGGATATTTAACTTCTGGAAAATTAAAATTTCTTGGGTTGGAATTTCTGCAATGTTTGTTTAATTGATTTCATGACTGCTGTAAAAACACCTCTTTTGGGTGGGATATATTTTTCTTTTTCCTTTTCCATTTTGTGGTGCCTGCTATTTTTACTTCAAATTTATAAATAATTGAGCCCTTTTCTGAGCTCCAAATCTAATTTAAGGAACTTTAAAAAAAAGTGGATTAGTGCTCTTGAAAAAGCCCAGATTGAGAGACTTGCTTGCGAATAAAGTGTTTCATTTGTCTACAAAGTAGATTCCCTATAGGGAGTAACTGTGCAAGTTTACCAATACTTTACCACTTCTCCCTCAATCCTGTTCTCAAGGTACCATGTGGCAGTATATGCACAGCCTGTCACAGGGGTGGAGATATTCAGCAGTGTGGATACTGCTTGATCGGTCATAGGGTTATCAGCCATCTCTATGATCCGTAAATATCCCCTTGCGGTCTAGGGCAGTCAAACTTAGCATCTACATTTAATAGTGCTGTCCTTTCTTTCGGTGCAGTACAGTCTGCCGGTCAGGGTCCGTTGTGGTCAGCCCTCACTCTGGAGCAGTATGCCCTAGTGGCCAGAGTCAGTAAGTAGCCCTCGTCTCAGGGCAGTATGGCCTGATGGTCAGAGACAGTAAGCAGCCCTTCTCTCAGGGTAGCACAGAGTCAGTAAGTAGCCCTTCTTTCAGGGCAGTACAGAGTCATGAGTATCCCTTCTTGCAGGGCACTAGGGCCTAGTGGCCAGAGTCATTAAATAGCCCAGAGAATCAGTAAGTAGCCCTGGCTGCAGGAAAGTAGGGCCTAATGGCCAGAGTTAGTAAATAGCACGTGTCTCCGGGCCGCACTGAGTCAGTATGTAGCCCTTCTCACAGGGCAGTAGGGACTAATGGCCAGAGTAATTTGAATTGGGGCAAACACCCTGGTAGGGGGACCTGGGCTCACCATGCTCTACCAGGTCCCAACCCAGTGCCCTATGAGTGACAGAAAGGTCCACCACTCCCTCAGTGGTGAATCCAGCTGAAACACATTGAGTATACCTGAGTGTGAGATGCCACGCCTGCATCCTCGCTGGGTCACTTCTGATTCTGGTGGGCCAATGTCCCACGTCATGGCTGGGTCTCCTGGTTCCCCTGGCAGTGGCTTCTCCCTGGGACTCCATAGGATTCTGTAGCACCCATCTCTTAGGACTCCAGTTCCCACTATCTCAGTTGTTGACAGCTGCTGCTCGGGAACTCTGGCTGGAGGATCTTCAAATGTACAAATGTTTTTTTCTGAATCAGGCCCTGACTGATTAAATAGGAAAACAGTGAAACTGATTGTTTTACCATTTACAGTGAACTGTTTTATCATTATCCAGCATGTTGGACTATTAGGGGATGCTGTTTATTTGAATATTCTGGTTAACTGAGAGCTATACATTACCAATGGAATACCATTTTTCAAAGAATTGGAATGTAATAAAATGAATACAATATAAAATAATATTCAAGTATTCAACAATGCAGCAAAAGTACTATACTGTTTGAAACACTTAGCTGAATACAGGTAAGTTTTCTGTACAGTGGGTTATCTTATGACACGACATATCACTATGGGCAGTGCATGGTGTATACCCATATCACCAAAAATACATCTAACACTAAAACTGTACTTGTGATGGATGGAAGAGGTACTCCTCTTTTCTGAACATCTCAGTCATTCAAGTTCACTAAATTGCCTATAAGACTGTGGGTCCTTGAGAGTCTCTAAGAAGTGTTAGCAGGAACCCGGAGAGCCAATGAAAATAAAGTGAGCTTTTGAATTGTAGTTGGACAACCTGCTGCAATCTTTGTGTGAGCAAAGGTGGGCTGGGAGATATGGACTGAGCCAAGAACAAAGAATGGAATTTCCACTGAGATCCTTGCTCAGGAAAGGACTAAACCTTGGAACAACAGGTATGTAAGTAGAAGAGGAAATGCTTAGTTAGATGTGAGGGTTATTTTCTTTATTTTTGGACTATTGTGACACTGCACCCAATATTTACAGCTGTGTGATTATGATAACTATGACAATTAGGCTGCATCTTGTAGAAGATATATCTTGTGAGATGTCTATGGAAAAGCTATGATTTGTTGAATATGATTATCCTATGTGTGTGCATTTTATACCTGCAATTATGATTATTGATTATGTATCCATATTTCAAATCTGTTTATACTGGGTAACATCCACAACTAGACTTTCAGATACAGCAATGAAGGAGCTAGACAAAGCTAATTTGCCATTAGCAAAGACAATGGGCTATTGAAGAGTTCAGCCTTCCTGTGAATGTTTCAGCTGCTATGAGCAAGCAAGGCATGCAAGGGCATGGGACCAAACCGTATGACACTGAATTCCATTTTGGTGCATGTATTCTTCCACAAACTGGGCTGGGAACTTAACTTGAGACTAAAAGTTCCTTCCACTTAGGGAGAGACTATATAACATGAGGAGTGGCACCATGATTTCTCATCACTCCCCCACAACTCAATACTTGAGTGAAGGAAGCTCTGAAAGACAAAAGACTTCGATAGAGGAAACTCAGATTGCATAGTAATTACAGTCTGTGCCTTAAGAATCTGCAAGCCAGCTTGCATCATTGATCAATCACTAATTCATGTCCTATCTATTTAGTACATTAGGCTAAGTTTATATTTTTGTTTATTTGCTAGATAATCTGCTTTAATCTGTTTGTTATCACTTATAGTCACTCAAAATCTTTTTGCAGTTAATAAACTTGTTTGAGTGAAGTATTTGGGAAATTATCAGCTCTATAAACAAAGGCAGTTGCGGAGGGAGGAGAGGAAATTCTGACTGTAAATTTCCTGGGGAGACAGGCCCTTAACACCCTGAGAAGGTTGGGGCTTAGAGAACATCTCTCTCGCCCTTATCAGTTATTGGCTATCTTAGGTGGCTTTGTGCTATTTTTTGTTGATCCCATTCCTAGGCACCCATCTCTCTCATGCATTCTAGAGGGAATTCAGGCTGGGTTTGTGGATTCCAATGAGTGGTTACTTACAATGCCTAAGTCCCTTTGAGGCCTAAGTATTTTCCTCAGTTGGAATCATCTGCAGCAAATAACCTCTGTATGGCAATTACTGTTGCCTGAGATCAAGTCCAATAACGTTGCTGGAATCTAAAATGGCAGGATAATTTGGGAACAACATTTAGCTGTGCAAAGTAAGATGATATAGGAAATTACATTTCATTCTTGAGGGTGCAAAATGGGTGACTGCTTGATAATGAATTCTTTCATATCTCATGATACTTTACATAACTGAGGGCCTTCCTCTTAATCACTTTGTAATGGTGAACTGCTAAAACTCTGATTTACGTGAACCAATAATCTGATTGATTTAATAAGACCTAGTTTGATATTAATTAAAAATTACAGAAAAACATGAAAGAGCATTTTTCATTGATAGTCATTTGTAGGAGAAACTATACATATTATTATTTTTGAAATGGCTCCTCAAAAGTTTTATTTGATAGTTTTTTATGATAGCAGTGAAATTGAGGAGATCTCTACTTAGAAATTCATTCCTTAAGCTGCATAACTAAATAACATAACATCTGAAAATAAGTTAATATTTAGTGAGGGAAAAGTATGTGTTATTTCAGTGATTTCAGAAGAAAAGCTATAATTATGTAGCCTTCACATATGATATCATAATTATAGTGCTTTATCTGATTCATTTGGGAAAGGTGCATCTTGAGACAAATAGTAATGGAACTCAACATTTTAAGTTAAATGACCAAGATACTGAGTGGTGCTTTTGTCTTCACAATAGATATTTAGTTTTAAAAAGAATAAAGGAAATGGGCAGTGGGATTGGCAGTGGGATACAGAGTCTTTCACCTTCATAATTGATTCAATTGAATTTCAGGTTGCTAGTAATTGAAATTTGCCTCAGCTGATGGGTGCTCAGTAGTCTATTGTTACCAGAGTTGGAGGTCACAATATAGTTCCTAGTGCAAACGTATGATATATATTTTTAAACAGTCATAGCAATAAAATGTAATAGGTATGTACATGGAACTCTCTTAGCCAAGATCCTGCATACTCCACAGCAATCTTGAAAACTTGCAACAAAACTCAGGATTGTGCTTCAGTCCATGGCAGTACAGTGGTTATTCTGCAGCAGCTGCAGATATATTAATAATTTCATGTTTAGTTCAATATGAAAATGAATGAAGCAAATAATTCTGCATCAATCATATTACAAATTAAAATGATTTTTCATTGCCCTATATATTTTTTTTGTTTCAAATGTGTTGCCATATTAAATTGAAGACATGTGCATAGGAAACCTAGTGATGGCCGAGGAGGCTAGACACCATTATTCTATGGGTAATCTCACGATTTATGCAGCCAGGTAGAGGAAAGTTGAGATTTTTGAACCTGGGAGGGTGAGAAGTGGTAAAATACTTGAATTTTAAGTTGTCATTAAGTTTCAGAGAAAACAATAGATTTAGAAGGGTCTAATCCTTTTAAAAGATGTTGTTTGGGGCTGTCTGCAGATTCCATAGATCAATTAGGTGTATTCATACCCCTTTGCATACACAGACATATTCCAAGGGGCACAGGCGCTCACTTAGATATTTGCTTTGATTTACAACAGGCTGTATAAAAAGCACTAACAAAGTCAACACAAACTAAAATTTTATACATATAGGCTGTGTCTACACAGTAATGTTATTTTGGAACAACTGACATTATTTCAAAATGACAAAAATGTGTCTAAATTGCAAGCCATTATTACATAATAATGGCAAGCTGGAGGACTTCTTACTCTGACACCTGTAACCATCATTTCAGGAGGTGTAAGGGAAGTTGAAGGAAGAGTGTTCTTCCTTCAACTACCTGCTGTGTAGACAGCGCCAAAACCCAAATTATGCTCTTTTGACTTAAACTACACAATTGACTTTGCTCATGTTGCATAGCTTAATTTGGCTTGTGCCTTGCTGCATAGATGTGCCCATAATGATATGTTTACATTGGTCTATATACTATACACTGAAATGTAAGTACATTTATATTTGATTGGTTTATTTCACAATTATGTAAGTAAAAATCAGAAAGTGAGCAATTTGTTGTTAATAGGTGTTGGCTGACACCTTTATTTTTATATCTGATTTTCTAAACAGTAGCTTTAAAGTTATGTGAAATTTGGGGTATTTGTGACTCCTGAAAGGCAATCTAGAAAGGTTTAGAGCCACTAGTTTAGATTATACTGGGTCCTGCCTCAATGCAGGGGATGGAACAAAATGACCCATCGAGTTTTCTTCCAATCCTATATTCCTATGATTTTATTGCAAGAACCAGCTAAACTTAAAGTTGGATTATCTATTCTTACAGCACACTCTCTCAAAGACTGAGGGTATGTCTACACTACCCCGCTAGTGCGAACTAGCGGGGTAATGTATGCATACCGAACGTGCAAATGAAGCCCGGGATTTGAATTTCCCGGGCTTTATTTGCATAAGCCGGCCGGCACCATTTTTAAATGCCGGCTTGTTCGAACCCCGTGCCGCGCGGCTACACGCGGCACGGGCTAGATAGTTTGGACTAGCAAGCTAGTCCGAACTATCTGTATGCCTCGTGGAACGAGGTGTACAGATAGTTCAGAATGGCTTGCTAGTCCGTACTATCTAGCCCGTGCTGCGTGTAGCCGCGCGGCACGGGGTTCGAACAATCCGGCATTTAAAAATGGCGCCGGCCGGCTTATGCAAATAAAGCCCGGGAAATTCAAATCCCGGGCTTCATTTGCACGTTCGGTATGCATACATTACCCCGCTAGTTCGCACTAGCGGGGTAGTGTAGACATACCCTGATGGATCTATTCTCTCACCAAAGGTTGAGGAGTTACATGCCAAAATTCTCTGTGGCTCAAAGGGAGAATTGCATCATTATATAGTAATATTAATATACTATATCATTATATGTATACATATACTATACATTATATATTTATATAGTAAAATCTATCTAAAAATGTAATACTCTATTAAATAACATAATGAATCCAATACTGTATTAAGTTTTGTCGCTGGCCATCCATTTTCCAGTCCTGCTAGACTGATGACCCATGAAAGTCAATACAATACCAGTATGAACCAGATAAGGAAGAAGCACAGTCTGTTCATTTGCCTGGACATAGTAAGTAAATTTGACCAGATCCCCTACGTGCGTATGTTAAGGTTACTTTAAGAAGATGCTGTAGCTGAATAATATGAGTGCATTGGAGAATAAGTAGGGGTATGTCTACACTACCCAGCTAGTTCGAAATAGCAGGGTAATGTAGGCATACCGCAATTGCAAATGAAGCCCGGGATTTGAATTTCTCAGGCTTCATTTGCATAAGCGGGGTGCCGCCATTTTTAAATCCCCGCTTGTTCCATGAGGAATAACGGTAGTTCGAACTAGGAAGCCTAGTTCGAACTACCTAGTTCATGCCGCGTGTAGCCACGCGGCACGGGGTTCGAATGAGCGTGGATTTAAAAATGGTGACATCCCGCTTATGCAAATGAAGCCCGGGAAATTCAAATCCCGAGCTTCATTTGCAATTGCGGTATGCCTACATTACCCCGCTAGTTCGAACTAGCGGGGTAGTGTAGACATACCGTAGTAGAATGATAGAGTACAATGGCATAATGGAAAATGAATCACATTTAAGTGTGCTGGTACATGTCACCAGTAGATAATTTAAGTGAAATTTTGCCAGTAGTTACCCTTAACCTGCTGGAAATAATAGTGGGAGGAGTACTTTTCTCTAAAGCAAGCAAGCTAATTGGAAAGAAGCCACTAGTGATCCAAACCACTTATTTGAGAAAGGACAGGATTCCTTTGCTGGTCCTTTGCAGGCTTGAAAATCACCCAATTACCCTTCACCAAATTCACAGGATTTTTGTTTTTATATTTTGAAAACTTGCATCTCAATTTGATGAAAACTTTAAAAAAAATGATGTGATTAATAAGGAAGAGCTTTCTAAATAAGGAAGAGCTTTCCATTTTATGTACCAACATTCAGTAAATAGAAAATTTGGAAAATATAGCTGCACTTAATTTAGAAAAACTGGGTTGTGGGTGTTTTTGTTTTTGTTTTGTTTTGTTTACATTTAAAAGCATGCTAACAGAGAAATTATATGATGGTTGCATTTATAAACACCTGAACTTTAACTACATATCAGATCCACAAAATTTTGGAAAATAATGCTCTTGGGGACAATCTCTAAGACTTAAAGACCAAGTCCTTTTTATTCACTTTAATGGGATCTGAATTTTACTCTAAAAATACAGATTTAGACATTTCAGTCCAAGAAAAATAGCCCATCAATTTACATGATTTTATTCATAAAATTCCTTGCTAGTGACGGAAACTTTATTCTATATTACTAGTGTTGTTACAATTTGTTAACTCTTACTTATCTATTCCATTCTGTGTCATTGAAATTTCATTGTGTGGTTCTCAGTGAGTTTAAAAAAGACCATTATTTTTTAACTCATCCACTGTGAAACAGGCTGGTTCCCATAAGTATAATTATTTTTTCTTTGAGAATGTTTTTAAACTCTACCTCTCCATTTGTTATTTTCACAGAATCATAAAGACTGAAGATTTTTTTAAACAGTCTTTTATTATCCAGTCTCTCAGAGATTTTCATCAAGACATCTTGTGCTTTGGTACTGCCACATTTCTCTGAGAATGTCAAGGATCTCTGTTTTCACTCCTTCAGAAAATTCTGTATTTGTTGATCTGTGGTCATAAAAATTGTGGTATTACAAATTTAGCATAATGTAACTTCAGTACGGCTCAAGTAGGAAAATGTAGAATATGGGGGGTTCTTGTTTAAACACAGACATCTTGGTAATTTAGCAACCACAGAAAGCAACACTATGAAATAACACAGGAAAATCAAGCCTTAACTACCGTAATTATTATAATCATCACGATATTAAGTATTATTTATATCAATGTCTTCTCCAATATGAAGTTTCTGTTTTAAAAGTATAAAATATGTTAAAAAATGGATATGAAGCTCTCATTTCAAAAGCTCTTGTAGTTTGGCTTAAAAGGAGAAACTGGTCCTGAATATGAAGATGGAAAGCAACATGAGTGAAAATAATTATGAAATTATAGGCTTAATATACTCTGAATAGGAAAGAGTGAGAGCAGGAAAATAAGGATCATGGATTTCAAAAAATCCATGACTTTAACAAACTGAAAGAACTAGTAGGTTCCATTGGAAGAAAACATAAATGTAAAAGTTGTTGATGAGAGCTGGCAGTTTCTCAAAGGTATGACATAAAACTATCCCTGTGCAAAGAAAAGATACAAAAAATAATAAGATGCCAATGTAATAGTAGTCCCCTTACTAAAGGTGTCTCTGCTTATTCTCTGGGAAGATCCTGTGTGCTGCAATCTAGCCCCAAAGACTACAATTCCCATGAGCCCTTGAGGAAACCAGGATGGAAGTGTTTTTTTGTTTGGGGTCTGGGTATCTCCATGTGTATGGAAAGAGACTCTCAGCAGTCTGTCAACTCTTCCCTGCTACTACTCTGCAAGTATAATTGAATTGGGATGCCTTAGTCACATGAAACTCAAAAAGGAGTCCTACAAACAGTGAAAACATGGACACATCGTTAAGAATGCATACCAAAAAAATGAGCACGAACATGTAGGACAAAGACAGAAAGTCTAAACACACACAAGTTACCATAGGCATGCACAGCACATTTCATTAGGGTGTACACCCAGGGAATTTTTTTTTAAAGGTGAACATTTATTGAATACTCAGTCATAAAGAACATTATTTTTATTCATCAAACAAACTAAAGAAACTAAAACTGAACTAAACTTAATTTTTTTTTTTAAATTAACAATTAAACTTTATTTAAAAAAATACAGACTAAAGTATGGGACATTGTACTTTTTAGTTTGTTATTTCCATGTGCAATTTGGCACTAATTGCATTATACAGCAATACATACTTTAAAACTAAAAGAACATATCATGTGATTAAATTAAAACATAAAGCCACTTTTTTTTGAGACATTATAAGGTTACTGGGTAGTCTTAAAAAAAATACCAGACACACTTCATGGGGGGGGGGGGAGGGACCGACAGGGAGGGGAAAGGGGCTGGCTGGGAGGAAGGGGGGCCGGGAAGCAGAGCTGGAGGGCGGGGTCGGGGCTGGCTGGGGGCGATCGGGGGGGTGGCTGATGGGAAGCAGAGCTGGTCGGTGGGGGGAGGGGGGATGGTGGAGCAGGGCTGGCTCGGGGAGCTCAGGAGGAGGAAGAGAGAACTGGCCGCCGGAAGCAGTGCTGGTGGGGGGTGCCATGGGGCTGGCCGGGGAAGATCGGGAGGAGGAACCGACCGGCGGGAGGCAGAGCTGGTGGCAGGGGAGGGGGTTGGGTACAGTGGGACTGGCTGGGGGAGATCGGGAGAGGAGGGGAGAACTGGCTGCCAGAAGCAGGGCTGGCGGTGGTGCAGTGGGGCTGGCCGGGGAAGATCGGGAGGAAAAGTTGGGGAGAACCTACCAGCTGACCAAGAGGGGGCATGGGGGAAGAGTGTATCAGCTGGTGGGGAGCAGAACTGACCCAGGCAGTGCAGATCCCAGGGCGCTCCTGCCCCCCGCACAGTCCAGGCAAAGCACAAGTCAGTCCGGCTGCGGCTCTACCACGCGCTTGACCAGCATGCAGGAGCACGGACCAGGGTGCCCCTCCTCCTCACACGCAACTAGAGCTCCCAGCGCCGATCGCGCCCTACCTCCCAGCCACTCCCCCCCCCCCCCCAGGATTCTGGGTGCCCAGTCAGAAAACCAGAAAATATCAGACATTGCACATATCCGGAATTTTCTGGATTTTTTTTTACCAGACAGAGCCCCAAAAAACTGGACTGTCTGGTAGAAAACCAGATACCTGGCAACCCTAAGACATTAGGGTGTGCCTGGGCACACCCGGCACACCCCATACGCACACCAGTGCAAGTTACACCTAACAAGGGACATAAGAAACAATTCCCTGAGTACATTAGGAGAAAGAGAATGGCAAAGAATGTAGATTCACTATGTAGAGGGGAAGGACAGCTAATAATGGACAAAACAAATTTTAAAAGTTTTAATACTTATGGGTATGTCTACACTACCACCGAACTAGGTGGTAATGTAGGCAACCGGAGTTGCAAATGAAGCCCGGGATTTGAAATTCCCGGGCTTCATTTGCATAAAGCTGGGCGCCGCCATTTTTAAAAGTCCACTAGTGTGGACTCCGTGCCTCGCGGCTACACGCGACATGGACTAGGTAGTTCAGACTAGGCTTCCCCGTTTCACGAGGAGTAACGGTAGTTCGGACTAGGAAGCCTAGTCCGAACTACCTAGTCCGTGCTGCGTGTAGCCGTGCGGCACGGAGTCCGCACTGGTGAACATTTAAAAATGGTGGCGCCCGGCTTTATGCAAATGAAGCCCGGGAAATTCAAATCCCAGGCTTCATTTGCAACTCCAGTTGCCTACATTACCACCCTAGTTCGAACTAGGGTGGTAGTGTAGACATACCCTATTTTACTTCAGTCTTCTCTGAACAAGTTAATTTTGTGTTGAAGCTTAGCACAACTGGTATTCACTACAATGGAGAAGACAAAGAAGCTTGGAAGGGAAAGTATATATTAGATTCATTCAAGTCAGCAGGACCTGAGGACTTAGCTGCAACAATGTCTGAACCATTGGTGATTATCTTGAAAACCTCACGGAGGACAGTCAGGATCCCACAGGACTGGAGAAGAACAAACATATTACTTCTTTTTAAAAGGAGGAATTAAGAGGACTCTGAGACTAATAGACCAGACAGTCTAACTTTAATACTTGTACAAAATACAAGTACAAAAATATTAAACTATCTTTTGTAAGCCCTTAGAGGATAGTAGAATTATATGTAATATCCAGTAAGGACTGGTCAGGAACAAATATACCCAAAGCAACCTAATTTTCTATTTTTGACAGGTTTACAGGCCTACTAGATTGGAGAAACTGTAGAGGTGATATGATTTTTAGTAATGCTTTTGATACAGGTCAGCTTTACATTCTCATTGCAAACTATGGAGCCATGGTCTAGATTAAATTACTGTAAAGTAGGTACATAACTGGTTAAAAAAAGATATTCAGAGAATTATTATCAACGGTTTACTGTCAGCTTAGGATGATTGATCCCAGGTGTCTGTCCTGGGTTCCACGCTAGTCAATATTTTCATTAATGACATAGGTAAAGGACTAGATAATATGCTTATAAACTTCGTGGATAAACTGGGAGTGTACTTTGGAGGACAAGATTAGAATTCAAAATCATCTTCAGAAATTAGGGAATTGGTCTGAAATCAATAGGATGAAATTCAGTAAAGTCAAGTGCAAAATACTATATTTTGCAAGGAAAAAATCAATTACACAGATACAGAAATGGGCTTAATTAGCTGGATGGTAGACTTCTGCAAGAATCAGGAGGCATAGTAGATCACAAGGTGCAAATTGTTCTTTTCAGCCTCTTGTAACTTGAACAATCCAATATGTCATTATTTTTCTCTTTTTTTCTTTTCTTTAAAAGAGACCTTTCCCGCTATGCGTGTGGAACACGGCCACCATGGGGCTGGCCATTCTATATAACGTGTCCTGTCACAGTAGATAATCCACTTTCCTGAGAAATGGTAACTAGGTGACAGAAGAATTCTTTCATCAGCTTAACATTGTATACATTCGGGACTAGATCATCTTAACTATGTCTCTCCAGAGTGTGGATTTTTCAAACATCTATGAGATTACTTATGCCAATACAATTTTTCATTATAGACCAGCCCAAAATCTTCAATAAGGGAGATTTAGATTAGATATTAGGACAATTTAATTATAAGGATAGTTAAATGCAGGAATAGGTTTCCATGGGAACTTGTAGAATCTCAATCATTGAAAGTTTTTAAGAACAGGTTAGACAGTAACAGTCAGGGATGGTCTAGGTTAACTTGGTCCTCCCTAAGAGATGACCAGGGGATGAATTAGATGATCTCTCAGGACCTTTTCTGTTCTCCATGACATATGAGTCTAGAAAGTTATGGTAATTTGGCTGGATCCCAAAGACCAAAAAAAAAAAAATCACATTCTTGCTCCACTAAAAATATCACTACGATGAAGGAAGAGGCATTAGCTTGAACCTGTATCTGCTTGATAATAACTCGAATCACTAAATCAACCCAAGGCCACACAAAGGATTAATCTTTCTGTTACATTAATTACTACTGAATGCTGTCTTCATGCTGTTGTTGACAAATCACTAGTCACTTTTTTTTCTGTATTATAAATCTTGATGGTAGTAAGATTGCTTTATATCTCTGATTAAAAGAAGAACAAATCATGAATCATTTCACTGGAATCTTTGCACAGAGTTCAAACATAAGATCAGCATATTTAAAAATAATTTAAAGTTTTTAAATTGAAACGGCCTTTATTAATATTAATGTCTGTGATACTAAATGTAAATGTTAACTTAGCCAATACATATTCAGTCATCTAGATAATTATCGTGTTTTTCCTCAAAGCAATAATAGAAGTCAAAATTGACAGTTAGGCACTAACAAGAGTTATATTGAGAAAGGGAAAGAAATTAAGATAAAAAATTCTATAAGTGCTGTAAGTATTTTTCATTACGTATGACTACCAACTTTGAAAGAAAAATTCCATTATGAAATTCAGAGCATAGCTGCCCACAAAACTAAAACTATATATAACTGAGTAAATTTCAGAGACTGAAAATAAACAATGGCCAAGAACCAAGGGCCAAATCCCATAATACTTACTTTAGAGTAATATCCATTAAACTTAATATGTTTTGTTTTATATCATCATCATCATCAACAACCATAGGCTCAACGCTCGTTGGTTTCCAATGCCTCCCTCACTATTTCCTTCTGTCTTTCCCTGTTCAGTGCAGAGTGGCTTAGTTTCTGTAGACTAGCTCCGCACCAATCTACCATAACATTTATCCATTCTCTGCGGGGTCTGCCTCTCCTATGTGGCCCATCCATTTTGCTGAATACCAGGGTCTTAACTTTTCACTCATCGTTCATTCTGCAGATATGCTCGAGTAGCTATAAATTCTGTTGTATAACCTTCTGCAGTAGGTTCTCTTTCGGCTGTATCTTCCTATATAATTCGTTGTTGGTGACCTTCTGCATCCATCTTATTCTCAGGATCTTTCTATAACAACTCCTCTCCAATGCCAATATCTTTCTCTTCGAATCTTTTGTTATCACCAATGTTTCACATCTGTACAACGTGCTGCTAAATACACCTGTTTTCAAGACACTCAGCTTCATTCCTAAGGTAATCTTATCCATCACTTTCAAATTTGCTCTTGCTTTTGCTATTCTAGTTGCTATTTTCTTCCTACAGTCTAGATCATACATCATGTTGTTCCCCAAATACGTGAACTTCTCTACGTTCTCTAGTTCGATCCCATATACACTGATAACCCCTAAAACAGACAAATAGTGAATCTGAAATTTAGATTTCTATCATAGAAACAAGTTACTAAATTCACCAAGTTTGATACATTTTGCTATTAAAAAAGCCATACAGTTAAAAACATGTTTCATAGGAGTTAGCAAAACAGATAGTGTTAAGATTTCAGATTTTTGTTTGCTTCTTGATTTTAAAAAATCTTATATCCAACAATCTGTTCAATATCTTTTACACAGTAACTGAACTTTGGCAACATGCAAGCTACAGGCAATCTATTCAACCAAGATTAGTAATGTTCTGGACTCAGGGTATGTCTGCACTGCAGAGTTCTTTTGGAAAATCAGCCATTTTTGTGAAAAAAACTTCATTTATGTCCACACTGCAATCATACTCTTTCACAAAAAAAATCGAAAGAACAGAGGGGTTTTTCCGACATTGGTAAACCTCTTTCTATGGGTATGTCTAGACTACATGGCTCCATCGACGGAGCCATGTAGATTTGTTTTTTTGGCAAAGGCAAATGAAGCCGCGATTTAAATGATCGCGGCTTCATTTAAATGTAAATGGTTGCTGCGCTGAGCCGACAAACAGCTGATCAGCTGTTTGTCCGCTCAGCGCGCTAGTCTGGACGCTCCCCTGCCGACATCAAAGCCCTTTGTCCGCAGCCCTGGTAAACCTCATCCCACGAGGAATAACGGGGCTGCCGACAAAGGGCTTTGATGTCGGCAGGGGAGTGTCCAGACTAGCGCGCTGAGCAGACAAACAGCTGATCAGCTGTTTGTCGGCTCAGCACGGCAGCCATGTAAATTTAAATGAAGCCACAATAATTTAAATCGCGGCTTCATTTGCCTTTGCCTACAACCCTAATCTACATGGCTCCATTGATGGAGCCATGTAGTCTAGACACAGCCTATGAGGAAGAAGCCTTTTTCTGAAAGAGCTCTTTTGGAAATAGGCATGTGTGGATGGGGAAGAGGGAGTTGTTTTGAAAGAAATGGAAAAAGCAGAGGTGCCTTGGTGGCCACTCTGTCCATAATAATCACAGCTTAAATGAGAGAGAGTGTCCATTCAGTGTGGACGCTATCTCTCAAAAAAGCAGACTGCTTTTTCTATGCACTTTGGCAGTATGGACGCTCTCTTTCACAAGACGTTTTTTTAGAAGATCTCTTCTGGAAAAGCTTCTTCCAAAAGAAGCCTGCAATCTAGACGTAGCCTCAGTGGATTACATCGTCTGCCATTTAGCTGAACAGAATAGTGCATAGAAAATGCTACCAGGAACCTATGGGACTGAAATTTTTACTCCCTTCTTCAAGAGCTATGAATATAGATGTTTTCTTTATGTAAATGTCATCAGAGGAATTTTCCTTTACATAAAACAACTTCATAGCCAGAAACTTTTTACCAGCAACATTTTAACGGGGGTGAAAGTCAAAGAATTTTAAGTCTAAATTTTGTGTCCCTGCCAAGAACAGTTTTTATTTCAATCTTCTTAATGACTAGGAGGATCTTAATATATTCTTCTATTAGATTTTATTCTCCTGAAGTCAGTAAACTGATTATATCTTTTCAAACTGAATAATGTGGTTGATAAAAGCTAGTGTTAATAGATGATTTCAGGATTCACTTAATGGTATTTGTAAGAACCACTGAAGTACTTGAATGAGAGAAAGATTCAGGATTGGTGAAAAGAGGGTTACCTATAGGTATCACTTAAGGACCAGATCATGGTCCATTCTACATGCTCATACAGGAAGGAGTAAGAGCCTAAAGCAACAACTTGCTCCTTTATGTTAGCATGCCATACCATTGCTTCTTGAGTATGAGGTAAGCAAGCTCCACACAGCCATTTTGCACCCCTAAATCCCTCCTCCACATACAGAAAGGTGAGAGGAAAGACAGAGGGAGGGAGCAGGGCTTTGAATCCATCTGCCCCCTCTTTCCTCATGCATCAGAGAGTATATGCTGTGACTGAGGCTGAAGTTTACCCTGATGGAGATTGTGGCAATCTCCCTCACAAGCTGATCCAGGACAGAGCAAGAGCAGGCTGTTCCTTACTGTAGGCTGGCTCTCAAACTGACAATTTAGCCCTAAGATTGTTGTAGCAAGAACTGTTAAGAGATGAAGCAACAGCAAGTTAAAGTGTCTTAGTCATAAGAGACTGGACAAAGATAATGGGTCTGAGACCCAAGGACTAATTAGGTAGAGCTAGTAAAGCTTTTAGTTAGCCAGATTTTATACACCTCAGCCCCTCAAAGACTTTGGACCCACATTGCTGATTGAAAAAAACATGACTTGGTAACTTTCATAAATGTTATTAGAACAGTTAAACAAAAATAAAAACCAAGAGAACATATGACCAAAACTAAGCTACTATTCATTAAAGTAAAAATAAAGCATTACAATTATTAATATCAAAACAAAGCACACATGTTAACTCCAATCTATTACTGAGTGTAGTCATCACATTACTTAACTCAAATTAATATTGAAAATAATCAGTCCTTATACAGTTCTCTGATATTCTGTCAAGAACATAGCTGTCAGTCTGATTATAAATAGCAACAAAAGAGTTTCGCCCAAGCCAATCAACTTTACGATTTGAATGGTTAAGTATCTTAATACGGAAACCAAATTATTAGCATGATTTCTGAATCACATCCTTAGCATGAATTATATAACTTTCTCCTTAGACTTCAATTTTTATGGGGATTGGCTAAGTTCCCATCCCCAACAATATAATACATTCAGTATAATACAGATTTTAAGGGAATCATTTCTCAACGTTTTTATTTTTTACCAAAAAATTGAAGTTTGACAATTTCACATCTCTCAGGATTTTTAAACACAGACAAGTATTTTTATGAGACAAAATATGGGGCTGTTTAAACCTGGGGATTGTATCTTTTCCACTTTCCGTTTGTGGATTTTATGGGTTTGCTGACACCCATGCTCACAACCACACATTGCTATTCCAAAAATAAAATAAAATTAAAAAATAAAATATAAAATGACTGAGATATCTTCAAGCTAATTTAAGCAAAACATCAAAAAGAAAAAGGATAAAAATACGATACACCAAAGTGCTGGGACTCTCTGATCCTGGAACATCCTTCCAGACCACAGATGTTAACAGGTGAGGCCCGTTGTTGACTGGGCAAAGTCATTTTGCATGGATTACACTTAAATGAAAGTTCAAGAAATTAAATATACATAACAGAATTTTTTATTAATGTGCTTGCAAAGGGAAGTAAAAGAACAGTTTTAAATTTGTAGGATTTCAACTTCAAACATTATTAATTTTATTGAATAATTACCATACAGAGTAAATTTGAATAAGAAACTCGCAAAGCTTCCATTACTCTTTCCATAACTAATTTTAATTATTTGGTGATTTGTATCAGTAAAATTTTTCTTTGCACTAAAATGACAGTTGTATAGGTGACTCAATTTTAAATTTGTTAGAAAATATTTTATGAATTCTAATCATAATTGTCATGACTTTTTTCCAATGAAAAACTAAAATAATTACTTAAACCTTTCACCCAGCATGTTCTGGTGTAAAAAGTAGTGCATTCAGCTAATTTTAATGGCAGGATTGTTTATGCAAAATTTGGTATTTGTAGGTAATGGCAAAGTGTGACTTTATTTTGCAAAAACAAATCCACAAACAAACTCTTCAAAATATAGATTTGTTGAAAGATCTTGCATCAAAGTTTAAGGGGATCAACATGTAGGTTATAAAAGGTGGAAAGTATGTTGATGTCCTGAATACTAAATTTTTTTATATTTTGAAGTAGTTTTAAAAAGGCTGGAGCACGTTCTGATCACTCTTAACACCGTTAAATGAGAAAATGACAAAGGATTAATAAATTTCATTCTTTAATAGTCAGAGTAGAAACTGATTGCTTGAAGGAATCAGGACCATATTTATTTTCCACACAACACTTCACTATTGGGCAGCTGAATTCTGGCTTTTTTAAAGCTTCTATGGAAACATCTAGTATTAGTGAAGGAAGTGTATATTTCTATATGGACCAATTATATGATATAAGAATCTGAATAACTGTCTGAGCTTTAAGGATTGAGAAAGTATTTTACTCTTTGAAGGCCTAAGAAGCTATTTAGAGGTGAATTCTCAGTCTAACATTAGAGTTGCATTAGAGCTATACTCTGAAATAGAAGAAGAAATAGGCATATTAGAAGAAACCTCTAGTGACATTTTAGTATTCATGATTTTTCTAAAATTAGGCACTTAAGTCCATATTTAGGCTTCTAAAGAAAAGTGGACTGGTTTTCAGAGGTGATGAATACTGGCAACTCCTTCAGTCAGTAGGGTCTGCAGGAACTCAGCACCTTTGAAAGTCTTGCCATGTTTATTCAGAAACCCATGTACTGATTTAGTAATCTAACAATTCAGACAAGTTTAAATTTTAACTAATTCATTCCCAACCCCAACCGGTTTCATTTCATTAATTTGTTGCACCTTGTCATTGGCCTAAATTGTAAACTCTTTAAGACATAATCTGTCTCTTTACTATATGCATATACAGGGAAGCCCTGATCCTTGATCAAGAGTTCTAGTCATCACTGTAAGACAATTAATAAATATGAGCTTTGAAATGTATTCTTGAAAGCACCCTTTACATTAAAATATATAATCCAAAGATAGAACATCTGTAAATCTTTCTAACCACACATGAATCAGACCTGCAACGATAATGGAGAAAACAACCTTACAGCAGAAAACTACAATTGCATACTAACACATACATTTCTTAAGGGCCTGAATATTTTCCTGACAAAGTCAATCTGCACTTTTCCATTCACTTAAGTGAGTGCACAATCAGACCCTAGCAATTAGTAGGAAGATCTTGTTCTGGTTGTAGTGTTACTGTTTTCCAAATGGAGGGATTTAATCTGCACAACTCTTCAAAGTGAATATGTGATCTGGACAAAAAAAAAAATACACCAGTGGAACCACGAGATGAACTGCCTGTTATTGCAGTGGTGAGCCCCAGAAAAGGAAATAAGAGACAGGGAAATTGATCGAATTAATTACCATGGAATAAAGTATTCTGCAATAGCTATAGCTCCCATGTAGATAGTCTATTTCAAATTAAAAGTGATTTTATTCCAGAATAATTGCTCTGTTTTGGAAGTGCATTAATTATTTCATAATAAATTACTTTTATTCCAGAACACAGTGTCCAATTGCACATAGATGAGTCCTTACGCAGATGTGCTGTAAGTAGAATGCAGCACAGTTCTATATTAAATTGTTTGAAAATTTTGTAATCAATTTCTTTTTTAAGGAAAACCAGTATCGTCTCTTAATTTTAATTATTAACGATTTTTAAAATGTTAGTAATAATAAGATCATAATATTTTGCAGTAGCAATCCATTGTGAATATGGCGAGTGTTGCCTCTTTGCCACTGTCTGACTTTGCCAATTTCCACAGTCAGAAATAGCTGGCTATTGAGTCTCTTATTTTAAACTTTCCTACGATTAATTCAGACTGCTTTTCAAGGCTTCATCAATTACCATTTCAAAGACTAAACTTAGACATGGATCTAGAGCTCCGCTGCTGCTGGAAGAAGTAACTGAATATGCAGTCAACCAATGGCTGGAGTGTCAGAGTGGTCTACAAGACCAAAGTTGACAGGCTAAAACCAAATCATGGTTCATAATTTAAGTACCTCTAATCTCTATTACAAAGTCAGCAGATACACTGCATTTTAAAAAGCTCTTTCTGTTACTGGTGGGACAGATTAGACCTTCCACTTATTCAGGAGTCATAAATGTAGTTGTTGCTATGGTAACTGTGTATCTGTTGAACAGTAAATAATTGTGTTAAATGGATCACTAGTGCATTGGTTTATAGCAACACTAGTGCTGAGAAACACACAAATGCTGATTTTTTAATTTATATTTTTCATGACTGCACATATGGTCTTTTGTTGTGAGATGCAAAATCTCCTTTCAGCAGGATATCTGTTTTAAGCGTTACACAACCTTGTGTTGTACAAATTATGAAAAAGAAATTATTTGAATCTTAAACTGTATGTGATTGTAATATGAACACCTACTGTATATTCTGCAGTCTTTTCACGTAGTTATTATGGGAAACCTAAGAAAGCATGTCTAATGATTGTATATGAATTAGGTTCTTAGGTATAAAAATTAGGACAACAAAATATTGACTGCTGGTGATCTGAACAATCTCAAAGCTGTGTGTAAAATCCATTGACTTTGTCATCAGCAAACATTTTCTTTAGAAAGATATGTTCCTATAAGCAATCCATACTAGCCAATTTACCTTCTATATTTCTATAGAAGGATTTGGCAAATATGCCTTTAGCTTAATCAAATACAAAGTTCAACATTTATTTTAGATAAATAGATTTTTTTTGCTATAAAACCTGATAAAAAATGGCATAAATGCTATGAATAGGTTTACAATGCTCTCTTGTACAAAGGCAAATATGGAAGAGAGCATTTTTAACCTTCCTAGAAATGCAGTTGTATTCTATCTCTTTTAATTAAAAGTAAACAAACAAAGAACGATTGGTCAAATCAATGGAGGGGAAAAAAGGAAAAGAATAGTAATGATACTACAGAACCCACACTCTAGGGCTACGTCTATACAGTAGCCTTCTTGCAGAAAAGCATATGCATATGCATATGCAAATAAAGCGTGGCATGGAAGATCACCGTGCTTCATTTGCAAAAGTAATGAGCAGCTGTTTTTGTGCTAGAGGCTTTTGCACAAAAATGAGCTGTGTAGATGGCTCCTTTTTGTTCAAAACCCCCCTTCTCCTTAGGAAGAATGGCTCTTGCACAAGAGAGAGATTTTGCACAAAAAGGAGCCGTCTACATGGCTCATTTTTGTGCAAAAGCCTTTACCGCAAAAATGGCTGCTCATTACTTGTGCAAATGAAGCGCGGTGATATTCCACACCATGCTTCATTTGCATACTCTTTTCTGCAAGAAGGCTACAGCATAAATGTAACCTAGGGTGTGTCTAGACTACATGCCTCCTTCGACGGAGGCATGTAGATTAGCCAGATCGGAAGAGGGAAATGAAGCCGCGATTAAAATAATCGCGGCTTCATTTAAATTTAAATGGCTGCCCCGATCTGCCGATCAGCTGTTTGTCGGCAGATCGGGGGAGTCTGGACGCGATGCCCCGACAAAGAAGCCTTTCTTCATCGACACAGGTAAACCTGGTTTCACGAGGCTTACCTGTGTCGATGAAGAAAGGCTTCTTTGTCGGGGCATCGCGTCCAGACTCCCCCGATCTGCCGACAAACAGCTGATCGGCAGATCGGGGCAGCCATTTAAATTTAAATGAAGCCGCGATTATTTTAATCGCGGCTTCATTTCCCTCTTCCGATCTGGCTAATCTACATGCCTCCGTCGAAGGAGGCATGTAGTCTAGACACACCCCTAGTGGTTACCTAGAGAAACTGTATTGTATTCTTCTCTGTGATGATGAAAAAAACGACCAATCACAAATTTTGGCAATAATGTTGAAAAAAACCCATAGATTTTATTTATTCACAGAAACTATACCAATACTTATTTTAGCTATGTTAAAATTCAATATTAGATGAAATAGTGGATGTTTTAAGTACAACGTGGAAGATTTAAATGTAATTCAAAATGCAGTGTTAACATCTAGTTATTCAAAACCTTAGTGAAATATTAACTACTGTAAAATATAATACAATAAAGAAAAAAAGTATAGATTAAAGTATCATATTATGGGCACTGAAAAAGAGTTCTCGTATACTTTAAAAAGTTTTGGTGCCTTATGAGTACAGAAGAACAATTGCTCCAAGAGGAACACATTTGGGCATGTGCTATTTATTGGTGTCTATTTCTCAAATATTATGTCTTTTCCCCTTAAATGAGCTACAACATCTGAATTATTTTATATTAAGAAAAAAACCCTCAGGATCAAGTGAATCTGTCTCCTGTCTCACAGTCAGTGGGTGTCTAAATAGCAAACATATATTGGCACCTATTTTTCAAGGTGTTATAAAATGGCAGACACAACACCACATAAGAAAGTAATGAAAAGTGAAGACATCTAATGGTACGTTCTGCTCCTCTGATAGAAGCAAATATTTACTGCTATTACATCCACCATTATTCCACAGTGCATGCGCAACTGTAATTACACCAGCCTTCTAGTTCCCCATGTTTCAAACTACCCCAAAAACAATATTAGTTATAGAAAGTTGGTACTTCATTTTATGAAATGGGATGAAGAGAATTAGGTAGAAGGGGTTCAATGGATGGCTGGCAGCTCCATAGCGATGGAATTGATGTGTAGTATACAGTCGCTGTACTGTTAGTTGTTATGGAAGATACTTTCTGAGACCAAGATGAGCATGAATTTCACTACCTTCAAAGGGTGATAGAAGACACACATCTTTGAATTAGAATTTTTCAAACAATTATGTAGTATTAACAATCAGCACAAGAGTTAGCTACTATATTACCACCATATCAAACTGTCTTAAAAGATGCAAGAAAAAACTCTGAATGATAGGAGTATGTTTAATATTGTGAGATGCTCAGACATCATGGAGTAAAATACTGTAAACAAATCAATTCACGCATTATACAAGTTGTACCTGCCTTAACTAGGAATCTCTTGTCCGGCAAACACCCATGGTTCAGCAAGACCACAGATGTTCCTGGATCACAGAGTCCAGGTACAGGGAGGTCTTCCCAGGGGCAGGAGTGCAGCACAGGGGGATGGCAACTCAGCCAGGACCCCCAGTGTGTGTTGGGGGTGGGAGGAGCAAGTGGGCAGTGGGGAAATCTGGCCCCCAAAGTTGTGCAGTAGCAGCGGACTGTCAGTGGCCATGCAGCTCTGGCCCCAGTGGCAGCCAGGAAGCTCTGGCCTTGGCTGCACAGCTCTGGCTCTGATGGCAGCTAAGAAGCTCTGGCTCTGGCCACACAGATCCAGCCCCAGCAGTAGACAGGCAGCTCCAGCTTTGTAACTGCAGTCCCAGTGGCAGACCGGGAACTCTGGCCCTGCCTGCTCAGCTCTGATCCCAGCAGCAGTGGGGCCAGTGGGAGCTAGATAGCTCCAGCTCAGGGAACGACCAAGCAAGAGAGGGGCCAGTGGGAAGTAAAGAACTCCAGCCCAAGAAGCGACCAGGCAGCAGTAGGGAGGGCTGTAGTCCTAGCGGAGAGGGGCAGCAGTTTAGCATTGGGTAAGAATGGGAGGGACCTCCCCTGGTGCAGCAAATGCCATTGTTCAGAACCGGTCAGGTCCTGAAGGTTCTGGACCAGGGAGGTCCAATCTGTATTATATATTTTAGAGAATTTGTCTGTTTGATAAAAAACTTTCCCTAAACAGTAAGAGCTTCAACTACCACATTCAGTAAGATTCCTATTATTGTTACTTAAAGCAATAAGGATTGTGCCATGAAAATGGGATGTGCCTGGAATGGAATTGTTTCTCATAAACCAAATTGAAAAAAGACCAAATCACCAAATCAAGAACAGTTCTCAAAACTGGTATGTGAAAGTTGAAAGTGACTGAACCAAGATGAACCAGAAACATAGGATGATCCTGGAATGGGATTGCTTCTCAATAAACATTACAGAAAAGATATAAAGCAGAAATTTGGAGTACTATGCTGTTTGGGCACAGCTATATCAATACTTAAGATATGAAAAGTAGAAGACAAAGTTACTGGAAACAAAATTGACTATTTCCTTTTGTTGTTAATGCATAGCAAATGATGAGAATTTATAGGGATGAAGAAAAATATACTTCACGGAATACCAATTTGAAAAATTTACTAAAATAAACTTAAAATAGCACTGTATTTTAGAAAAATGCAATTATTTCAATGAATCATGTTCTTTTTCCTTTTACTTAAAAAAAATCAAGTTAAGGTCCTGAGCAGCACTGGATAAATGTGAAAGTTAATAAATAAGAATAAAGATTATATTGGCAGTGAACAGGTGTCAAAACAATACATTCTGATTAGTATCAGTTGAATAGGGGATTTATGTTCCTTGGGCTCATCCCTTGCATCTTTTTTAAAGAGATGGATGCATATTGGCCAACCTTCAAACTTAATGTACATGTAGATATAAATTACATAGTTGTGTTAGGAAGTGTAGCTATTTTAGTCATTCATTTCTTTAAAAAACTTATATGAATGTCATCTGGCCCTGGTGATACAGTTGCCAGTTTTGGTTGGATATATATATGGAGGTTTCTTCAAATTTCATAATCTTTAATTAAAGATTAATCTTAAAATTCGTTGTGACTCCAAGGCAATCCTGGATGGGTTGGCAACCCTCCTTGGTAATTTATTCCAATTTAATTTCTTGAGTATTTTCATGATCTGGTACCTTTACTACATCTAAAGAGCAGTCCATTAAGTAGGTATTTCACCTTCATCCCCCATGAAGATCAATGCAATGAAATCTTTAAGTTTTTCTGTAATTTGTTTATTCTCTGTGACCCCGACAAAGTCCTTTCATAATAGTCTGTTTTCTTTACAACCTAGAGAAGTAAACATTCTTCCCATTAGATTCCTACTTCTTGTGAACTAAAATAACATGTCTTTATTAAATAACTTTCCCTTTTTATAGGTTTCATAGTATTGGTTCTATTAAATTAACATCACGCAGAACGGGCTACATTTCTTTTTTTTAAAGGATACCCTTTTTTAGTTACTTAAAAAAATTCCATATGTTAATTATGGGTCTATTCAAACTCCCATTTAAATCAGTGGAAAGACTGTCAATGACTTCATTAGGAGCTGGATTAAGCCCTAAATCAGACATATATTTTCTATTCTTGACTAGACCGTGGTAAATTTTCATCACGCTGTGCCCAGATTTAGTCGCCTATTACTGCTAATGTGAGTCATACAGGTAAATCCTGCCACACAATTGAAAAAATACATTTGAAAATTATATTTAGTGTGTGCAGTAGGTGCATCAGTGTGCTGATAAATAGCAAAAAAAGTATTAATGTATTTTGGGATGAAATTTACTGTATATAACTGCTAAGTATTCATATTTTCATTTTTCTTCCAATTAAATTTATTCTGACAGCCTATTTGTAAAATTAGCTTCTTCTACCTGCTGATAAGCCTGTCTGAACACAAAGTCCCCAATAGTTAAATATGGTAGAGGAAAAGCAAGGCTTTTTTCCTTAAAAAGACCATAGTGTAACTGAGTTAAAAGTGTGACCATTTTCCTTAGAATTATCTGGTACTAAATATTTTGACAATTTTTCAAATTACTCCAAATTCAAGTAATAAAATATGCAAATCGTGAAACATATTTATATTAAAATTTTACTTACATAAATCTAAATCTCTATTTAATACAATATATCACAATATGACACAGTTGTGATAAAATTTCACAGCTTAAAATTGTTGAAAAGCTTGTAAAAGAGATAGTTTAAAACTGGTAGCAGATTGGTTTAAAACATATAGCAGTATATTTTGTAAATGCTCCAGTAATCAGTAATAAGGGCTGCAGAAAGCTTTCCAGAAGACAAAATTTATGGTGCAATAAAGTAGATAGGAAAACTGAATAATCTGGGGAAGAATTATAAATAATAGCCATTAATAGTATTTAAAACTGAGTATGGGTAGATCACATTTCAAAAAGACAAGCCTTCCTTCATTTTCTGGCAGGAGCTGGCATCTGTTGTCAGATGTAACATTCTCTAAATAACTGAAGAGCCTTTCAGAGGAAACAGTCCTAGGCAGAGCTCTCTGAGAAAAGACAAAGCCAGGTTTACGAGATGTGGAAGCCTGATAGCATTATACATCTATCTACCACTCAGCTGGATTTCCGGAGAATAATTGGCTCAGTAAGGTGTAGTGCAAGTTCAGTCTAGGCAGCACTTTTTAGTTATCAGGGTCTGCGAATTGATCATGATCTTTTCTTAGAAGCTCTGCACATTTAAAGTTTCAAAGCAGGCTTTATTTATCAGATTGCTGGATGACTAGAGTCTCTTTCTTCTCTCTATTTCATTTTTTTCCTAGGGTTTGATTTGTTGTTCTTCTCTTAAGTGCAGAATCCCTGGTATTCCTGTGGTGCATTTCAGAACTTAAATTCAAGAGTGAGCATGCAAGCGACCATATTTTTCCCAACATTTCACATTGGTAAACTGCTCAGAAGCAGAATATACAGTTGTCTTTTTCAAGGCCTTAGCTCAACTATTTTGTATCCTGGCTGCCGGCACCATGACAAATACACCAATATTTCTAGAACTTATCCCATAGGCAAACTCTTCCAAGGGCTTAAATACGTAGAAGGTAGTCTGTCAGAGACCATCCTGCCTTAGTACACTGATTTTCACTTTTAGTGTGTACAAAATAATGCGTTCATTCTCTAGCAACTCCGGTAACCTGTGGTGTTTCGAAAAGAGTGATGAAAGACATTTTTTAAAATGGCAAAACCAATTTTCCAATAGCCAAAAGCATGTATCTCCCCAACTCTTGTTTTAATGAGATGTTATTAATGCCGAATTACAGGGTAACCTCAGTAGTCCACCTTTTAGTCAATAAAAGTCATCACCGTATTTGCAGTGCTTTCTCAGAAAACCATGTAGAAACTAATGCTAGCAATCTTCCAGTTGGTGAGCACAAGCTGAAAAGTATTTGATATAGCAGTTTCCCTCTGCCAGTCTATTTCAATTCAGAAAACGGGTTAGTTGCTTCAGTAATTGTGGCTATTTAAGTTTTACCTCTACAAATACACATGCCACTGTGCTGTGGGAACCTTCTGGGAAGTATGCTCTGTAGGCCACACAAATGCCCTCTCACAACACCAAATATTCATTCTGACCATAGGGTCATTCTGTTTGTTTATAATAATTTTCTTCAGATGCATATTCATTCACTGTTCTCTATGTCACTCTTTCCGTCTAGCTAGATTGAATGGAAATTTTCTTACCACATAATTTCCTTTCTCGTATCCAAATTTCCCATAATTCCTTTAAATCTTGGCTGTTCCCCTCTACTCCTCAGTTTACAGAGACAGTTCAAAGCTGCAGGACAGTATCTATTGCTCATGCCTCCTTCTCTTGCTTGAATACCAAAGCACCATAGAATTTGTAAATACCCTTCTACAGCAAATGCCAACTCATTACATATGTATAGCAGCTGACTGATTATGTAGTTACTGTCAAAATAAAAGCTGATTCCGGTAGAAATGCAGGAGATACATTTTGAAATAGGATTGTCCAATGTTTCATAGGCTGCCACAATACAATAGAAAGCCTGAAAGCTCTGAGTCCTTGACACTTTGGGTGCAAGGCAACAATGTACACCAAGGATACGTCTAGACTACGGGCTTTTTTCTAGAGAGGTTTTGTCAACAGATACTGTCGACAAAGCCTCTGTTGAAAAAGAGCATCTAGACTACAGCCAGTTCTGTCGACATAGCAAGCCGCTTTTTTGACAGAGAATCTAGACGCTCTCTTTTGAAAAAGCACAGTGTGGATGCAATAGTGACTTTTTTCGACATAACTTTGTCGAAAAAAGGCTTTATTCCTCAGAATGAGGTTTACCACCGTCGACAAAACTGCCCCGTTCTGTTGACTTACTGTCGACAGAACTCGGCGGTAGTCTAGACGCAAAAGTCCACACCTTAGGGTAGGTCATTAGTGCTCTTCGGCTGACCAAGGTGCTACAGCTTCTTGCTCAAATGCCTTGAACAGAATAAAGGATAATTTCAAGAGCATGGACAGAATAGCTCATTTTAGGGAGAGATGACTGTGGAGTTCTTAGCATTACCTTGTCATCATGGAACATGCAATAAGATTGCAACCTCTGACCCTGGTGTAGCAAATGTAATGGCAACCAAAAAGAGGTTTGGATGGAGAGGTTCAATGCTGACATCAAAATCAGAAGTTGGAAGGGATGAGCTGTTAGGGATTTTAACATCAATGGTAGATCCTAGTTAGGAAACATCAGCCTGACAGCCAGTCTGGCCAATCTAACTGCTTTAAGAAGTCTGGATACTTGGATGTTTTCTGCTGGACAGCCAAAAATTCTGCAACTAGAATGCTACTAATGAGTCCCAATGTCAAAGAAATATCTATACAGCTATTTTTAGCACGCTAGCTCAATCAGTGCTAGAACACTTGATCCCATATGCAATACTGACATACCTAACAAATAGTTGAAGATGCTGAGCTATACACTCATTCAATATGGATGTGAGATCTTGGATCTTCTAGAGACCTTTGAGTTATAGATAACATCTTGCCATTGAGGTGTCTATGTTCCCTTCCAGTTGCCTTGTTAAGGGAATAAAAAATTTTCCTTGATATTTATTACAAAGTTATGCATTTGAAGGAGATCCAGTATATGAATCATAGTGTGCATACATATGCAGTGCAGGTTGGAGCTCTAATCAGAATGGCTTGAAATGGGCAGAGATGAATATCCTACAATCTGAATCTGTCTGTAATCACCACCACCATCTTCCTAAGGAGCCTGAAAGAGTATTAGAGGCTGGATGGGAGCATTCAGCACTAGTAATGATCTCTGCTGTAAACAAATTTCAGAATATTGTGGTGGCATCGGTAGCATATGGAGATGGATGTGCCAGATCCACTGAAGTTAGGGGCTCCTCTTGCTACAGGGATGACACTGTAGATGCTACAGTCCTGAGGGCCTTTACCTTTCTGATCCTCTTGTTCAGCCTCTTGATGAAGTCAGGGACTCCTTCAGTGCACTTCTGAACATCAAAGAAGATGGACTGGACTTCTGATCATCTTTCTTCTAAGGAGCAATAGAATGACAAGGTAACACTTGGCAAAGTAAAAAAAAAATCTGTCTGAAAATGAATTTGTACTCACTTCTTAAAGCATTCATCAGAGAAGGGAAGACCTGCTTTAATTTTGCAGCATTTTCTGTCACTCTTTCTTCTAGTTTTTCTCCAAAGAAGAGAGATTCTGTGAACTTATAGGCGCATGTAACTACCTTGAAGTGAGTATCTATCTTCTGGGGAGGAACCATATATGCCTCCTGGCTGCTGAGCTGGATGTCCTAGTCACTGGCTGAGAATCCCATTGTGTCTGTTGAGGTGTCAGCCATGAATGCTGTTGCCAGAGAAAATTTCTTAGGTTTGGAGCTATCATCTGGATGGACCCTGTCTTTAATGGCCCTACTCTCCTCCAGCCATAACAATCTAGCTTTTGCAATATACATGGTTATGAAGGGAACTCTGAGGGTGGCCAAGGAAGCTTTGCAGTCTCCTCTGAGGGTGGCTTCTGCTTTCCTGTTAAGAATTCTCCTTTTGAAGGAATAACCATCTTATGGCTGCATCAACTGAGGTCATGTTTGTTAATATATGTATAGTGTTAGGTTTTTCCCATTACTCCCTGATCACTTCTCCAGAGGAGTAGCTCAGGCTGCCTTGGGGGATGTTTTGAAATATTTACTTTGAGGCTTATCCGCAGGACCCTGTTCAGACTAGATTTGAATTATGGTCATACATTTTTTGCCTATGGGCTCAAACTTCTCAGGGAGAAATATTTATTGCATTTTTCCAAGTCCTCAACAGTGTTTTTCCTTAGTAGAAAAAGAGAAATCTGAGTCAGAGAGCAAGTGCTTCCTGTATTTATTGTACTGTTTTTCCCCTTTTTTGTTCCTTTGTGCTTTTTGACATTTTGTGGGTGTTACTGACCATGTTGTAGTCAAGAGTGCAGTCTATTGAAGTTTGCCTAGTGCAGAGCCCAGAGGAACTTCTGCCTCTGAATCCTTCCATTCAGGGTCCCACTCCACCTAATTCAGGAAGGAGAGGGTCTTATTATCAAAATTCCCTGACTCATATTAGCGGAGAAATGCAGCATGCAGTGAACCTTACGTCTCTTCCCAAGTCACTCAAATCTGTTTTTAAATCCTGGGGAGGAAGGACTGCTAAGACCCACAGAGGTCTTATCTTTGCCCCATGTTACCCCAGGACTTGTCCCTTGGGTATTCTGGATTAAGTTTTCCCAAAAGCTTCTCTTTGCTCTGCTCTGTGTCTCATGCCCATGTTTCCCTCCTCCCACCTCCCCCTTGTGGAAGAGCCATGGCTGCTTGTTGGGAGGGCTGACATGTCTGTCCAGCTGAATTCAGTGGCTGGGAGCAGGCTGGACATAATTTGCCTTTTATTGAGCCCGGGGAAGCTCCCTCAAATATGAAGCACCTTTGGAC
Organism: Pelodiscus sinensis; assembly: GCF_052426305.1. Lineage (NCBI taxonomy): Eukaryota > Metazoa > Chordata > Testudines > Trionychidae > Pelodiscus > Pelodiscus sinensis. The sequence goes on from NC_143053.1 coordinate 52,904,634, forward strand.
TTTGCCCAGTGCTTGCATAGCTGTTCAGCTGGGCCTTTAAAAGGACAGTAGTGCTTAGCAGGGAGCTACTTCAGTGAAGGTACAAGTGGTAATTGCAATGACACAACGCGAACCCAGAAGCAAGGAGCAAGCTTTAAACAAAATAAAACGCTCTCTATTGCTTCCAAATGGCTAACAGATAATAAAGGGTGGGGAAAGGAGAGGATCAAATGAACCCCCTCACTTGACTGCTGCCATGGAGGCAGGAGATGATATGAGGCAAGCAGGAGGAGCAGGCAGTATGGACAGAACAACTTTGATCAACATCCAGAAACTACAGAGTGATGGGAGCAGCCCCAGCATAATAGAAATGTGGGAGATGATGGGCTGTAGAAATTCTAGAGTCTTGGTGCTCCTTAGTAATCATTGCCATGGTGTTTTTATTGGAAGACAAACCCCAGTCTGCTTGGACTTTATAGGTTAAAAAAGAAACTGAAAACTCCTCCCAGAAACTAGAAATGCAAATAGTATTATATTATCATGGGATACCCCACTTAAAGAGTTCCTGTACTAGATTAAGTTTCCAAATGAGAATATGACACTGGTGAATCATAATCAAGGTGAGAGAAAAACACATATTGGTCTAATCTCAAGTTAACTGAAGTATGGGTTGTGAGAGTGAGATTTACAGAGGAAATAATTGCATTCATTTAGCCAAGCACAAATGGGGGGGAGGAACCATTAATCTTGTTCAAACTAACAGACTTTCAGATATTGTTGAGACCTTAGAATTTGAAGGCAGCTGCACACCCACAGTCAAGGAACTAATTTAATCTGGTGCTTCTCCCAGATATCTAGCATAACTTCATCTTTACCTGAACTGAACAACAACTACTGAGCTTTCCTTCACATCCCAGTGTAAACCAGAAACCTAAGGTGCCTCACCGCATTATCTGGATTAGCCAAAACTGTCTCAGATTTGAGTGTTGTCAGCATATTGAAGGCAAAATACCTTATGTCTTCTTTAAAACTCCCCTGATGGTCCCTTATACATGTTGAACAACAAGGGGGAAGTGACAAGAGGGAAACCCCATAGTGAAGTCTTCTTAACAAGAGATAAGTTGCCCAAAACTATTCCCAGGGATCTCACAGAAAGAAAGGAATGGAGCTCTTTAAAAAATAATCTATCTGCTCTTCCTAGGCAAGTGAACAATACTTCAGGATCTGATGTCTCTGGATGGTATCTCAAAGACTACAGATATTATAATATAATTATGGACACCTGATCTTGATTACATTTATCGGCCAATGCACTGCACATGGAGTCTCTGTACTTTACCTTTGTTTGCCCAAATTGACAAGGATCAGGAAACCTGAGGGCTATGTCTACACTGCAGGCTTCTTGTGCAAGAGCACATCCACACTGCAAAAGCGCATTGGAAAAGTGATGCACTTTTGCACAAGAGAATATCCAGACTGCATGGACGCTCTCTCACGAAGAAGCTGATTGCCATTAACAGAATGCCCACCAGGGCACATGTGGTTGTTTCGATGGGCTGTTTTTGTACAAAAAAACCCCCTGCTGCCTGTCCACATACACCTTTTTGCACAATAACTCTTGTGCAAAAAGGAGTTATTCCTCATAGAAAAAGGAATACGTATATTTCAAAACCCCTCTATTCTGTCAATTCACTGTACATTTTTTTGCACAAAAACACGGTTGAGGTGTGGACGCTCCGCGGGTTTTTGTGCAGAAACAGCCATTTTTGCACAAAAATTCTGCAGAGTAGATGTAGCCGAGGTGTCCAGACAGAGTTGGCAGTCTTCCTAGCACTCTTAATCAAACCGTGATCCTCAAGAGATGATCTATTGAACAGAGCTAACACAAGTAAGTACGCCCTAAAGAACAATTGGAACTGGGCCCTTATAAAAAGACCATTCAGCAACCTCCGGCAATAGACCCAATACTTCCTCAAAGGTCCTCAAAAGCCAAGAAATATACAGAACCAAACCACAGATTGTGAAATTAATTTCTTATAGCACTTTCAGAATTTCAGTGAACACCACATCCAAAAAGAAAGTTAATCAAGATTAGAGAAGTTTGTGAGGAAATTTAGGAGGATCAAACAAATTTTTGTACTTGAGCAAATAACAGTCACAAATGCAATTCTACATAATCAAGAGCAAAGTAAATTATGGTTAAATTACTCATGAACACAGATGGGCTCTGAATTAGTTAAAACTTTTCAAAAATAGAACAAGGTATCAGTGAGTAACCAAGTAAAAGTACTGAAGCAGTCAAGAACTGATGAAATGTTAGCTTGTATTGAGAAGGGAATAAAACAATGGTACTGTATGTCCTTATCTTGAATATTGCAACATTTATATCTCCTCATCTTTAAAAGAGAGTAAAACAGGAAAGCCGTACAGAAGGGCCACACATGCCTAGAGTTTTGAAACTACTTAAATTGGATTCATTGTCAATATTTAATTATTGCTTCAATTTTTATGCAAAATCTTTATTCTGTTTGGAAGACTACCAGTATAGTTCCTGATTTAAAGGAAAAAGTAAAAGAACAGTATTGAGAAACACACATTCTAGTTTGACAAAAATTACTTGAAATAGATCAAGTTCACAGATCGCAAACATCTGTAGTTGTAGACTCATCTGATTACAACAAACATCATAATTAGTTATTATACCTCTACAGCTCTCAACTTAACATCACCAATGCCATTTCTAATTCAGATTCAGTAGATGAGGAACACAGTTGAGAGAACAATTGTAAATAAATACTCTAACTCAGAGAATGCAGACTCATAGATGATTCCATAGGAGGGCTGTGATTACTTGAGAAATTGTACACAACAGCTTTGATTTGGGAGTTTTTCAAATGGAGAGGTCACATGGACTTATTCTTAGGTCTCTATATTCATTTTTGTTCAATGTTTTATAACATTTTTAAATAATGTAACAAGATGAGGCAGACATCAGAAGTACCAAGAAATGTATAATTATGAGATCAATAAACAATTCAGTATTTCTTTGAAGACATTTAAATGACCTTTCAGATAAAAAGACACAAAGATATATGAAATTAAAGTCTTTAAAAGGCCATTAATATCATAAACCAAATTCAACCATCTTCATAATATTGATTGAGCATTCTTAATTTTCTTAAATTATATCCACAGATTACAGAGAGAAAAATAGTAAACAGAACAAAAACACACAAAAATATTTATAAAAAGATATGAGATAAAACAAAAATAGGAAGAATGAAAGATGAGTGAATATGTAAATATAATGGTACTACTCCATCAAACCCTGACTAAGCAAGCACTAATGCTGTAGAGTGATGTGTACTATCATTTAGTGCACAGTGTATATAAAGAATTTACCACAAATCATTCCATATTCTCATCCTTATGGTCTAATATATCATTGAAGTCAACCTAATTTTTTCTACATTTAGAAAGCATGGTACTTACTCAGTCTCATCTCTTCAAAAGAACCAGTATGCCCAAACATAAAACACTTTTCAAGGTTGGGACAATATTTTCATCACATATATTTCCATCTTTGTGTTTGAAATAGTAGTTACGTGTAGGATATCACTGAAATCATTGAGCAGATTAGCTTTGGAAACCCTCTTTATTATTTAATATTTATATATTATTTGGAAGGCCTGATGTATTTTCTGTTATTGGAATGACACTTTTAAATGTTTGTATATATGGAATAAATGGCCAATACCAGATGTGATTTTTATAAGTCCACTTTCCAACTCAAAAGGTTTAAATGAAGCTGTATGATTGAAATATAACCATTTATATAATTGATATTGCCACTGTTAGAGAATAGCAACAAATCTTGTGTAAAGTATATCATGTAAAGTGTTGATAGAAAAGTTAATGATTTGCTAAATAAGATGATCCCATTGAATATCCTATAACATCATTGTATCCGAGCTAGGAACTTTGATTATAAGTCTCAAATGTGTTTGTTTTGGGGGTAGTACCCACAAGGTTGTTTACATCCAGTCTAATTGTAAGTAGAGTATTAAAGTTTGATTATCCAAAGACACTTAGCTTTCACAATGGGTGATGGCAGAAGCTCATTCCACCTAGTTAGATATTCCTGTGGACACCAAAACATGAATATTTGCAATGGCTGCCCCTGTAAGTCATTAAACAATGTAAGAACATATGATATGCTCATGCATCCCCCAACTCCATCTTCTGCCAGTAACTTTCCACAAATGGGAAAGCTTTCTTTGAAACCAGATTTCCACACACATGGTAAAGGATAAGAAAAGAGGCTAGGAGTGTTCCATTTTACCTTTCATGTCCTGATTCTCTAAACTATGGAGTTACAGTTAGAGGAAGCATATTGAGCTATGGACTTTTTTTGGAAGTTACCAGATAAACTTTACAATATAGCAGTCTATAACATCACTGCTACAAACCTGACAATATGTGTATGATCTATTAACCATTTTAACTCTTCTTTTCTTTAATTAAGATTCTTCTAACCCAGGCTCAGAGTTGGTGCTCTGGTATGCACACTAACGCACACAGACCCAAAACAAACTTGATTGTCCACCCTACATGCTACAGAAAATTTGAACGGCCCTCCAACACATCTTGGCAAGCAGTCATTTTGTTTTCATGCCTGTATCAGGAAATGGAATGAGCATCTGGTGAACGTTTTTGATCACTAAAGGCACCTGACAGAACCTATGGTGGAGCACGCAGAGCAAAAGAAGTACTCAGGCATAGAGGACTGTAACTGGTTGATGCTGCTCATAACAGCCATTACAGCCACTCATGCCCCCGAAATAGACTGGTATGTCTGATGCAGGGCTACAAGCAGAGTTGGTGGTTTCACATGACACAGACCTGAGATGACCAGCAGTGCATCCAGAATGTTCACAGGATTAAAGTTACATTTCTGGAACGTGATTTCAAAAGCCCTGGAAAAATAAATGTTGTAATTACACTCTCCACAGGTTCAGTCAATGCCTGATTGATAAATGAGCTTTTGGCAGACTGAAATCCTATTGGAGATGTTCACACATATGTTTGGATGACAGTTTCATCACTGCTGTCTGAATGACTTTAACTTTGGTGCTCTTCACAATCATTGTGAAGCCAGATGTGATTCATGTCCCCCTGACTGGCCCTATGACAATAAGGAAACATTGAGCTGATACACTCAGTTAGAAAGGGCACCTACAGCTGGAATTGGATGCACCTGGGCAACAGAAGTGAGGGATGATTTTTGCTCCCACATTATGGACTTGCATGGCCCAATGGAAAAGGGGGACTAATAACTTTATAAATATACTTGTGGGAACTGTGGCTGGGGCTCATTGGTTTGGGAAGCAGGTTCAGTGCTTTGGGAGAGGCTTGATTTCCATGAAATATACTTATGAATATATGTGGGGGTTCATAGTATGGATTCATATAAAGAACTGATTGAGAAGTGAACTGAAATACATAACCATATAGATGAATTATGCTTGCACACTAATGCTTAACTGCCCTGGACCATATGTTTACCTTTATTCTTTTAAATAACAAATGTACAATATGAGGCAATGATAGCAACACATTTTCTTTATGACAAAAAACAATTATAAATAAGTATTACAGACATTGCAAGGTTGGACAGCTGCGATTACTATACCAAAACAGCAGCATGAAAAGGACTTTACAGAAAAAGCAAACAAACAAACTATGGGTATGTCTAGATTACAGGCTTTTGTCAATAGAAGTTTTGTCTACAGATACTGTCGACAAAGCTTCTGTCGACAAAGAGCATCTAGACTACATCTAGTTCTGTTGACAAAGCAAGCCGCTTTGTTGACATGATAGTGTGGACACAAAGGACAGTGTAGATTCAATAACACCTTCTGTCAACAGAACGCTGTTGACAAAAGACGTTATTCCTCATAGAATGAGGTTTACAGCCATCGACAAAACTGCTGAGTTCTGTCGACATTATGTCAACAGAACTCAGCGGCAGAGTAGATACAGGTATAGTTTTGTCGACAAAAGTCAACTTTTGTCGACTAAACCGTGTAGTCTAGACACACTCTAAGTGTCTGTGGAAGTGCAAATGGTGAAACCAAGTATAAAACAGAAACCCCCTAACATTGTACATCTCTTTCCTCCCCTGTACCTGTTCTCCTTTCCCATCTTTCTCCATTTGGGCTAGGTCTACACTACAGTTTTTTTCAGAAAAAGCTTTTCTGAAATTTGGTCCGCCTACACTGGGCTAAATTTTGGAAAATCCCCCTCTTTCAGAAGATCCCTTCTTCCTTATGGAATGAGGAAGACAGGGCTTCCAAAACAGCGCGTTTGCACTTCTGCAAAAACAAAAAACAAAAAACAAAAAACAAAAAAACAGAAGAGCAAATGCATTCCCTGGATGCAGTGGAGTTTTTCCAGGATACCAGAGCTACCCCGGAAACCCCCTGCAGTATAGATGTACCCCTTGCCGTGCACTTGTCCGAATGGGAGTAGAGTCAGAAGCATCCACAAATTAGGTGGTATATATAAAGAAAAGCCTGGGGAAAATTTACCCTTCCCAGCCAGTCATGGAGCCTTACTGCATGAGCCACCCAGCCAAGGAGTTTTGCAAGCTGTTTCTGGATGGGATCCCAGAGTTCTAAACAGGGACTCAGGCCATGTGGTGGGCGATGTATCAGGAGCTGCTATTCTTGCAGCCATTATTATCAGCCACTTAAAGAGTATCAAGCTCAATTCTCCTTTAGTCACCTTTTCTGTTCTGGGAACTGTGGAGCAAGTGCCTTCTCCCACACTGAACTCTGTCCTCAAGTTGTGTCACCCAGCTCTAGGCTTTCCTCTTGTTGTGCCTTTTCTCTAGCTAAGTTCTATTGTTTTGATATTGGCCCTGCTTTTTGGCCGAGCCCAGAACTTCAACCATAAGTTCATCTGGAAATGCATCCTCTTAGAATAGTCCATAGAGGTACTTTGGCCCAGATTTCTGGTGCAGTGTGGGTGAGCTTGGGAGATGATGCAGTCAGTAGAGGTTGAGGGACTCGGAATAGGACAAGACACACAGTCTTGTCTCAAATAGCTCAGTGCAGGAGCACAGAAAAAGTTCTTGTGGAATTTTCAGGACATAAAATGTTATTTTTCTGAGCTGAACTTCAGTATATTTTGAGAGGAATACTTGAGACCACAGAAGGAACCTGAATGAAGTCTGGTTAATTGCACCAAAAGAAGTGGAGACAATGGTAAATTAAAAATACAAAGCTGATTTTTGTTTCTAAAAATTGCAAAACCACTTTGTTTGTGGAGGGCTATCAATGGCATTGCTACAAACGCTTTTTTTTTTTAACTTTGGGGCTTCCACACTTTGAAGGACATAGCAATTCTTGTGGTAAAGGAAGATGTTATCCAAGGTGTTGGCGAGAATGCCGTGGAATATACACCCAAAATATTCAAACATACAGTGAGAGAACAGCACATCTATGTATGGAATAGCCTGGTGAGCTACCAAGTTGGCCATGGAAAATACGTCTTTCCCTAAAATGCAACTACCCACCTGGAGTTAATATTTCAGGAAACATTTGCACCGTTCATCATCCAGGAGTGGGTCACATTCATGAAGAAATCAGTTAGATTCCACATAGCTTAGCTGGCTATTATTGTATTCAGATACACAGAACTCCACAACCACGTCTCTTATGCCCTCTCCCCTCCCCCCAGCATATTTTCAAACACTGGTCAAATTGGAGACAAATGATTTTATCACGTATGGACTGCATGGACGACCTTTACCTGAAATGGAGTGGATATGTGTATGGAACCCACTTCCACCTCCCTGCACTGCACACAGTTCACTGTTCTAGCAAAATCATTATGCCTCTGAGTGGTTACAGAGTGGCATGCTTAAGAGTAAGAAACAGAAATGCCCTAACAAAAGTCTGGGTATTTCCAGTAAAAACCAAATTACATTCTAGTCATTTTTACTATTTGCATTTTCTGGTTGCCATTTTCAATGTCACATGGTGGATACATGCCACTATGGCAAACTGCTATTGGTGGATAAACATTGCTAGTCAGGGATTCAAATAAGTTTTGAATTGGATCACAAAATGGAAGCTCCTCCCATTCCTATATTAATACACAGCATACTGGAGCCAGAAACTTATCAGGCTCCAATGTGGCTTCCATCCTGTCTCCTCCAAGTATGGCCCAACATGTGCTGCTGCTGCTCCTATAGAAATGATTTCAGCAACAGAATCATTTTGCTGGCCTCACTGTGCACCTGCTCCTGGCTCCCATCACCCCTCAGGCTGGATTCTAAAATAGCAGGGGGACATCCTGGTTGGACACATCATCATATACCACTGTTGTCTTCGTGCTCAGTGCAGTGCTAGCGCACAATGTTGATGAGTTGCCTGAGATGCAGTTCTAGTCTCTGTTTTTTTTCCTGTACTCAATATCGAGATACTTAATCCACTCCCTGCACTGGTCATGTGACTAGTTCTTTGCTATGATGCCAACTTCTTCACCATTTGTTGGTTATGTGGTCATTCCTGGTACATCCATTGTTTTGCTGGCCTCACCTCAGAGATTTAACAAAATTAGCTTTTGCTTCCATGATCAGGAAGCAACAAACTTTACAAAGACCTTTTCTGTTCAGTCTTCATTGCAAACATAATGGCTGTGTCTACATTGGCATCCCTTTCCGGAAAAGGGATGCTAATGAGACACTTTGGAATTGCAAATCCGTGGATTTAAATATCCCTGCAGCATTTGCATTTACATGGCTGCCGCTTTTTTCCAGATCAGAGTTTTTGCCAGAGAAAAGCGCCAGTCTAGACGCGATTCTCTGGAAAATAAGCCCTTTTCCAGAAGATCCCTTATTCCTACTTGAAAGGGATTCCTACTTGAAAGTAGGAATAAGGGATCCTCCAGAAAAGGGCTTATTTTCCGGAGAATCGTGTCTAGACTGGCGCTTTTCTCCGGCAAAAACCCCGAGCTGGAAAAAAGTGGCAGCCATGTAAATGCAAATGCTGCGGGGATATTTAAATCCACGGATTTGCAATTCCGAAGTGTCTCATTAGCATCCCTTTTCCGGAAAGGGATGCCAATGTAGACACAGCCAATGTGTTTCTAGCTTGGTTGACAGAAGACAATAGAAGTCTTAATATTGATTCACTGAGCTAGTGCTGTACACTAAGAGGCAGGGGAGTTGCTTCCCTTGTCACTGGAGATTCTTGGGCTAGAGAGGACAAAGGAGGTTGACCAATTGGATTGTGAGATTTTTTTTGATGGATTCTCAGGATCCATGTTGGGGGTGGAAGGTGCTACCACTTCACCAGGGCTTGAAACCTGGGCCCCAACTCTGTAATATATGTTGCTCGCTTTGGCATATGACTATATTGTATATTTAAATACCACTCCTGTGGTACAGTAGAAATTGGACTCATTTTACAAAAAAAATGTACATCTGTACTTCAATAACACATTGGAACCAGCTCCCTTACATCCACAGCCAATTAATTATTAAGTTGATAGTATTAACTGTGTAAATATTCTGATACCAAGTTATGTTCATGTTTATAAAAGCAAACTGCGGTCACACGCAGTGTTCCCTCTAAGCTGGGCAGCAGAACAGCTTCACAGGTGATTAATCAGACCTGCCCTGTCAGTCAGCTCTTTGCATGGAGCCTGAGCCTCTGACTGGGCGGGGCTGATTAATCACCTGTGAAGCTATGCAGCTTAGAGGGAACACTGCTCACATACCTCATATCATCTAGTTTATTGCTTTAAGATGGCTGAATCTGAAAATGATGCATGTTTGTGGGGTTTTGTCTCCAAACAGTTTGAAAAAAGTACCAAACCCATTGCCTGAAAGTAGTCACATAGGAAATGCATTTATAATTTTAAAAGCTTTTTCAGTATATTTAAAAAATCTGAATTGTTACTGTTAAGTATTATTCTGATGTATTGTCTTGCATGTTTGCCAGTGTGTATCTAAAATATATTGCTCTAAGATTTCATAACAGCTGACCTCTGCTCTATTGGAGCCATACTTCTGCTTGTGTCTACCCTTGCTAAGAAGGACTTTCTGGGAAAGATAAAATGCATTATCTGTTTCAAATGAATTACTCCAGGATTGGAGTAGGGAAAGTGAGGGAGAGAGGATATGATGTTCCCATATTGCCTACATCATTCTTTGGCTCATACAGTCTGCTCCCATCTTTGTGTGAGGACTCCAAACCCTGGAAGCACTTTCTGCAGTGCCTGAGAAGGACTGTGTGTGTGCATGGGGGGAGAGGGATACCTCTGCACAGATCTCGACAATCTTATTGTTTTTCCACACAATGTGTCATCAGCCTCTTTTGAGGCAGTGTCACATTTTTAACATAATATATTCGCTATATTGACTGGCTTCACTGGGAGCTGCAGGTCCTACTAGGATACTTAGATAAATATAAATTGATAAGGTCAGACACCAAAATAGCTTTGTGTCTCTTTAACCTGTACCATTTATTTGAATGAGTTAATAAAATTGTGGCTAGAAGAGGACCCAATGGATATATTTTTCTTATATTTTCTAAGGGATTTTGACAAGCATCTATTAAGTAAAATAAATAACCATAGCAAAAGAGATGCAGACTTGTGGCTTAAAAACTGGTTAAATAACAAGAAGCATATTTGTAGTAAATGGCTGCTCCCAAGAATGAAGAGAGGTTCCCTGCAGAATATTGCAGGGATCTGTAACAGAATCACTATTTGTTTTATTGATTATTTTTTGAGAAAGAAGAGGTGAAATCTTTCCACTACATAAAAATAGTCTACTTAAAAAAAAATGTAAGAACGATGGGATAATTCAGAAGGATTGAGTTGCATAATGTATTGGCCATTGCATACATGAATGTCAGGCATGTGTACTCTGAAGAATTAGAACCATTATTAGTAGATCACAGATATATGGAGGTTGCTGATGCATAACTAGAGGTTCTTTGAAATATGTCATCACTATCTGTACTCCACACATGGGTACATGTGCACACCATGCACCAGAGATTGAAGATTTGTAGCAAGTAGTGTGCATTGGTCTATGCTTGGATAGCTATTTTCCTCATGCTTTGAAATAAGGACATAATGAACAATGAGGATTGACACTTCTCCTGTTCTTCTCTCACTGCAAATCAGAAGAATCTGAAGATGAGGGGAAGAAGGGTGAGTAGTGCAATACAGTTAGGCACTGAAGAACCCCCAGCTGCAGATTAGTAATTTCAATTTCTTCTTTGAATGTGGGCCCTTATGTAGATAACTCATGTGTGATTGATAAGCAGTATAAGAGGCCCCCACTTTACGACATCCCGATTTATGATCCTCCGCACTTACGACCTTTTCTGTAAGTGCAGAAGGGGACGAAATCCTCCAACATACGTCCTCAGCCCCGCATTTACGATGGTATCTGACACTTGTTGTAAATGCGGGCTCAAGTTACAATGTCCCCAATTTGCAGCACTATCCCGGAGCCAATCACATCACATGTTGGGGGCAGCCTGTATTTAAACAGGTGTGTTTGTGTGTGTAAGGATACAAAAATGCTTGTAATGTTACAGTCCCAATAGCTGCACTTGCAAATGAGTAATGTTCTGTGAACATATGGATGGAGCTCTGGGTAGCCTATCTACAGCTACTCATAGATATTTCTGAAGAGGTGCTAGTGAGGTTGCTTTTGATGTAGTGGAATGGATTTTTTACCCTACTCAGGAGAGTAAAATATGCCAATTGGTAACTGAGAAAAATGAAACCAGAGATGCTTAGAGTGTCTTCAAGCAAATGATACATGTCTTCACAATTATTCCTTTGGAGAGGCAAATAATCCGGATTATTTTCTACTCAAATTCATTCTTTGTAGGTAGAATGCCAGTGTTCGTTTAATATCCAGAGAGGGAAATGTCCTCTCATCATTGGAAGCATAAGATTTTGGTACTGGCTATGAAATGCTAAGGGAGTTTAGAGAGGCTATCAAAATAAAAAACTCAATAATAGATTTCAACTATCCCCATATTGATTGGGTACATGTCACCTCAGGATGGGATGCAGAGATCAAATTTCTTGATAACTTAAATGACTGCTTCTTGGAGCAGCTGGTTCTGGAAACCACAAGGGGAGAGACAATTTTTGATTTAACCCTAAATGGAGCACTGGATTTGGACCAAGAGGTAAATATAACTGGACCATTTGGAAATAGTAATAAATAAATGTAATAAAATTTAACATCCCTGTGATGGAAAAAGCACCTCAGCAGTCCAACACTGTGGCATGTAATTTCAAAAAGGGGAACTACACAAAAATGAGGAAGTTAGTTAAACAGAAATTAAAAGGTAAAGTGGCAAAAATAAAATCTCTGCAAGCTGCATGGAAACTTTTCAAAGACACCATAAAGAAGATCCAATTTAAATGTATACCCCAAACACAGTAAGAGAACCAAAAAAATGCCACCTTGGCTTAACAACCAAGTAGAAGAAGTGAGAGATAAAAAGACATCTTTTTAAAAGTGGAAGTTAAATCCTAGTGAGAAAAATAGAAAGGGACATAAACTCTATAAAATTAAGTATAAAAATATAATAAGAAAAGTTAAAAATGAGTTTGAAGAACACCTAGCCAAAAACTCAAAAAGTAATAGCAAAATGTTTTTAAATACATCAGAAGCAGGAAGCCGTCTAAACAACCAATGGGGCCCTTGGATGACTGAGATGCTAAAGGAGCCCTCAAAGATGATAAAGTCATTGCAGAGAAGCTAAATGAATTCTTTGCTTCAGTTTTCACGGCTGAGAATATTGGGAAGATTCCCAAACCTGAGCCATTCTTTTTAGGTGATAAATCTGAGGAATTGTCCCAGATTGTGGTGTCATTACAGGAGGTTGTGTTACAAATTGAGAAATTTAACAGTAACAAGTCTCTGGGACCAAATGGCATTCACCCAAGAGTTCTGAAAAAACACAAATGTGAAATTGTGGAACTATTAACTGTGCTTTGTAACTTATCCTTTAAATCATCTTATGTACCTAATAGCTAATGTGATACCAATCTTTAAAAAGGTGTCTGGAGGTGATCCTGGCAACTACATCCTGGTAAGTCTAACATCAGTACAAGGCAAATTAGACACACAGAAGAACATAATTTGTTGGGGGAAAGTCAACATGGTTTCTGTAGAGGAAAACATGCTTTACTTATCTACTAGAGTTCTTTGAGGGGGTCAACAAACACATGGACAAGTATACTTAGCACAGTAGATATAGCATACTTAGATTTCCAGAAAGCCTTTGACAAAGTCCCTCACCAGAGGCTCTTAAGTAAAGTAAGTTATCATGGTATAAGAGGGAAGGTCCTTTCGTGGATTGATAACTTGTTAAAAGACAGGAAACAAAGAGTAGGAATAAATGATAAGTTTTCAAAATGGAGAGAGGTCATTAGTGGGATTACCCAATGGTCTGTCCTGGGACCAATCCTATTCAATTTATTTATAAATGATCTAGAGAAAGGGGTAAATAGTGGTGTGGCAAAATTTGCAGATGATACCCAACTGCTCAAGACGGGTGAGATCAAATCAGACTGTGAAGAGCTTCAAAAAGATCTCACCAAACTAAGTTATTGGGCAACAAAATGAAAAATGGAATTTAATGTTGATAAATGTAAAGTAATGAACATTTGAAAAAATAATCACAACTATACATACACTATGATGGAGACTAATTTAGCTACAGCTACTCAAGAGAGAGATCTTGGAGTCGTGGATAGTTCTCTGAAAACATTCACTCAGTGTGCAGCAGCAGTCAAAAAAGCAAATAGAATGTTAGGAATCACTAAAAAAAGGAAGAGAGGAAAGGACAGAGAATATCTTATTGCCTCTATATAAAACCCTGGTACACCCACATCTTGAATACTGCATACAAACGTGGTAGACTTAACTCAAAAAAGATATACTGTCATTGGAAAAGGTTCAGAAAAGGGCAACAAAATTGATAAGGGGTTTGGAATGGGTCCTACATTAAGAAATATTTAAAAGACTTGGACTTTTCAGCATGGAAAAGTAGAGACCAAGGGGGGGATATAATAGGAATCTATAAAATCATGACTAGTGTGGAAAAAGTGAATAAGGAAACGTTATTTACTTGTTCCTATAATATAAAAACTAGGTGTCACCAAATGAAATGGCAGCAGATTTAAAACAAACAAAAGGAACTTTTTCTTCATGCAGCACACTGTCAAACTGTGGAACTCCTTGCCAGAGGATGTTGTGAAGATTAGGACTTTAACAGGGGTTAAAAAGAGCTAGAAAAATTCATGGAGGTTAGGTCCATTGTTGGCTATTAGCCAGGATAGGTACTAATGGTGTTCTTAGCCTCTGTTTATCTGGAAATGGATGACAAGAGAGGGATCACGTGACAATTACCTGTTCCCTCCCTTTGGAGCATCTGGTATTGGCCACTGCTGGTAGACAGGATACCTTTGGTCTGATCTAATATGGACGTTCTTATATTCTTATGGTAAGAAGACCTTTAAATGAGTAGGTTGACTTTTGTGAAACTCAAAAATTACTTTGGGTATGAATTTTGGTCAATGGCATAGGGAAGCCACCTTATGAAAAATAGTATAGGGTGGGTCATCTATGAGTGCTCCCAGTTCAATCACCCTTCTAGATGATGTAACTGGAATTTTAAAAGTTACTTTCATGTGAACATAAGCCATAGAACATGTGGTTTTAGGGTCAAATGGTGGTCTGCTAAGAATTAATAATATGGCAATGAGGTCTCCTTGTAGAGCAGGTGACACCTCTAGTGGGAAGGTTCTAAATAGACCTCTTGAGAACTGAAGTATCATTCAGTGAGTAAAAATGGAGTATTCTTATACCAGAGGATGGAAGACACTAACTGCAGCTAGACAGACCTGGGGGAACTAATAGAAATTCCTGAAGTTTTTACTGAGAGAAGACAGTCTACCAGGGCAGAGGTTACTGCAAATTCCAGAGATGACTGGTTATGATGACTGTTTATAATATAATATATAATAAGGACCTATAAAATCATGACAGGTATGGAGAACATGAATAAAGAAGTGCTATTTTCCCATTTACATAACAGAAAAAGCATTAGGGGTCACCCAATGAAATTAATGGGCAGGAGATTTAAAAGAAACAAAAGGAAGTGCTTTTTCATACAATAGCAAATAACACATATAACTTCTTGCTATGGGATGTTCAGAAGAACAAAAGTACAAATGGCTTTTTAAAAGAATTAGATACATTCATGGGGAATAGATCCATCTGTGGCTATTAGCCATGTTGGACAAGGATACATCCCCATGCTCTGAATATCCCTAAACCACCAACTGACAGAACCAGCAACAGAATGACAGGAGATGTATCATTTAAAATTTCTCTGTTCTGTTCATTTCCTCTGAAGCACTTAGTACTGGCCACTATTAGAGATAGGATACTAGGCTATGAACCATTGTTCTGACAGAGTATGACCATTTTTATTTTCTGTGGTCCTTTGCTGAAGGAGAAAATTTACCTCCTGAGACAATCACTTCATGAGAATGGTTCTTGAAGAGGAGCTTGGAAGGGGACATCTATAGAGTATCCACAAGTGGATGATTTCTACTACCGGTTTGTGTGTTGTGCTTGCACTTCAGTTGTGGACAAAGAGGGTGAGGCAGCCACCAAAAGTTGAAGGTGTACGGAGCAGTAGTGGCTTTAACAGGAGCAGGAGATTTGATTGTCCTATCAAAAATTATGCCTGGACGGAGGATGAATCTAAGTAGGTATAGTTGTGTTAGCAGAAGTGGTATTGGCTCATACACCTATTTATGATGCAGTCTTGGCTCATATACTTGTTTAGGATGTTTTCTCTTTGGAGCTGAGATGTAAATGCCCAGGGAGCAGAGGGTTACTCTAGAGATTCTTTCAACTCATTGAAATTGGAGACCTTTTTGCTACTTTGAACCTCCCTGGGGAATCCTGAGGCAAGCAGTCAAGACACACGCGTCATGACTAATCACATGGTCATCTCTTTAAAAGTGGTGTCTGCTGCTTCCACTACATCTTGAAGGGATGTTTTGGGCTCCGGTATGCCTTTCTCAATTAGGGCCTGGAATTAGGCCCTGAGTCCTAGAGGAGTTTGTCCTTGATGTGCAAAATGAATTACTCAATTGTTAAAATCTTACTTTGTTAAAAAAAACTTTTGTAGTTAGCAGTATACAACTGAAGATATATAGGAGACAGCACCTGACTTAAAACACACTCAAATTCAGTTTCAAAAGTTTAATGAAATTGAAACACTAAATGTTACAGGATATTAAATGAAGAGACATTTTAGACTACTTGCTGGAAAACAATATTGCTCCACTTTTTTATTTAAAATGTAGTACATTTCTAAAATACTACAGAAACTACTGTATTGTAGATGGTGACTTCATGACAAATCTTGACTCCACATGTCAAGAGTCACTTTTATGCCAACAATCCTTCCAGAACTGCATGAGTGCTCATAGGATATCTTCCAATCTCTGTGGATCAGGCATTAACACAGACAACATTTTTTAAAAAATCTCCAAAATATGTGAAATGTCTATAGGAAGTTCTATTCCTTATATGGGCTTATTCATCCATTCAAGTACTAGATACTATTTTGAGACAAAACTAGTGCTATTCAATTAGCTTTTAAAAGTGATCAGTTTTCCTGTTTTTGGACGACATTGCACAGAAACTCATAACAAGCTATGATCTGCACTAAAGACACTGGTTATGTTTTAGCTAAGGCAAGATGGATGAAGTAATATCTTTTATTAGACCAACTTCTGTTGAAAGAATGTCAAGTTTTCAAGTTATGCAGAGCGCTTCTTCAGGTCTAGAAAAATCCGTGAAATGTCAGCTAAATACAATATCCAACAGATAGGTTAGCATAAGTAGTTATCATATATTCTAAGGGATAGTTCATGGTGAAATGGCCCATATTTAGCTATTTAGTTAGTTAGCTATTTAATTCTTTATTTGGTTGCAACACTCTGAGTACCCTTCCCAGACTATAGGAAGAGTTCTAAGCTGCTTAAAAGTTTCTCTCTCTCATCAACAGAAATTGATACAATAAAAACAATTATTTCACCCAGCTTGCTCTCTAAGGCTATGTCTACACTGCACTCTAATCTTGAAATAAGATATGCAATTTGTGCTATACAAATTACATACTTATTTTGAGTTTATTTTGAAATAAAGTGCTATTTTTAACATCCCTTAATACCCGTGGAATGAGGGTTACCAGAATTCCAAAATAGCATGCCTGTTATTTTGAAAAATATTTCGAAATAATGAGTGACTTGTGAAGATGCAGGGAGCTATTTCGGGATACCTCTGGTATCCCAAAATAGCTTTGATGTGTAGTCATACCCTAATATTCTGGACTCAATGAAGCTACAACAACACTGCATGTGACACCTGATAATTATGCACTACAAATGCATTTTTAATTTACTTTTCAAGACAGTGGCAAGTATTTAAATTATTCACATAATCAAAACAATATTATCTAATTTTAAAGTGTTATGCATATTTAGAATTACAGATACATAAATACCCATGAAGCTGATGTGTGAAGTTTATATTTCTACCTTATGCTGATTTTCATTTGTTTGCACACTTATGACAACAGTACATTAGTCTGCATTGTCAAAACTAACTTCAGAAGCACAACAACAAAATTCACTTTGAAAAATGAAAGTTTTAATTCTGGAGATAAGCAAAATCTGTGAGAAGCTCTTTAAAACTATGAATATTTGTATTTTTTAATATCTGCAGATTTCTCTTATGATAGTTATTTGTTATTAACAACACTGAAAATTGGGGTCCATTTTAAAGATAATGTATTTTTTGGCCATTTGTGTTAATGCTAAAACACGTAAAAGTCATAATGAAAAAATGATAGCATATATATAAAGAACTATTGCACAGCTCTGGATAAAAGGTATAAGAGTAAGCTGAGATGAGTGTTCTTATGAAAGCTTTAATTGTTTGGGGCCATGGGAAATGAAATCAGATTTTTTAAAAAGGCCCAATTTTACTCACTTTTGTTCTTTGATCCCCTGATTAACATTTGCAACCACTAACTCACTTTCCTGATGGAGGCGACTGTTGTCAGTTCGTGCTGCTTCCAGAGCCTGGTGCAAAGTTTCCAGCTGTGGATGCAGACAGATCAAAGCGTATGATGGACTCCCTAGAACACACTCTATCTGGAATACTAATAATAGTCTGTACTAGTTGTAAAGAATCAAGTCATTTTTCTCTACTCCTTCAAATAATCAGGGTTTCCTTGTACATGCAATTAATTGATTCAATATGCTGGAAGGAATGTCTGAACTTTTCCCACGCCTTACATTTACCCGTTTATTATAACATACATTAGTCTACCTCCAGAGGTTGTTTTAATTGAAATCAGGTTTATTTTATAAGAATGGAAAGTTTACAACTTGCTATGTTTCTGTTTAAATACTGTATTCTTTTTTATATATTCTATTATGTATTTCTTTAAGGTTAGTTCATAACATTTAGAAAACAAAGAATGTCAAAGTCTACAAGATTTTTAGCACAGTTCAACAGAACAAAAAAATCTAGCATTCTAGAGGACTGGATGGCTCAGTAATTGAGAACAGGATATCAAGCCATTTCCCTTTATTTCATCAGTTTGACTCCAACCCAGGTTAGTAAAGACCAAAAATTATGACTATCTACTAGATATTTGAGGCCTGTGTAAAAGTTACAGAATTTGCCCACTATCCCGCTCACTCCTAGAAGTGGAGAATTTAGGGACCCATCTAGCTTCTGTGAAGTTAACTTCTAAACGTCCTGTGATTTCAGTGATGCAGAATTGAACCGTTAGTCCCAAAGACAAAAATCATTAAAAAAAAATCTAGATTAGTAATAACATTCTTTGTTAAGAAACATATTGCATATCAGATCATGATATTAAAGTTTAAATGCAGAATAAGTGAAAAAAAGTATTAGTCTTTACAATCTAGATGGCTATAACAGAATGAATCATTCATATTAGCCATATAAAGAAATGGTTTCAATACCAAGCCATCTGCAGATCTTTAAGAACAATAAACTTACTCATATTTTTCAAATGACAGTACGCATTTAAGCCACAGCTTTCTTCAACAGGGAATATAATTTTATCATTGTTAAAACCAACACTAATTTCCTCCAAAAATTAGGATGGTTTTGTGAACTCTATTCACAATACTAGTATGACGCTAGAGATGTTTTAAAGTGTTGAGTGCAATAAATCTTTAAATATGCATAAAAGCCTCTAACAGTATTAGTGTGGCTAATATATAATGGAAGAAACAATATATATCTAATTAAAATCAAATCAAAATAATACCCTCTTACTGTTCTGAGAGCTATCTGTTATGCATATTAATGCTTTATAATAGATTACATTAATGCTGCAGAAGCAATTTACTTATTTATTTAAATATATTTAAAATATTATCATGTATTATTAAACCACACAATTTATTTCCAGTTGCTTTCGTAATTATGTGAAATTTAAAAAGAGGGCTTAGTGTCTGACAAGTTATGATTACCTGAGGTACTGACAAAGGAGATCATATATGTCAAACTGATGTTGACACAAATACAGTGATTTGCTAGGTTGAAAAATGGTTACAAATACAAATTGTTTAAATGTACAAATCAATGTAGTTTAACATAGAATATACCCACCTCTCTACTTGCTGTGTCAAACATTGTTGTAGATATATTTAGTTGTCTTTGGAGATATCCTGCCTAAAATAAGACAAAGAAAACCAATTGATGTGGAAAACAAAATTATTCTCTATGGGAATAGAGATAGGGGTTGCATGATTTTAAACATTTATAGGTAGACTTTTGAAATGCAAGCAATGGCAGTGCTCTAAAGTTGTTTTTGTTTAAAAAATTGTGAGTAAATGAACAGCTGAAAAACAAAGGATTTATAACAGAGATTTGAGTAAACCATGTTACAAAATGTACGTATGAGCCTCTCTTTGTCATACCTGAATTCTAACCTGCTGGGTTATTACAACAGCAATTGCAAGTTCTTCAGTATTGTGTAGCACCTTTGCATCAAGTCATACCATATAGGGATGGAACTGGGATTAAACACCTTTTACTCGCCCTTGCCATGTGACCACTCTGGATTGTGATTTAGGGTATTCAGGAAATATCAAGCTCTTCAGTGTAACCTCTCCTCACTGTGAGCACGTGAGCAGATGGAGGGAGGTAGAATAAGTGGAGTCCTGACTGAACCACCCCTAACATGCCTACCAGTGGAGTTGAGCTGAAGTAGGATGACCTGAACAATCTACACTTACAAAATTGTTATTACTTCCTCTTGGAACCAGGTACAACAGAGAACGAATTGTTTTATTTACTGTCCAGGCTGCTTCTTCACTAGTTCAGCTACACATTGCCTTTTCCAAAGATAACACTAAGCCACCTCTCCCCCCCCCCCACACACACACAACTGAGTCCCTTGTGATGCACATAAATTGAACAGTGATCTCAAAACATCAAATTCTTCTCACCTGTGTCCCAAGAGAGAATTTGAACCTAGTTCTGAATAAAATAGGCAGTAGTTAACTAGCCTACTGCACATAGGTCCTCTCCTTCCCTGGTATTCAAGTTTACATAAAACAAAGGCTCAATCTCAGTGGACAACTGTTCATACAGACTCAAAGATCCCCATTCTACAATATGTGGTGTTTTATATTTCAAATACTTTTGCAATTATTTGAAATACACTAGCCATTTCATTGCAGGGGCTGAAGCCTGGGTTGTCACAACTACCGAAACTACTCAATACCGTACATTTAGAATCCTGTCAGATTTCAAGATATTTTTTTTCTAAAGGACAGGCTACTTGTGGCTGGAGAGTAGATGCCGTACTTAGTGATTATACAGGTATATAGACCAATACAGTAAACTTTCGTCATTACTAGTTCTTGACTGACAATAGTTGCCATGATTGAAAGTTGACTTATTCAATCAAAGTAACACACTAGGATGCAAGGGTATTAACAAAGGTCTTCCCCTCTAGAGCCTGACAGACAAATCCAAAGACAGCATAGCCAGCCAAATTCTGGGGTAAGTTACATAATCAATCTAAGTATATTGGAAGATGTGTAGCCAGCAAAACGTCCACAAGGATGGCTTTCAATCCATGTGCCAAAAGAGTGCAAACTTGCCTAATTTATTGGCAGAACGTGTGGGTATGAGAAAAGCAACTAATTGGAGGCTGATGGTAATGCTTTATATACCTGTTGAATGCCACATTGGTGCAGAATACACTGCAATTCCCATTTTTCCATGTCACAGAATTCACCATTCAATTCTGATATAGACTTCGATATGAGTTGCCATTATTTCCAATAAGCCTGATTTAGTACTATTGTATTCCAGCACCTTCCAGAGTCATGGGTTCTGGAAATAAACTTCCACTTGTGCTTGTGTATAGGCTTTTATATCTACACAGTGTATGCCCTATGTATAAAAGATATGCAGCAAAATTAAAAGTTTGTGGGGGTTTGTTTTTTTACTTTTTTCTTATTGAAGATTGATGGACTATCTTCCACAGTTTAATTACAGAAATTATGTTGTCTTCTGCTATGAGTCTGTGCCTACTTAGGATGAATTACAACTAGAATTATTCAAACTAAATTGTGCAGGTTAATTCCTGTGTTATACTCCATTAGGAAAAAACTGAGTATTTCTTGGATAGTTCTTAAATTCCTGGGGAGAGGGGAGAGTCATTAACATTAGTAATGAGGTTAGTTATCACTTTTATAACAAAGTGCAAAGGACCGGCAACAGGGTGATTGGACCCTCTTCTGTTGATGCATTCTGTCAGTGGGTGCTAGAAACCTGCACAAAGTACCAGATGTTCTGCAGATTCATTGAAGTACAGGTGGTTTGTTAACTTTATCTGGGATCTAAGAAATGTAGGTACAACTAAGGAAGTAGAACAGGGTTGGCCCCAATGGGAAATCTTAATGACAGCTACCCTGAAACAGGAAGCTTAGGCTGAGATTTATGTCGTATTACTGTTTTTGAGTTACCAATAAAGTCAAATTCCAGAAAAAAGGTGACTTTGGGCAAGAATGCAGGGTGCTATGCTTAGCACTCAATCCCCCTAAAAATCCGCACTCCAAACATCTAACCATACAGCATTCAAAAATCCTGTTTGCTATCTGACCTTTCTTTGTAAACCTTTCCTCTGAAAAAATAGTTGTAGAAAAAGTGATCTGATGCAATTCCAGAAGTAACTTATTAAATATGATTAATTACAGAAACAGCAGATGGAAAAAGCTGTTTTATGTCATTTTGTTCAACTTCTCTCCTTACAATGTAAGATTTTTCCTTAAAGCATTTTTTTCCATATTTAATCACAATAATGAGGTAGCATTTTTGTCTCTTACAAGTTATGACTAAGGATTCATTGTAGAAAAAGCAGCATTCTTCAGTGCACAAGAGTTGCAGTTCATTGGAAAAGGAATATCTGAAGATTGCAATCTTTCTACAGAAATTACAATGGAATTAACACTTTCATGCTCATGAGATAAAGAAAATAAACATATTTAATAAAAGAATAAGAATTATTTATCTGTAATCATTCGTCTCTGTGACTTTATCACAAAAAGACCATCACCCAAGCTCCTGAATGGAATGGAGGAAAAACTCATCTAGCTTAAATGTAGTCAAAACTGTTTGCTTAACCAGACAGTCTCATCCTAATCTACACCACAGATGTACTTCAACTGCAAATCCCTTCCAAGGAGAAAGATAAAATCTCTAAAAATACAAATAAAAATAAATGCAATTATAGAGTTATTGGAAATTACAGTATCTTCACTTCTGTGGTGTGGAACGTGAGTGTAGATCTGTTGTGATGTACATCTTCAGAGAACAATAATAGTAGATTCTCGATCACTTGTAATCTTTCAGTTGCACTGGTTGTCTTTCAAAAAATAGAAGTCAATACACAGAAGTCAATACGCAGAATGCAAGAAGCACCACTTCAAGTTCTATGGCTAATGTTATGCAAGAGGGCAGACCAGATGTCACACTGATATATTTTGGCCTAAAAAACCTATCTATCTATGTATAATTTAGAGTTAAATTGGATCCACTCATTAAGGCAAAATGAGTCCTAGCAACCCCATAACACAGGGCCCTTGTTGGCTTTATCCTGTCCGATAGAGCCTTGTGAGGATACAAATTTCTATCTGTGGATATGGATATCTCTGGACAGAAATTGGTGTCTGCTCATCTGCAAGGCTGTATGCCCAAGAGATGCCTTTCCCAAAGGAGAGAAACATGGTGCAGTCACTCCGAAGAGCCAGAGCCCTGCACCAAGAACTCCTCCTTGCTGTGTGGCTCTACTGCCTCCAGCCCCACCAGCAGCCGTATATCCTGACTGATGTTGTCGAAGCCCGCTGGAGGCAGGGCTTGGGACAGTACAGCTGCGTGGACAGGAGGAGCTTCCAGCACAGGGCATTGGCTCATAAAAGTGGTGGTACCACATTCCTCTCCTTTGGCACCAGCATTGTCTGAAAGGAGAGCCCTGCAGATCTGGGGATACTGATTTCTATCCACAGATATCTGCATACCTGGATAGAAATTTCTATCAGTGCAGGTTTCTATTTACAGCTCTGTGCCAATATAATCAACAACCTCACATTTGGTGTTCGTGTCAGGAAAGCCCTCTAACTCTCTCATGTTGGTAAATCTTTCTCCCCACTCATCCTTACTCATCTTACCCCTACTTGAATGGTCTGGGCTCACTTCATTCTCCTCCTTCACAGAGTTGCTTGTTCTTGAGATACAGGGTAGTTCTCATATATCTCAGAGGTATTGTTTCAGGCTGTCGGCAGATTCAGGTAGATATTGCTGTTTTTATTACACTCGGGGTTAGTTTACATAGCAAAGTTTAACCTGTAATGCCAATATAATTTTCCCATGTAGGCGAGCACTTTTATTTACAACCAGGCATACAAGAAACTTATTTTTTACAGAGGAAAGTTTAAATTCTGATGTAATCTCGCGATTCAAGTAGCTAACACCCTAGTCAGGGGTGCTTTTGCTTTAATCTTGTCTTGCCTGCAATTAAAAAAATGTACTTTCAGGCTGCGTCTAGATTGGCATGATTTTCTGGAAATGCTTTTAACGGAAAAGTTTTCCACACGTTGAGAAGAGAAGAGACATCATTAAAGCCAAATGGCACCTGGGTCTAACATGTCAATGTACTGAAATAAGGGTTAATTTTTAGAGCAATAGTGCACAGAAAGCCCGGGTATAAATTTACAGCACCCTAGCCTGCCATGCACTAACTGGTCTTATGGACCATGCTGTCACACAGGAAAACTTCCATAGTGCTCTGACATGTTCCTGTTTCAAACAGTAGTAAGTCAAAGCACACTACAGAATTTTTAGTTCACTGCAGCAAGGTTTGTAATGGCTTGTTAGAGTATGGCAGGTTAGGTTAATGGATGGGAGATGTACACCCAGGTTTCCTGGGTGCTAAATCTCCATATAGATACTCTCTGGCTACGTCTACACTGGCATGATTTTCCAAAAATGCTTTTAACGGAAAACTTTTCCATTAAAAGCATTTTCGGAAAAGCATGTCTAGATTGGCAGGATGCTTTTCCGCAAAAGCACTTTTTGTGGAAAAGCATCCGCGGCCAATCTAGACGTGCTTTTCCGCAAAAAAGCCCCGATCGCCATTTTCATGATCGGGGCTTTTTTGCGGAAAACAGTACTATGCTGTCTACACTGGCCCTTTTGCACAAAAGTCTTCGGAAAAAGACTTTTGCTCTAACGGGAGCGGCATAGTATTTCCGGAAAAGCACTGATGATTTTATATGAGATCATCAGTGCTTTTCTGGAAATTCAAGCGGCCAGTGTAGACAGCTGGCAAGTTTTTCCGGAAAAGCTGCTGATTTTCCGGAAAAACTTGCCAGTCTAGACACAGCCTCTGGCTATGTCTACACTGGCCCCTTCTCCGGAAGAGGCATGCTAATTTCGAACTTTGGAAGTAGGAATAAGAGATCCTCCGGAAAAGAGCTTTATTCCGGAGGATCACGCCAGTCTAGACGCTCTTTTCCGGCTTTTCCCCAAGCTGGAAAAAAAGTGGCGGCCATGTTTATTTAAATCTCGCGGGGATATTTAAATCCCCCACGGATTTCCCTATTCCAAAGTTCGAAATTAGCATGCGTCTTCCGGAGAAGGGGCCAGTGTAGACGTAGCCTCTAAGTACATCTTTATAGCAACATTATTACAAAATAACTTAGTCCATGTCTACACAGCAGCCAGTTATTTTGAAATAACGTCGAAATATTGTCAAGCTGGAGGACTTCTTACTCTGACTCCTGTAACCCTCAGGGCTCATCTACATTGGCCCCTTTTCCGGAAGGGGCATGGTAATTTTTGAGATCATAATAGGGAAATCCGCAGGGGATTTAAATATCCCCCGCGGCATTTAAATAAAAATGTCCGCCGCTTTTTTCCGGCTTTTAGAAAAGCCGGAAAAGAGCGTCTACACTGGCCAGATCCTCTGGAAAAAAGCCCTTTTTCAGAGGATCTCTTATTCCTACTTCCAGAGGATCTGGCCAGTGTAGACGCTTTTTTCCGGCTTTTCTAAAAGCCGGAAAAAAGCGGCGGACATTTTTATTTAAATGCCGCGGGGGATATTTAAATCCCCCGTGGATTTCCCTATTACGATCTCAAAAATTACCATGCCCCTTCCGGAAAAGGAGCCAGTGTAGAGGTAGCCTCATTGTATGAGGAATAAGGGAAGTTGGAGGAAGCATGCACTATTGAAATAAGTGCTGTGTTGACACTCCCAATTTTGAAATCTGCTAGGCTACGTCTAGACTGCAAGCCTCTTTCGAAAGAGGCTTTTTCAAAAGTATCTTTCAAAAAAGCCTCTTTCAAAAAAGAGCGTCTAGACCGCAAGCAGTACTTTCAAAAAAGCAAGCCGCTTTTTCGAAAGAAAGCAGCGAGTGAGTCTGGATGATCTCTTTCTAAAAAGCTATGTTGGCATTCAAGAATGCCTTTTTTCGAAAGAGCACTTTCGTAAAAAGGCGTTTTTCCTCGTGAAATTAGGTTTACCGCCGTCGAAAGAAAAGCCGCGTTCTTTCAATTTAATTTCGAAAGAACGCGGCTGTAGTCTAGACGCAAGTGAAGTTTTTTCGAAAAAAGGCTACTTTTTTCAAAAAAAACCTTGAGTCTGGACACAGCCCTATTGAGCTACATCAATTGTGTAGCTTATTTTGAAATAGAGTATTTCAAAATTGGGAGCATCTACACAGATTTTGATAAGATTTTGAAAAGTCACTAGGGATTTTTGTTGCCTCAGTTTTTAATTACTCAGCTTGATGTATCTCAAATGCAGTTTCAAGGTGTTTAGTTCCTGAACCAGAAGAGTGACAGCGGACACCCCAAAATCACTAATAAGTTTTGAAAAATTTGGCCAATAATCTCGTTTTAAAACCACTTTTAATAAAAATTGTTACTTTTAAAAGTGACAACTGAATAACCAATTCCAGAACTACATTATTACAGTGAATGAAAAAATTACTTGAATTTTAAAGTATGGCTTGCAAAGAATTGCATAGCTCAGTAATGAATTTTGACTGAAGTAATTACTTATTTTAAATCACAAGCAATGTAATACTAGTCCCTCATAAAGTAATTGTGGTATTAGTAATTCATTACTTACTTAAGTGATATTTTTTTTCAAAAACTAACTCAAATTTATCATTTTTAAAGATGTAATAGGACAGGCAAGGATGGAGCTGTGGGCATTTCAAGCCTACTCTTTAAAAAGGATTTTGTGTCTTTAGATACAACCTTGGGTGACAAGCATTGTAAAAGCTTTCTCATCCCTGAATTAGCCCTAAGACACATTGAGCTAAATCCAGAAGGAAAATGAAGCTAGATCTATACTACTGCAGTGAGTTGACCTAAGGCCGTGGTCACCAACAGGTCGATCACGATCGACTGGTCAATCGCAAGGCCTCGACCAGTCAATCGCGAGGCATCCTGTCCGCCCTGCCCCCATTTCCCTCCCACCACGAGAAGCCCCACTACCTACCTCAAGTGAAAATGGAGGTAGTGTAGGCTTCCCGGGGATGGAGAGAAGTTCCGCAGCTTAGCGCCACTTCCGGTGATTCCAGAAGTAGCGCTAGCTGCTCTGCCGGGTGTACTGCGGGAGGGAGCATCGGCTCCCTGCACTGCACTGGAGGGGTGAGTCAGCCCCGGGGAAGGTGCGCACGTGGGGTTTCCCTGAGCCGGAGGGGTCGGCCCTGGGGCAGGTGCGCATGGGGTTTCCCTGTGCCGGGGAGGGGGTCGACCTCGGGGCAGGCATGTGCAGGGTTTTCCTGTGCCGGGGGTCAGCTCTGGGACAGGCGTGCGTGCGGGAGGCTTCCCTGCTCGGGGTTGGCCCCGGGGCAGGCGTGCACACACGGAGCTTCCCTGCAGCGGGGGGAGGGAGGAAGAGTTGGCCCCGGGGCAGGCGCGCGCGGGGCTTCCCTGCGCCGGGGGGGGTCAGCCCCCGGGGCAGGCGTACGTGCACGGGGCTTCCCTGTGCTTTGGTTGGGGGTTGGCCCCGGGGCAGGCATGCGCTGGTTTCCCTCGGGGGGGGGAATCCTGGGAGGAGGCAGATACAGGGAACACTCTGCCTCCACTGGCACCCCACTTCCCAGCCCTCACTCCCCAACCACAGAACTCTGTCCCCACTCCCCAAACACTGTCCCCCACTCTCCTGTTCCCACCCACAGAATTCTGTCCCCACTCTCCTGTACCCAGCTACAGAACTCTGTCCCCACTCCCCTCCCCACTCCCTGAACGCTGTCCCCACTCTCCTGTCCCCAGCCACAGAACGCTGTCCCTACTCCCATCCCCAGCCACAGAATTCTGTCCCCACTCCTCTGTCCCCAGTCACAGAATTCTGTTCCCCACTCCCCAAACGCTGCCCCCACTCCCCTGTCCCCAGCCACAGAATTCTGTTCCCACTCTCCTGTCCCCAGCCACAGAATTCTGTTCCCACTCCCTGTTCCCAGCTACAGAACTCTGTCCATATTCCTGTCCCCACTGGCACCCTGTCCCCTGCAGAAACCTGTCCCCTCTGGCACTCTGTCCCCTGCTGCAGAACCCTGTCCTCTGCCTTCCCAGCACCCTGTTCCCTCTTCCCTACCCCCCGCCACAGAACTCTGTCCCCACAAAATGTATAATTATAAATGCTTCATTTTAGATTTAAATAGCATGAATAAAAAACAGACCATTTATTTCATAACTATAAATATGTCATTTTAATTTTATACATTGCATAATTTAAAAATAAACTGTTTATCAGAGTGTGTAAGTAAGGGTTGGGGATAGCAAGTGATGGACAGGAGGAGAATAGAAAGGGCGGGGCTTCAAGGAAGGGGCAGGGCGGTAGATCTTCGCCTGTTTGGAGATTTAAAAAGTGATCTTGGGTGTAAAAAGGTTGGAGCCCACTAACCTAAGGTATGCAACTCCAGCTACAATATTCATGTAGCTTGAGTAGATATACCTTAAGTCGAATACCTGTGGTGTCTAAACTGCATGGGGTCAATGGGAGACACTCTCCCATTGGCTTTACTTTTCTCTTCTTGTCCAGGGTATAGTACCAGGATCAACTAGATTGCAATCTGTGGCTGATTTGGTGGGGCTTCACTAGACTCATTAAATCAATTGCTGTTGCATTGATCTCCACTCTGTGGATCTCAGTTATAGTGCAGATGTAGCCTTAGGCTCAGCATTGCAACATCTAATTTTTAGGCACCCTTCCACCTAATGGAATCCACTTCACTGAGTCAAGGGCCCAGAGCTCAATATTCATGGAGAGATAGGTGCTAATTATAAGATTCACAAAAGCCAGCATCTTGAATGGGGATCCTAAAATAATAGGAAATGCCCAGGAGCTTAGGTTTAGACCCAGCTCTCAAAAGGAAGTAGGTGCCTAAGGGGAGTGCCTCTCTCCACTAGGGATTCACAGCTGTGAACCCTCTTCTGGAGTTAGAATACAGAGGAGGAGAAGACAGAAGTGATCCTTTAGGCCCAACAGTTCAGTTGTTACAGCCCTCACCCAGAATAGGCGGTCTAGTCCTAAGCCTCCCTCTGCCTGGGTGGATCAGGGTGAGTTCAAAGCCTCCTCCTGTGGATCAGGATGGGAATAGGGATACTCAGTCGCTACTGTTTTATGTGATGAAGAAAGGAGGGTTAAAAGATCTTTCCTCCAATTCCTCTATGGGATAGCTCAGAGCATGTATCTTCACCTGCATGATATGGGACCTAGTACTAAGGGAGAGACAACAAAGGGAACACTCCTAACTGACTCGGACATGCTTGGTACCTATTTGGATGAAGCACTGCCTTCATCAGCAGGCACTTGAGTCTGGAAGACTTATTCCTTTCTTATGTTGTACACTCTATAAGTGTGTCACCTCTCCACAAATGTCCTACCTCACCCAGACATGAAAGCTGCTGGGATGTGGATCACTCACAGCTGCCCCAAGGTTGGAGCAGCAGAGTTAAGGCAGACTTAGTCCTGCCCTGGCCCTGCACCACTCCTGAAAGGAGCTGGCATGCACTGCAGTGGCTCCATGACTCCTTGTGCTGCCCCTCATCTACAAGTACCAACCCCACAGCTCCTACTGGCCATGGTTCTCCATTATTGATTAATGGGAACTGCAGGAGTACCTTGTACCTTGCTGATGTAGAAGTGTGGGGAGAGAACTGAGAGGATCTCGAATGCAGAGCGAAGCCCCAAGGGGTCCAAAAGGGCCATTGGTATGGAGGTAGTACCCAACTATAAACAGGCTACTGGCCCAAAGGCTGTGTCTACACTGGCATGATTTTGCGCAAATACTTTTAACGGAAGAGTTTTTCCGTTAAAAGTATTTGCGCAAGAGAGCGTCTATACTGGCATGTGCCTTTGCACAAAAGATTTGCTTTGGTGCAAAAGCATCCGTGCCAGTATAGACGCTCTCTTGTTCAAGAAAGCTCCAATGGGCATTTTAGCTATCGGGCTTTCTTGCGCAAGAAATTGATATTACCCGTATACACTGGCCTCTTGCGCTTGTGCAAGATGACTTATCCCTGAGCGGGAGTGTCAGAGTATTTGCACAAGAAGCACTGATTTTGTACATTACAACATCAGTGTTCTTGTGCAAATACTCATGGCTAGTGTAGACAGGCGGCAAGATTTTGTGCAAAAGTGGCCGCTTTTGCGCAAAATCTTGCCAAAGTAGATATAGCCTAAGAGTGCTTAGAGAGGATACACTAGGGAAACTGGGAATGCTTGGGTCAGGACACAAAAGTTCCAACTTCAGAGTCTGAGAAGGAGTCTCTTTTCTCGGTCCATGGGGGATCTGACTTCATCAGTACCACGGAATCTGGCTCCAACTCTGGAGAAGTGAGTATTTGAAAAATCATCACTGGCTTGCCTCTAGGCTGAATTCTATGCAGAAGTGCTGCAACAATTGAAGGGTATGTCTACACTACAGAGTTAATTCGAACTAAGCTAATTCAAACTAACGCGTCTAGAACTAAAAACTAGTTCGAATTAGCATTTTGCTAATTCGAACTAGCATGTCCACATTGAGTGGACCCTGAACAGGGCTTAAGGATGGCCGGAAGCAGTGCCGGCAGGGCATCAGAGGAGGACTTAGAGCGTGGAGATGCTGTCTCAGGCTAGCCGAGGGCTGCGCTTAAAGGGACCCGACCCCCACCCCGGACAGACAGTTCTCAGGGGTGCCCCGCTTGCAAACCAGTCCTGGCTTGGAGTGCCCGGAGTGCCCACACTGGGCACATCACAGCACTCGGCCATCAGACCGGCTGCACTTGCCGAAGGCTGCCATCTGGGGAGAGGGGGCAATTGGGGGGCTGCAGGAGAGCTTCCACCCCCAGAAGCCCGCAGAGCCAGCCCAGTCCTCCCCATCGGGGGCTCGTACCCCATTCCTCCCTCACCTCCTTCCACTTACCCTTCCCTAGCCCCCCTTCCTGATGCACAAAATAAAGATAATGTTTCTTCCAACATTGACTCTGTCTTTATTGAACAAAACTGGGGGAGACTGGGAAAAGGAGGTGGGAGAGGGGAAGAGAAAGGCTGGGAGAGGGGAGGGCAGCTAACATGATCAGGGGTTGGGAACAGGTCCCAGATGAAGAGAGGCTACAGAGACTGGGACTGTTCAGCTTAGAAAAGAGGAGATGGAGCGGGGACAGGATAGAGGTCTCTAAAAGCAGGGGTTGGGTGGAGAGGGTGCATTCAGAAAAGTTCTTCATTAGTTCCCATAAAGAAGGACTAGAGGACACCAAAGGAAAGGAATGGGTAGCAGGCTTCAAACTAGTATGAGAAAGTTGTTCTTCTTCACAAAGCAAATAGTTAACCTGTGGAACTCCTTGCTGCAGGAGGCTGTGAAGGCTACAACTAGAACAGAGTTTAAAGGGAAGTGAGATCAAGTCATGGAGGTTGGGTCCATGGAGTAGTCTTAGCCAGGGGGTAGGAGTGGTGTCCCTGCCCAAGGTTTGTGGCAGGCTGGAGAGGGATGGCACGAGACAAATGGCTTGGTCACTGTCTTCGGTCCATCCCCTCCAGGGTCCCTAGTGTTGGCCACTGTCGGCAGACAGGCTACTGGGCTTGATGGACCTTTGGTCTGACCCAGGACGGCCATTGTAAGCTCAGGGCTCAGGGTTGGGGGTCTCAGTGGACCCCCTTGATTTTCATGCACACCTGCTCCTGGGTGGCCAGGCTGGCAGCTCTCCTGCCCTAGCTGGCCACTTTCCTGTGCCTAGTGCGGAGATCGTGGACGAGGTCCATGATGTCTGCACTAGCCTAGGAAGGTGCCCGCCTCTTGCGGTCCAGGGCAAGCTCCCGGGAGCTGCCAGCCTGGTCCCGGGAAGAGGGGGTGGGCTGGGGGACATCGGGTGGGTGGCTCTGTGCCGTGTCAGGTGCAGGGTCTGCTGGCTGGGTGCTGGCAGGCTTGCACCTGGCACGGGCACCGTAGCCAGCCCGTGCCCCTTTAAGGGGTCTGGGGCCGGGAGGGGGGCAATAGAGTTTCCCTGGTGTTGGCCAGAGTTGCCACCAGGGAAAGCTGGGGAGGGCTAGACTCCCACTAGTTCGAATTAAGGGGCTACACACCCCTTAATTCGAACTAGTAAGTTCGAACTAGGCTTAGTCCTCGTAAAATGAGGTTTTCCTAGTTTGAACTAAGCGCTCCGCTAGTTCAATTTAAATTCGAACTAGCGGAGCGCTAGTGTAGCGCCTATGAATGTTAGTTTGAACTAACGTCCGTTAGTTCGAACTAACATTGTAGTGTAGACATACCCCAAGTGTGTGATGCTGAATAGTGCCTTAGGGCTGCAATCAGGACCATGAGAGCTTGTAGATCCAGTACCATGCAAGGTGCCTGAATTGTGGGAGAAGCTAGCATCAACAGATTAAACAATTCCATGGATGCCTTGAAAGTGTTTAGAAAGAACTAAAAAAGGCTTCTGAGCCTGTAGCACCAAAAGAGGTGCCATCCTTCAGTGACTGGTCTCAATGCACCTTTTCTGGGTTCCAGAATCAGCAGTCCATCCTGGCTCACAGATTGTTCCAGGGGGTGAGATTTCTTTGGGTGTCTGTCTGAATCCTTGTATCTACTGAGTGACTATTCTGTAGATTTGGAAGACCCAGGTATTGAATCTTTAAGAGACATGCAGTCTCTTCTTAGGCACCACCCACATGGACCTGCTTATGGACTCCATCCTAACAAAGGGAACACTCCTAACTGACTCAGACATGCTTGGTACCTATTTGGAGTGAGCAGGTACCAACAGTGGATGAAGTGCAGCCTTCATAAGCAAGCACTTGAGTCTGGCAGCCGTATTCATTTCTTATGTTGCACACTATAAATGTGTCGCCTCTCCACAAATGTCCCACCTCTCCCAGACATGAAAGCAGCTGGGATGTGGATCACTCACTGGAATAGTTCTGTTACATGAATGACAGGCCTTGAAGCCACAAGAGTAAGGCATTAGTCCTGACCAAAACCAGTATCCAACTAGTGACAGGCCTTAATACCAGAAAAATAAGGCGTTAGTCTTGACTGAGACCAGTATCCAACCAGGCACTGATTACTTTACATTAAAAATATGATTTTCAAACTTATTCTTATAGCTAGTTACAGAAATACTATACAAAACTGAAAACTAACACTGCAGGCATGACCTACCTTAATGGAGGGAAGATATATAGATACAAAAATTGAAGCTCCACTCAGTACTACTGGCAATAGGAAGAAAGTGAGATGTTTCAGGGCAGAGCAGCCCTTTATATCTGTATGCAGCAGTTTGAAGCACCAGAGCTCACTGACTGGTGCCCCAATGTGTAGTGCAAAAGAAAAAAATCTGCAATAGCTGTGCACAGGGCTTGCACACAACTACAGTGGGATGGACATATGCAATCCCTTGAAGAAGGGCCAATTGGAAATGGGGCTGGTATCTTGCTTGTACAAACCCATATTGTATGTTTTCCCCTTAATCATTGAAGTTTTTCTTTGCTGCTGTGCTTTGGGGAATAAAGATGAAAATAATAGAAACCAGGCTGTCCTCTAAGGTCACTGCAAAAAAGCACAATTTCTAATTCATGTTTCAACAAATCCATAATGCATGACTATCCCCTCCTGCCTTCCTAAAAGACTTCCACAGAAAAGCCGTGTTTTGGATGCAAAAACCAAGAATTAAAAAGTTCATATCACCACTGATAAGTGGAGAATACTAAAATTATTGTTAAACCTAAATCAATAGATAGTGAGAAAATTTTAAATCAAACATTGATTCAGTATGTTTAAAATATATAGAGAGAAAACATTCATCAGACATATACCAGAGCATATTGGGAGTTTTCTGAATAAATTGTTAAAGTATGCACATATGTCAAAACCATTGCAAAATAGGTTGATTTCAACAAATCACCCGTAATAAAATATTTTACTGAAGTGCTGAAATTTTCAAAACAGCCCATGCTTTTTGTTTTGAAATTTAAGCTGATTTATTTTAATAAAGGCTTTTAATAGATTAAAATGTGAACATTCAAATAAATCATTTTGAGATTATTAAAACAAGTGTTTCATTGGGCTGAACCATAGATTTTAAATTCATGTACATTTAAAAAAAAATTATTTTCCCCATTTCTGGACAGGATTTTTTTTTTAATACTGAAAAATGTGACTGGATTGGAAAACTGTTTTCCAACTCCAAAATATACCTTTAAAAAACAATACAGCTAATATCTAAATTAGGTGGAGTGCAACTATTTGTTGACCATACAGAAAAATAAAAAGAGTTAATAAGTAAAACAAACAATATTAGAAATGTCCCAAAAGTTCAAAATGTTCCTGGAAGTTATATTATATAGATCCAGAGTTTACCACATGGTAAGACTAAGGAAAGACAGAAAACTTGAGGAAATATTGATAAGCCATCATTTTGAGTCTGCAAACAGAAATGTAATAAATGCTTTGGCTACCACAGCACAGATGATATGGCTAGTAGCTAAAACAATAAAATGTATAGAAGGTTTATTGTTTAGTTTTGATCCATATTGTGGAGCCTGATATTTGCCTACCTAAGATCCACATTAAAAATTTGTCAGGAGTAGAAGAATTTCACATATTTTATATATAATGGAACGATTCACAGTCTCCCTCATCATTAATACAGATATGTGGCCTACACAGACTATGGGTCAGATCATCTTACTCAAGATGGGGAAATGTAATCTGTGACCTCTAGTCACCTAGGCCCTCCCTGACGCATGAAGCAGTTTGCAGGATTGGAACTTTACCGGTTGTACCCCTGTAATGAAGACAAGGATGGCTTTCAACCACATATAAGAGTTCAATGAATTGCAAAGGTATACAAAAATAAATCAATACATACCTTGCATTTATCAGAAACCTGGAAGTGGTCCAGCACTGTTTTCATAGAAAAATTTTAATTATGTTAGTGGTAATGACTTAGATAAATATGTGAAAACTAAGATGGGAGCTGTAAATTAGATTTCTTGATTATATGGTTTGTTAAACAACTGATTTTTTCACAATGTATTTCAGACCTTATCCCTGGAAATGTGATAATACAAAACTAAGC
Organism: Pelodiscus sinensis; assembly: GCF_052426305.1. Taxonomy (NCBI): domain Eukaryota; kingdom Metazoa; phylum Chordata; order Testudines; family Trionychidae; genus Pelodiscus; species Pelodiscus sinensis. Next base: position 52,939,879 of record NC_143053.1, read on the forward strand.
TTGGGAGTCATGTTACTCTGTAATGATCACACTGTAATAAAATCTGTAGTAGAAATGATAGCGATTATTAACAAACCAAGTGTGTGTGTGTGTGTGTGTGTGTGTGTGTGTTTTAACTTAAGGACAGCTAGTTTGCTAGTTTGTGTTGATCCAAATAATATCTGAAAAGAAATAAATAATCAAGAAAGAGTTGAAGATGATATATAATATTTATGTGAATGAAGACTATATACATAAAATGACAAGAGACCAATGTGGCTAAGTTAGGCTATAAATGAGCAATATGCAGAAGTCCTTTAAAATGAGATTTGGCTGAGGAGGGAGACTTGAAAACAAATACCAATAATATGGGATTCATTAAGTGAAAAGAATAACTACTAAAAGAAAAGGCACCTTTAAGCTTAATAGTAGAGGACATTTCAATTAACTTAAAAGAGCTAAAAGATAAAACTATGCTAAAAGAAAGAAAGACAGTTAAGCAGTATTAGTATAGAATTAGAGAACAAAGAAATAGCGAGCATGTTAAAAAAATCCCACTTTCCTAAAAGGTGGTGAGTCTTCACAGAGTAGTAGATTGCTAGGCCAAAAGGGGCCATTGTGATAATGTAATTTCTGACCTCCCACTTTCACACAGAAATTCCTATAGGAAGCCTAATCACTTATAGTTGAATTTCTTAGGTCAAGGGTCAAGTCCTCTGGTATGGAAAAGTAAGAGTTGGCCCTTCTGTAAAAGAACACAGAGCATTTAATGCAGATCAAGTACAGAGCCTATGCAGTCCAAGATACATTTATGAATTGTGATGCTCAAATTATAAAAGAAATGAATCGAAAGATTTTTGTAGTATTTTTTTCACAAGTTATACAGGATTAGAGAATGGTGAACATACATGAGAGTTATATGATGCAGGTCAGGCTCACAAAGGGGGAAGGGCAAAGGGTGCAGTAGCCGTGGGGCGTGGCAATTCAGAAGCTCCTGGGGCTCTAGGATACTGCTGCTACTGCAGGAGTGGCAGCAGCTAGAGCCCCGAAGCCTTTAAATCACTGCTGATGCACCACAAGACTTGCTCTGGGTAGCTCTCAGGAGTGGCTGGGTGGTGGTGGGGGCGGAGGGATCCAGAGTGGCATGCTCCAGACAGTGCTGAGGCTTGTCCCCATTCCTTCTTCCTGAAGTTCTGACTCTTCCAGGAGAGAAGAGCCGCCCTCCCCAACTTGCCCTGGGGACCAGCAAGTCTATTGATCCCTCTCCCCTCTCCTCCCAATTCATCAAGCAAATGTAAGTCAGTTAGGGTCAGAGCTCACGTCCTGTGTCGACGGTATTGGTCTTGAAAGAGAAAATAGTTGCTGAGAACTAATCTGCTTACTTTCTGAAGTCCAGATTAAAGCTTTTCTTCTTAGTATATATTTTGAAAGGTAGATGGATTTAGAAAATATCTTCCAGTTTGAGAGTTCTTTACCAATATTCCCCATTATATGAATGGAAAAAATCTCTTTCTCTTAAACTAGAAAAAGCTTTCAAACCAGTGGGAACATTTCAAGCACAAACACTGTATATGAATGTTATTTAACTTATTTTTATTGACTTCTCTGATCACTTACTAATACACATTAGCTAATAATATACTAAAAGCAAACAAGCACTGTATGTTGCTCCACAAAATGGAGAAAAGACATAATTAAATTATGAATCTCCCCTCCATTACATCACGTAGTATGACATACACAGTAAAAAAATATGCTTAGTTCAATTGTTGAAGTTTTTTTAAAATAGTATTATCATATGAGCAAAGGGAAAAATTATTTTTACTGCATAAATGTAGTGTTAAAGTATCTGATACCTCAACTTTAAAGGTTTTTTAGTGAGTTATTGTGAAGCAAATACCATCTTAGCCAATATCTGTGGCTAATCCCCCAGGACCTCCACAGCACATCTAGACTCTGTATCTAGAAAAACGAACATGAATCCTGAGGATCCTCATGGAATATCCAAGATTCCCTCATACAGCTGTTCCATAACAGATTCTGGTATTCAATCATCCAGTCCCTACCCAGAGATGGAGGTCATGACTATGTCCATCCAGACTCCCATATGGAAGTTAGTCACCGGGGAAGGATGCCAGGGAGGCAGTGCTATAACACTACAAATTAGAGCACAAATTTTCTGAGTTTACGAGATTCACCATGTTTGGCTAGGTGTTCAGCTCAGTACTGTCATGTTTATTTGCTGTATTTTTCCAAAGAACTCTTACTCTGTCAGCTTCCTGGTTATACTGAGTTCTATGGCACCCAAGTGGAAGTCTGTCACAGCAGACTTCATTCTGGCATTGGTTACAAAAATGTATTTTCCATTTACAAAAAATGATGGAAATAAAATGTCTCACCTAATTTATTAAAAAATGACATAAAAATTATGTAGGCCTGTACAAAACAATAGCAATGGCAAAGCTTTTATCACTTGGTCTATTCTGGAATATGCTGCAATAACAGGAGAAAATATGATCTACTGTGACCACACAATTCGGGTCCCAAGACAAACACGGCAGACTGAAGAAGGGTCCAGAAGCCCACAGAATTTATGGAGACAGTTCCCCCACACTCTGGGCAGGGGAACTTCAGCACTCTCATCAGGTCCCTGCAGGTCAGTGCCAGGCAGCACAGACAGTCCAATTGCCTTTAAGTAGCAAAGTAAAAACATAGTCCTGTGAAGAAAACAAATGGAATAATCCGGTGCCAAGTGTATCTTCCTCCAAAGGGCTCTGGCAGTCAACTTCTACTCACCTCAGGAACATATTTTTCCATTTCCTCCCTCATTATTTTTCCTTCTGTCAACTGTGGTAAAAAGGTGGAATTTGCTTTCATCTTAAAATAAATCTATTGAAAGTCGAACATTATAAAAGACATAGCAGTAGAATTCTAAAACATGAATGCCATGAATTATAATATATTTAATGGAAAAAATATACCATTATAGCAATTTTAATAAACACATAAACATACAATACTGAATCTCAGTGGATTCAAACTACTGCTTTATATCAACAACTGTAAAAGTTACACATAGCATCCAATGTTTTTTAAATTTCCTTCCTATGGCATAAACTCCAATTTCTATAATGGGGCGAAAAACTTCTTTTAAGGCACAATCTTTTCTCTATCTTTTCATTTTTGCATAGGTGAGGTTATACATTTAAATTCAAAAGTGGAAGAGGAGGAGGTAGGCAGTTAGCAGTCTGATTTACTAGAATCCTTTGCAGGGTTTTATGGATTTATAGCTAGCTGTGGTTTTAACAGTTCTAGCAATATAACACTTCTTGGGTGATCTGTCACAGCTTGCTCTAGAGAGTTCATGATTCAGTTTGTGATAATACCAACTTCTCTTCTTTACTCAAAAGGTCTTTAATACAGCCATGGCTATTTTTTCTGGATCAATTTTAATTTATTATCTGAGGTCTGCAAATAAATACTCTCTACATAGATTATGACATAAGCCCCTGGTTGTAACTTATATAATTAAACAAAAACAAAATTTCAACATACTTTACTAATAGTCAGAATAATCCAATGTGGTAACCTCCCCACAATGTTTCGATAATCCGTCCATATAACAAACAACAATCTCAGATGGGCTGAATGCAAAGGACTAAATCTGTATTCTGTTTTTGGAATAAACTATGGCTACATCTTATGGCATTAACGCAGGAGAACTCCTTCAAAGTTGAATACTGCCCATGAGTTGAGCAATGCAACATTAGCTGAAACACCCACTATGGTGCCCTTTGGCCTGCTATTCTAGGAATGCGTGCCAAATGCTCTAGAGGTCAACTAACAACAAACAAAACAAAAAAAACCCCACATCAAACCCTAGCAACCAGTCAAGGAAAAATTCCTTCTCTACCCAGAAAGAGTTAGGGTATGTCTACACTAGCTTGTTAATTCGAGCGAGGTAAGCAAATCAGGCAACCAGAGTTGCAAATGAAGCCTGGGATTTAAATATCCCGGGCTTTATTTGCAGGTTCCCGTCCGGCTGCCATTTTTAAATCCCCCTTAGTTTGAACGAATTGTCCGCGGCTACACGTGGAAGTTTAAAGTTAATCCAAAGTAAGTCCTTAGTTCGGATTAACTGTTACTCCTCGCGTAACAATTAATCCGAACTAAGGAGTTAGTTCAGATTAACTTTAAACCTCCACATGTAGCCGCGGGCAGTTCGTTCAAACTAAGGGGAATTTAAAAATGGCGGCCGGATGGGAACATGCAAATAAAGCCCGGGATATATAAATCCCGGGCTTCATTTGCAACTCTGGTTGCCTGATTTGCCTACCTCGCTCGAATTAACAAGCTAGTGTAGACATACCCTTAGCTATACCTCAGAGGATGTCAGAAAGTCCAGAAAAAGAATAGCTCCACACTAGCCAATATTGCAACACTTTTAGATGTCAAAGGACCAAAACTGTGTCACATGAAGAACAAAACAATATTTTCGTCTGTGGGGAGAGAAATGCCTGCCTCCATTGGCCAGAGGGGATAATCAGCTCTCATCGGACCCCACACTGACAAATGGGAGATGACATCTCTGACTAGTGAGTTCATACCACCCAGTTGGCTATTGGCTACTCTCATTCCTTGCAGCAGCAGCATAAGCAAAGCTGGGGACAAGGCAGAGTTTTGTGCACCCTCCCAACACATCTAGTTCACCAGAAGATTAAAATGACCACCAAAGAGTTACAGTTTACAATGTAATCAGAATCATACTGTAATATGGCACTATACTGGCCCGCTACACAATATGATTTATCTCTTGTCATAAATTCATATCAAGTAAGCAGCCGCATGCTATACATTTTATTTATAATTTTTTATGCTGTATACTGGGCATATTTCTGATTTTGATCTCTTAAAATGCAACCCAGAGCAATATATCCAAAAAACTATCATCCTGTATGTAAGAAGCATCCAGCATATCAGGGATTCGTGCTTTATAGAAGGAAAATCAAGGTATATCTACACTGCACGCTTATTTCAAAATAAGCTATTCTGGAACTGTTATTCCAAAATTACTTATTTTGAAATAGCATGTCCACACTGCGGAGAAGCCTTAAAATTAGTCCAAGGCAGGGTTCCCTAATGTGGATGTGCTATCTCAATTTAGAGTCCTAGGAAGCATTGGGAAGGAATAACTTAGAATGATCCTAGTGAGGGGCTATTTTGAAATAGCAGCAGTGGAGCATCTACGCACACCTTATTTCAAAATAGCTATTTCAGAATAGGCATTATTCCCTATAGAACTAGGTTTAGAGATTTTGGAATAAATCATCCATTATTTCAAAATTATTTTGAAATAACGGAATGGCTGTATAGATGCTTTCATTGTTATTTCAAAATAACGTTAGTTATCTCGAAGTAACAGTGCAGTGCGGATGCACTCTCAGTTGCTTCTTACATACAGTTAGTTGCCCTTAATATTCCAGTGTTCCCCTTGAAAGGTGTAAACAGATACCATTTTTCTGTTATTTCTAGTATTCTCTGTACTGTGTGCAATATGGTGGCAATGTGATTTAGTTGCAAAGACCAATTATACAATTTTAGAAGTGGCCACTTAATAAGGGGGGGAAATGCTCTCAACTGATTCAATAATCACACCAAGCTTACTTTAAAAAGGATTATCAACTCTTAGAGTATTTACTCTGTGAAGCAGAAGCTATGATTGTGTGATTTTGCAGTGTCATGGTTTACATTTAAAATGTAGGTCAAGCTAGCTATGTTGGTCAGAGGTATGTTCCAACACCAATGGAAAAACCCCTTCTGTCAGTCTAGCCTATGTTTGCTCTACTGGGTAATGCCACCATAGTTTAGAAATAATTTAGTACATTTTGGGTAATGTATCAGTGTAAATAACAATGCTAAAAATTGTATTTAGGGCTTGAACCTAGTTGAATATTTTCACACACATCCAGCCTTTTCATAAACACTCCACCTCTGTTTAGCATATTATAATCTTAATTAAAACATTCTCAGGTTCATAATATCATGAAAATATGAGGAGGTGTACAAGGTCTAATATATTTGTGTTTATGATCCTCACAGGCTTTTAAATGCCTTAGTGAGCCGTTTATTTGAGAGAAATAATGTGAAATCTGGTTTTTTAATGGTATTTCAGTTTACTGCAGCTCTGGCATCCATATACCATAAGAATTCCAAATCTCATATACTTTTGGCAACATAAATGGCTCTCGGGTGTATTAAAAGCACCTGTGAAAAACATGAACACAAAACAAATATTGAGAAATGTGATTTATTTTGTTTTATCCAGTAATCACTATTTTAAAATTTATTTGGGATGTCATGCAACATAAATTCACAACCTTAAAAAAATAGTCTGTATTTATTTTGCCTGAGAAAGGCAAAAAAATAAAAAAAAGGACATTCTACATTGCTTAGTCTACTAACAGTTAATTTAAAAAAATTAAAGCCTATGCTCCAAATTTTGTTTAAAACATTCTTACAAAATACATTACCATGTTGTATTTTATAAATATCAACAACCTTGCAGAAATCTAAATGCTTCACTTCACATTTTTGGCACACAGAAAAAGAAATGAACTGTCTCTCTTTTCTAGTTGGTTTAAATCATCACTAGCTTATTTTCAGTACCCATATGGAGTTACTATTTTCTCTCTCCAGTCTTGGAACATTGCCAGAATATAGACAGGAAAACTTTTCCTCTAGAGAGAACTAAAATTCATTATCTGAGCATTGGGATATCTCTGCTTCTGCTCTTAATATGTTTGGACACATCTTTGTTCATCTGTGATTAGTGATAGTTTCACTCTCAATAAGGTTCTATTCTACACTGAACAAAAATCTAGGAAAAATATGGAATTGTGACATAAGGTTAATTTTGAAATGATTTTAGCAGAGCATGCCACGTATCATAAATGCTCTAACTATTGCATTCCTGATAGGGTGCTCTATATCGAAGAAACAAATATTGTATTGTGAGGATAGTTCAGTGGGAAATAAACATTATTTATAAAAAAATAAGTGTGTGAGATTTATTAACCTTTAGTGCAGCAGATAGATAATTTGTGTACCCTTCATTTTTCTGTTTAATCAAAAAACTAGGGTTGGTAAGTAGGTAGGTTGGTTGGGTTTTTCTCCCTTTTTTCTTCTCATGAACTCTGAGGCAGAAAAAAAACCATTTTAAATATTTTCATAGTACACTGGGAGCAATGTGTGCATTCAGATTCTTCTCTGAAATACGTGGCAAACGAATATAGGTGTGGTTCTTTTGTCTGCATATCATCTGCTTCTTAGTGGTGGGTCTGATTGAGGAAATGGCTAAATGACCACCTGCACCTGTAAGCATGGGGTGGGGCGTGTCTTTGACAGGCTGGCTGAATGATGGCAATGGTGGTTTATGGCTTAGGGTCAGGAGGGGAGATGAAAAGTGCTGGAAAGGGGTCAGCAGTGGTCACTGACTCATCCTCTGTGAAGAATTTAAAAGGAACATCCATGCGCCTTATCCCTCTCTTTTGTATGGAGCAGGCTAGGGCAGCATCAACTCTCCCTCCTCTTTAGGGGTAAAATATCAGGTTTGGTCAAGACTGCTGCAGGCATTATGCTAGCCACCCTTTTGTTGAGGGGGCCTGAGAAGGAATTTTTTCCTTTTCATCATATTAGGCCTAGGCAGAAGGCTATATGTTGCAACTCATTATTTAAGTGGAGGGCTGATATCCAAAACAGGGACTCCAGAGGGAAGGATAAATAGTTCAGAAAAGGACTTACAAAGAATGGGGAATAGTTGGGGACTCCTATGATTGGTGTGGCAGAGAACCAACCACCTTTATTATAGCCCATCTTAACCCTCCAAGGAGGAGGTGGTTGGTGGGGATGGTAAGGTGCCAGAAGTGGATTTTGCTGGACTGATCTGGATGGAAAAAGAGGGGGGCTGATAAAAGCTCCTTCAGGTAATTATGTAATAAAGATGGAGTTACTTACACTGTACACTTGTATCTGCTGGGATGTCCCAGACATATAATAACAAAAAAGCAGCTTGATTTCAAATGTGTCCTTTAGTATAGCCAGACAAAGAAGATGAAAATGTATACAAATCAAAGAAATAAAAAGATACCTGGACTCATCTGTGTACTCCTTTTCCATGAGCAGAGACAGTGGTCCTTAGGGTGAATGAGTTGACTCAAATATAAATTGTGTATCAGTGTTTATTGTTATTTCCCTTCCACTAAACACACTCTACTTGTCTGTCCTTAAGTTTAAGTTTTTCAGACTGTCCTTAAAGGACTTTGAAACAACTAACACATAGTGGATATAATAATAATAATAATAATAATAATAATAATAATAATAATAATAATAATAATAATAATAATAATAATAATATCACCTAAGACTTATAACAATGCTTTTATTCAAAGATCGCAAAGGCTTTATAAGGGAGGTCCAATTAATTCTCCCGGAAGCCTGACAGAGGCTTTACAGATACTCATGTAGGCAGGATACATTCTTGCAAACAGTTACATGGCATCCACTTTTTACACAGGATTTGTCCCATTAAGCATATGCATATATTTATGCAGGGTAGAGACTAGAGAGGGGAGGAAATGGTGCAACATATGTTTAGTTTTCTAAAGTTAGTTTTTAAACATTTTCTTTTTCATTTTATTTTACCCCAACTACTTGCCTATATTGTTGCTTCTTACCTTGGGTCTACTAACTTCTACAAAAATCTGTAACATGCATTGCCATTATTATAAAACAGAGCCCTTTTAAACACTTGCATATTTTTCTTGGTAATTTATCTTCATTATTAGTAGTTATATATCTATTTTTTCTCTTTTTAAAATGTAACCCTTCCCTATTTACTCACTGTTGTAACTCTTGCTTATCTTTGTTATCTAATCATTCAGAATTTACCATTTCTACTTTAATTATCCCTAACTTACTCTTCTTACTTTCCCTTCCCCCCATCACAGTGACTGGTGCCTATCTGCTATGTCCCAGCCCCACATACCTTCCTCCTGACAATCACCTTTTCCCTATCCTCCTGCCATGCCAGTTTCACCTGAATAAACACTGAACAAGATTTCCACTACTACTATCAGAAGGGTGTAAAGATGTGTCTAGGCTATTCCTTCTACTGGACTCTATACTTCTAGAGGGTGCTGAAGCCTTTCTGTACACTACAGAGAGGCTTCCAACCGGGCTCACAAAAAGCTAGACAAACTAAAGATAATCAAAATAAGACAATACCTCAACTACAGTCTTATTTTTCATAGTGATTTTGCATCAGAGAATCCAATGAGTTTTTCAGTGTGATTTGGCTGTTGAATTGGATTATAACTGCAATGAGCAATGTAGGCTAGTGAATGAGTCACATGAGTGGCTTTCTGTCCCATTAGTGGGCCTCAAGAGCTAATTGTGCATGCATACCTAGAATTTGGAGGGTGTGCCAATTGAATGCAAAGGGAGCACACAGCTCTCAACTTAATGTGTGCAATCACCACGCATCTCATTTCACGTGTCTTCGTTTACACGCTTGTCACCTTAGTTATACAAGTAGGAAACAAACTATGTGGATGGAAACCAGCAGAATTTGGCAACCCTCCATGTGGACAACGGTAATAACATGTCTCCTGTTGGGCCACACACAGAACTCCACATACAGCCCGTGGGTTGAAGGTTGCCCACTACTTCTATGCAACCTATACTTTCCACCATAATCAAATGACATTTGCAATACTGGACATTCACGTATTTATAATTTATGCCACACCCAACTAATTTAAGAGCCCAAATTTCATTTTAAAAAGGCATTTAGGAACCAAAATCTCACTGATAGTTGGGAATGAGACTTTTGACAATGAAATGTGGGCTACTAAAATAGTTAAGTTTTGTGACACTATGAACAACAATGCAGAAATACTTAGGCCTAAGTCTAACATAGCTGCTCATACAATAGTCTGTTAATCCATGAATCTTGAACGTATTGCTGTATAAGTGCTAATCAAAACATTTAAATAATTATATTGCCAAAATTGGCCTCTGTTTGTGTAGATTAGGGGGTAGTCAGTATTAAGCCTGTCTTTAAAAAAGGCATTAGGGTTAATCCTCATATTTACAAACCAGTCAGCCATTTTAGAGTACAAGGTAAATTAGCTGAGAAAAAGTATTACAGAGTTATAAATACCCTGATGAGCGTTATATGACAGGACAAACTAGCACAGCTTCTGTAAGGGAAAATTATGCCTATCCAACCTATTATATATTTGTTGACTGAGGCAAGAACATAGTGAATAAAAGAACTGGTAAATATAATTTATTTGGACTTTCAAAAAGCCTTTGATAAAGTTGCAATATACCAACCCTACACTAACTCAGCAAGGAACTGACTGGATTAGCAAACGGCTGGGGCCCACTCAACTCCACCCCACTTCACTTTCACTCACTGTGGACTAATGAAGTGGCAGTTAACCAGGGAAGAAACCAGCTCAGTAAATACATTGACTGGGCAGAAGAACAGATCCTTAATCTCTTCCTTTCTGAGGAAGGTACAGGCCTATAACTTCTGCAGATACTGCTGATCACCAGAGCCTTCTGGATGAAAGGAAGCCTGGCCCAGAACTATTGAGTTTGTTTCCCTCATATTTGCTCTGCTACATAAAGGGCATTGGCTGACTGTGCCGCCCAGGACAGCCCTGCGTTACTCAATGTGATTGTTATAGTGAATCCTGCCCAGGGGTGTGTGTGGAACCGCTTCAATAAAGTCTGTGGATTTTGCACCCTTCTTAAATTTGCCCTCTGTCTTGGACCCTGGAAAGTGTGGTTATAGTTCCTTACCAGAACCTGTCAAAGATAGCAAAGTAGTCCCAGAGTAAGAGGAAGCCTTGTAATGGATTAGCAGTCGGTTTAGACATAGGAAACAAAAATTAGGAATAAATAGTCAATGTTCAGCATGAAAGGAATTTAATAATGGAGTGCCCCCCAATTATTCATTAGGACTAGAGTAATATTCATGAATTATTAATTTTGTTAATAATCTGGAAAAAGGAGGAACAGTGATGCGTCAAATGTCAAAACTTTACACAAGACCGCAGAAGATCTGAAGACTCCTATAGAATCCTAGCAAAATTAGTCAACTGGGCAGTAAAGTGGGAGATCAAAATAATGATTATCAAGTAAAGCATGTGGAGAGAAATATTTTGTCATTTGTGGGTTCTAAATAAACTCTAGGCACTCAAGAAAAGCAACTGAGTGTCATTCTAATAAACTCAGGGAAATCATCTTCTCAATGGGCAACAGGAAGCAAAAAGGCACTTAGAAAGCCAAAAACAAAATAGTTCCATTGACTACAGTAGAGCGATATCTCTTTGCACTAGCTGAGGGTCTGGTCAAAATGTTAAGGCACAATAAAAAAAAATTATAAAATAATATTGAAAATAGTGTAACAATATTATGATAATCAGTTATCTAGTCCTTTCCATCAATACTGTGTTCAGCTTTTGTCACTTCATCACAAAAAGTAGGTACAACCGAAATACAGAAAGTCCAAAGATCAATGAAATAGTAAAAACTATTGGGAGAGAGACTTGTATATGAACAGAGATTTAAAAAAAAAATAGGACTACTTAATTTAAAGAGAAGATTAGTAACGGATGACATGAGAGAAGTACATGAAATAATGGTTGGAAATAACAATTGGGCTCTATTTGCCTTTATTTACAGTACCCATTAAGGAAACAGACATTTACATTAAAGGGTAACATTTTAACTGATAAAAAGAGGTATCGTTTACATATTTTAAACTGTGGAACTCATTGCCACAATCTATTCTTGAATGAATACATAATGGCAAATGAATACTTTTTAAGAATGCCTTTCATAGATTGAAAATGGAAGAAATTTATGGGAGTAACAGTCTATCAACCACAGTTACATTATTTAGCACAGAAATGTACAAAGAATATCATCCCTTCATGATCAAGATATTAACCCATGGTGGGAGCTAGTGACTGGATAATGTCCTCAAGTATGAAGGTTGATATCCTTTATAAATTTGTGTCCTGGCTAATGTAACTGTCAATTATATTACTAGTATTTATATAAATGTGTCTTCCTTTTTGAATCTTCCTAAGGACATTTTAAAAAAAAACTATTTATTCGCCAGTGACTCATATTTCACGTGGGTTGTAAGGAGAACATCAATTTGTTTGGTTACTGGTATGTATTATAACCATATCAGCTCAATCTCACCCTTACTCAGAGTATTAAATCTCATTAAATCAATAAATCTGCTTACATGAGTAAAGACTTGTTGTGTGGCATGGAAGACTGAGTCCTTAAACTGTGACTTGTTCATGTTTTTTGTTTGTTTGTTTATTTAAAAGGAAATTTGTGGCCATTTTTAGAAAAAAACCCATAACAATATTTCTCTATTAGGTAAGCCAATCATTAGATTCCAGAAATATCCACAGCGACACCATATATAAGAAGATAGTAAGAAAAGTAGTTAAAGTATGATCTGAATTCTTCTGTAACACAGTGCACTATAGGTATCACTAACATAACATTTTCAATTAATTCTTCAGAACACTTATGGTCTCCCATACTA